>NW_025936745.1:0-495482 GCF_000764305.2 Hyalella azteca | reverse complement strand
TCTCTAGCTGATTGATGCTCTGCAGATAACTTAACTTGCTGGGCCCCATAAGAGGTTCTAACCCACAGAGCTACACCTCTACTGCACTGCTCTTCATTTAAGTTATGAAAACAATCAAAACCTGGCAGCTGAAATTCAACAGGTACAATTTTCCCCCCGTGATTTTTAGGAAGTGTTTCTGTAATACAAATAATGTCTATACTCTCGTTTGCGATCACAGTTAACAGTTCACTTTTTTTGTTCAAAACGGAATCCGAGTTCGTGTAAAAACATTTTAAACATTTGCTATGCTATGACCGCATCGATCAAGAAGGTTCTCTGCCGTAATGACGATAGTTTGTTCTAAGTAGCCGTACCACGTTTACGGTTCTGTAGCTGTAGTCTTGAGTCCTAAAAAGTTGTCTCAAGTTTAGCATGGCCGTCGAATAGTTAGCGGTCGTGCTTCGCTATAGCTGTGATGGCTTCCACTTTAGTGACATTCGTGCCAGCTCAAGCCTGAACGTCTGCTGCTGTGTCCGCCTGTACTGTCGACGTTACTTGCGTTGATAGTTGGCTGTATAATTGCTGCCCGTTCGCTTGCTTCTCGGGTTGTCTAGCAATGTAGTCACGGCGGGCGCGACGGGCCGTTACGTCGTTTTTTCCGTAGCAAATTATTCTTCGCTACTTGTAGATTATAGAGGCTCTTACAGGAATCCTAGCAGTATCGATAAGTCTAAGTTTCTCGCGACGTCAATGCTCGAAAACGGGCGAAGCCGCCGACCTGCAATGGACGCGGGCGTCACGACGTCCGTTCCGAGTGACGGGTAGCTCCTAAGACCGTTACGGGTGTTGGTGAACTGGCATGAACTTCTGCTTCTTTTATCCGTAGCCTCCACTCACACTCATCACAATCTTTCGCAGTAGACGCCGAAAACCTCGACTCGTGAAATTCCCTTCGCGATAGACTCGCCAACGCTCGATAGTACAAACTCGCTCTCACGGTCTCGAAAAATTTTTTCACACACATTGTATCGCTTCAACCCACAATCCTTACCTTCGTAACACCTGCACCCTAACTTTCAACGAAATTCATCACTTAAGCAATTTATTAATTAGCCCTTCAATTACATACTATAAAAGTCTTTTGATATACTCATAGGACTGAAATTCTCCAAATGTACTAGACCGTCCAGATATTTTCAAGCCCCACTCGGCAGCAACATTTTCCATAACAAGACAGGTCCATTTCGTCCAGAATACAGTATTTCCATGACTCGGCGTACCCACGAACTTACTTTCTCCCGGCATATAATGTCTTTATATATCTTGTGGTCATGGCCGTTTTAATTGCTCAAAGACTCTCAGCCGCCCTAAATTAATAATTTCGATAATAGTGTCTTATGTATTATTTCAAACATAGTCAAAATTACCTACAGTCTATTCGCACTTCTTCACATAGGTATAAATTAAACATAAAAAGTATGATACGTTATCAATAATAATTGTAATTGACACATGTTCCCCGCAACATTACGTTCTTAACGATAAAAGTGCTCCTAGCGCTACAGTTCATATTTACAATGCTCATCCCTATAGCTGTGAAGATGGTGCATGTCAGATAAATTGAATTTTGAGCGAATGCAACCGTCATATAACTAAAGATCAAACTATACTAGTTATTTACTTGTGAATTGTGTTAGAATAGTATAGTTATGTGCTTACACAAACTTTCGTTCAGGTTATGTAATTTGTGCAACACATCGATAGTTCACGCTGCTTTGAATTCAGTATTCAAACTGAAATCCTGCAGAGCGGCAACTCTTTCCATGGTACATTTATACTAACATCACGGATTTCAATCTTCTCCATTATCAGGTCAGGCTGACAGAAAAACAAATGGCACTCTTACCCGAAACCAAACCCCTCAAGGGTTTTACATTCATCAAATTCATGGAACTTATTCAACATTATTCACCGACCAGAATGCGCAAACTCTATACGAGTGGTGGAGAGAACGTTAAATGCTACCGGGCTGCACGGGAGGTATATATGTAGCTTATGTTATCTCATTCATTTAAAAATTAAATAATTAATCAATTAAATTTAAAAAATTATTAATTTAATTATCTAATTTAAATTATTCGTTACATAATGGTAACGAATGGATAATGCAATGTGATTCCTGGAATTCAAGAACATTAGATCTTGAAGGACGAGGTTCTTAATCAGTAAACTTTGCATCGCTTGATTTAACGGTTTCTTACAATATTATGCAGGATGTTGTCTTTGTCACCATCAAGCGTAGAATCAAAGCGTTCAAATAATGGCTGGAATGAAATAAAGTTCGAGTTCCGAATGATTCAAATAATATTGTTCTCAACAAGGGCAAAGAAACCATAAAAAGTAGAATTTGTTTATCGTTATTGTAATAAAATTATGTTCTGCATTGGTCGATATTCTTCATTTAACTACTGGCACATTATTTTCTTTTTTAAAAAGTATTAGTGCTATATTTACAATTTTATTACATTGTCAAATATTAAAGACAGTCTTGTCCAATAACTGTTTTGAATAAATAATTAATACTAATGCCATAACAAATTTCAACTTTCACTAATCAATGTGGCTGTAAACAGCAAAAAAGAATTACGACAATGAATCATGCAAACATAAGAAGATATATTTTAGCAAATAAAGAAAACGCAAATTAAATGCAAACATTGCTTTTATAATCTATCATAGACATTGCAGCGCTTATGAACAATTACGATTGGAGCCAGCCTGCCATTTCCTACAGTAACTGTATTAAATTCATAACAATTACAACGGAAGTAAATAGCTCCGTTTCATGGTCTCAGGATGAAGGTGTCCTTCACATGGCAGGAGCGCTGGCTGGCGGGCCCCAGGCACCGTTGTAGGACTGCAGGGCAGGAGCGGCAGGGCTTAGCCCCGCTGGTGGGTACGGGCTGGAACTGGTGGCAGGATAGCCACTTGGATATGGGGCAGCAGGATACGGGATAGCGTTTTGGGGATATACAGCAGGGTTTTGAGGGGGATATCCACCAAAGTTTGGATGGGGATACATATTAGCATTTGGATAAGGATATCCAGTGAGGTTGGGTTGAGGATATGCGTTCTGATTAGTTGTAGGATATGCACTTGGACTGGTCGGAGGATATGAAATAGTGCTGGGTGGAGGATATGCAATAGTGCTGGGTGGAGGATATGCACCACCAGAACCAGGCGGGAAGGCAGCTTGGTTGTTGTAGCCGCCAGGTTGAGCAGGTGGTTGTGGGTCTGGTTGATGATGTTTGTTTGTTGTTGTGGATGAACGTGGATCTGAGAAGTCGGCGCTGAGTTTGTCATTACAGCGAAGGCGGGGTCAGCCGCTCTTGGAACGGCAATCTGAAGATAATTTTGAAGCTTTAGTGTGAGAAGCATAACTGGAAACTGAAACATATAGTTTGTTTAACTTTTTAATCGTTTGGTGCATTGCATGTTTAAATCATTGTACGTAAATATATAAATCTTTTACCTCCATTCGTAGATTATTATGTTTTATTTGTAACGTTATTTTGTTAGTAAGGAGTATTATTTTGAATTTCCTCACAAAGGCAAGGTTGTCTGGTACATTTGGTATCATGATAAACTCACCATCAACTGTCCATACTTGGCCACAATCCCAGTCATGATGAAGAGCCAAACTGATATGCAATAGAGGAAAATAGACCAGCCTGCATTCTCAGAGACTAAAATGGATGCGGTCACAATGTAGCCCACCGCCACCAGTATCGTGATGCCGACGAACGCTCGAATCAAGGAACAGTACGCCTTCTGTAATGACAAATAAATGTTGATTGGTCATATTAGCAAATTTTACTATAAGTGACAAGTTATTAAAACTTTTTAATCGCGGTATATTCGAACGCTCAAGATACAGTAGCCGTTATAGCATTAGAAACTTTAAATACCATATGCAGTAACATCTACAGATTCAAGTAAATTCGTTAACAATTATATATGTACTGTACATTTCAGCACAAGGATTTATTGAGCATTCCAGATAATGAGGAAATCGTTCGCGGTTCTGAGCAGGATCGATATTGTATGTATCATAACTATTATATATAAGGGAAACATATCTTTGTTGTGACAAAATTGTGAATAAAAAAAGTTCATCCAGTATGCTCGACTTCATACTCTCGAACTTGACTTGATAAAAACAAATTTTTTATTCCTTGTGCAGTGCAATTTTAGGATCATTCTTAGATTAAATCTAGAGGTACATATTTTTAAACATAGCATGATTCACTTACTCGCAGAAAATTTTTTTGTAGCGGGTAATAGATCAATATCTTAAGACCTTAAAATCCCCCAAGCAACTAGAACCCAGAGTTCGTTGGTGGGACACCAACCCAAGGCCATGCTGATAGCACCACCCTATGACAGCCTCCCATCGGAGACAGCGAGAAATGATCAGAGCTTACCAGGGCTCGAACCCATGGCTACCCTAACAAAATTTAGAGTCGCCCCAGCTTCTGGTACTCCAAATCAGAAGCTGACGCGTCTGTAAATTTTCACTGGGTAGCTCCTTTCAAATCGGTGGCGCCATGACTGGGCTAGAGTATCGCTGAATATGGAGCAGGGTGAATGGAGACTCGCTAATAGAATAGAATAAAAGTGTCGGCGTTGAAGAACTAGGCCCATGGCCTGTTGCCTATTCTTGAACTTTTGCCGATCCCCTACATCGACACATTAAACCAAATTTATTAGTAAGAACGAGATCATATGTATTCTAAAAACGTTCACTCAGCTACCACTGCCTTTTTTCGGATAAAATCTCACTTTTCTGATGGCAAGTGTGAGGAGTATGGCCACTAAGACGCAGAGAACTCCCCCCGAACCCACGGTCCAATTTGCCCACTCCTGGTCTAAAGTTTGCAAAATAAACACAGATTGAATTAATTGTTTCGCAGCTTAAGCTTGTGGAAAAAAATATCTGAGTTCAGAATAAAATAATATAAATAATAATAATATCATAAAGTTCAGATTAAAACTCATTTTATCATTCTAATTAAGCATTTATCATTCTCTAAACATCCTATTTAATATACAAGTACATTGCAATTCCGCCTTAACCTCATGCTATCTTTGAGTAAGTTATACATTTGGATTAAACTGATTCGAAATCGAAAAATAGCTTTAAATTTTAGATGTCATCCAAGCTATCGAATTAAAAATTCCGAGATTCGGATTAATTGGGTGCTGCATGGTTGAATAATGATACACTCACATTGATAACAGTCATATTGATAAAGGTAATAGTCGTAATAACAGGTAGTGAAAGCTTCCACTGCAGCAAGAGTAACCATGGAGATCCCAAGAGCCTGCACAATAAATATAATCAATGCGGCAGAGGATAGGTAATACGGCGGATTGGTTTTGGATTTCGTGATTTAGAGAAATGGAGCATTATAGCAATGGACATATCTCTATTCAGTTTCAATGCTTTAAACCAAAACTAATTTTCATGCATTCCTCACGAACATATCCAATTATCCATTGAATTATCATATTTAGCAAAGTTCTAACTGGCAGAATTATTGTTCAGCACAAAATACACACGCAACGTGAATCACTGTGATGCTGAATATTGATTTAACGAGTTGCACATTCAGTAACACAGTGTGTTGCTGAATGTATTAATCTATCTCAATATATATTATTTATGACAATATTATAGATTATAATCAAATTTATTCATAAATCATCATAAATGTTCCTGGCTGATTTTTATCCTCAGTTTTACAAAATGAGAATCTTGGTTTTAGTGTTTCGAATAGCAGTAAAATTCGCTGTCTAAAATGTTAAACATTATGAATCTCCTGACCAGTTTTGGCTTCAAATTCATATATACTCCAATAACTACCTCTGTACATATTTTACATTACTTTCTGTGGTTTTCTCTTTAAACTTTCTTGTCTTCACGCCATTATTTCTCTCGCCTTTATATTATATCATGTTCATTTCTCCAAGTTTTCGTTCATAGCGTAAACTTTCTGTATCCCATTCGCTTCAATATCGGGTTACTCACGACATGTTGGGCAGCCACCAAGTACCCCAGCGTCGAGTAGCTGATGCAGCAGCAGGCGTTCAGGGAACTCACCTTCACTCACTATGATCACAGTCAGACCTGCGAATAGCAATATGTTATGAAACATCGTTATGTAATTAACATTTTTATGTCGGAAACGATGTGTGTAGTGTTCATAATTACTTAAGTAGTGGCATAAGCGCTCATGCAGAGTTGCAACCAACATAAACGCGTCATGAATGTAAATTTTATTGTTTAGAGAGAAAGTGTATACTTTTCGTTAATAACTAAACATGTTAGAAAATCATTACAGATGATAGTGCACCGAAAAAAAATCTCACAAATGTTAATAAGTTTTAAACAAAGTATACAGTATTAAAATTATTTTCTCTGCAAGGAATGATTTGGAGCTAATGCGCCATAACATATTGAGTCTTAAACTATTTGAATGTTTAAAAATTGGCAATTATTTTTCTAAGATGCTTACAAACAAGAAGACTTCCGCCCGTGAGCAAATCAGAACCACATCGGTGCAAATTAACCTACGGAAACTATGATTGAATTAAACACAATGCAGTATATATTTTCTTCAGCGCGCCACGAAGACCGTGAGTGACTTTAGAGGTATCACTCTATAAAACAATAAATCTTGATCACGCAATCACTTCTACCGGATCTCTGTCACTACGCTCGTTGCAAATAACGGGCGGTTCTTGGGTGGCCGATGGATGGCCAGCAGTCGGCCGGACCCAATACGCTTCGCTCGGTCTCTCATCGGTCGGTCTCTCACCTGGCTTTGGCCGGCCGATGATTTATGTCCGCTTTGTAACATCACACACATTTTACATCTTTTCAACTCAGAATTTGCTAGTCACAAGGATTAACACTGTCCGTTTGGGTTTATGAGTTATTTATAAGGTTTTAGTCGTGCAATATGACTGGAGGTCGTTTGCGAAATGACTGATGCACGGATCAGTAGAGAAGTATGTTTATCGATGGTTTTATATTAGATTTGATTTTGTGTAGGTTGAAATTAAAGACAGTGTTTATGATATTACTGCTGAATTATTTTGAATCGTGCATCAATATCATTCTGCTAATTGGTATAAAACGCCGTCTCTGAAATAAGTTCACAAAATGAACCCCGAAAGAGGTGCTTCCTGCTGCTTACTTCTGTTGAAATAAATATTTATCTTTTTTATATATTATGCTTTTTCACCAGCGATACCATGCAGCGATACCATGCAAACTTATGGCTTACCCACACCAAAAACGAATAATTGATTTGTTTGAAATTAGTTATGATCCAGGAAACTGTTAAATCTCCATGCACCGACCTTGATGTGAGATCCCCGAGTGATGGATAAAAATTTGCAGTCTTGGTGTGGCGGCTTATGTAATCTTATTTTATCGGCGAGGATTTTGTTATCTACTATCTGCTGATACTGAAAATGCTGTGCATGACGCCATGGATAAAGATAAGTTATTTTTATGAACTCAATCATACAATATAAAAATCTCAAAGATAACGATTTAGGTATTTCCTAGCTTATAGCGTCAAATAATCTTGTTCCTCGATGTATTTATTATTTGCTCCGGCCTACAAATAAACCTTCTGTCTTATATATGTAGACTCTTTAAAACATGCGTCAGAATCTATATCATTTAATGATTCCTACGCATCGTTCAATAACACCTCCCCAGATACGAGAAATGTGCCACTTCAGAAAAAAAAATTCCCGCGAAATGAAACTAGTTAACTAGCGCAAAATATTATTATTGTTTCGAAATATTATCTATCAAACTCCTAAAACTAATTGAAATGAAAGATAAATCTCCATTAGGGCCTTAAATATTGTTCAAAATTTGTTCATTTAATTCACTCTGAATTTGGACCGATATTAATGTTACGGAGTCATTTCTAAGATGAGCCACACCACTCGTTGGTGGGGCCTGATACATCGCAATGGGTCGCCTGCCGAAGACCACCACTGCCCTGGATGTAATGGACCATCATGATTCCTGCCTTCCGGAACGTAGCCGTCAACACTTTTGGACAATCATATCTAGGCCGTGCGTCGAACCAGCCCTCGGTCGAGTGGACACTCGTCAGATGACGATAAATTTTGGAACAGAACTATGCTATCTGAAACCTAACCTCAGATACGTAATTTAACGATGCCCGGAAGTCATATTCGATCCGCGGCCTGGAGGTGCACGGGCAGGTTTTATGCAAGGCCGGAGGAGGACAAAGCTGAGTGGTTCACGGCTGATTGGTGGATGTCCGAAGAGATCCAAGGCGTTCGATTCAAGGCTTATTGGTGCACAAAATTGGTGGTGCACGGCTGCGGTCCCCATCTGAATGGTCGTATAGCTCTAGACGCCGAAGAACTGGGCTTTGTGTCCAAGGGATGCTCCGATTATCATTGTTTGTCCCTGTGTCGTGATGGGTTTCGTACACTGAATTAGGATTAAGGAAAACTTTTTGATAGAATACAGTCCCTAAATTTGAATTGAAATAGATCTTGGTGGACGAGGCTCCTAATAGGTAATCTTTGCATCGCTTGATTTAACGTTTTTTTACAATATGATGCAGGATGTTGCCTCTGTCATCATCAAGGGTAAAATCAAAGCGTTCAAATAATGGCTGGAATGAAATATAGTTTGGGTTTCGAAATGTCCAAATAATATTGTTCCCAACAAGGGCAAAGAAATTGGTCGATTGCATTGATCGATTTTATTTATTTAACTACAGGCACATTATTTTCTTTTTAAAAAAGTATTAGTGCTATATTTACAACTATAACGTTCTCAAATATTAAAGATTTTCTGGTCCAAAAACTATTTTTAATATATAATTGGGAATTTCACTAATCAATGCGATTGTAAATAGAAAAAAAAAACAATTACGACAATGAATCATGCAAACCTAAGAAGATATATTGTAGCAAATTAAGAAAACGCAAATTAAATGCAAACATTGCTTTTATAATCTATCATAGACATTGCAGCGCTAATGAACGATTGGAGCCAGGCTGCCATTTGCTACAGTAACTGTATTAAATTCATAACAATTACAACGGAAATAAATAGCTCGGCTCCATCGTCTCAGGATGAAGGTGTCTTTCACATGGCAGGAGCGCTGGCTGGCGGGCCCCAGGCACCGTTGTAGGTCTGCAGGGCAGGAGCGGCAGGGCTTAGCCCCGCTGGTGGGTACGGGCTGGAACTGGTGGCAGGATAGCCACTTGGATATGGGGCAGCAGGATACGGGATAGCGTTTTGAGGATATGCAGCAGGGTTTTGAGGGGGATATCCACCAAAGTTTGGAGGGGGATACATATTAGCATTTGGATAAGGATATCCAGTGAGGGTGGGTTGAGGATATGCGTTCTGATTGGTTGTAGGATATGCACTTGGACTGGTCGGAGGATATGCAATAGTGCTGGGTGGAGGATATGCACCACCAGAACCAGGCGGGAAGGCAGCTTGGTTGTTGTAGCCGCCAGGTTGAGCAGGTGGTGTGTAGTTCGTGGTGTGGGCCTGGTTGATAATGTTTGTTTGTTGTTGTGGATGAACGTGGATCTGAGAAGTCGGCGCTGAGTTCGTCATTATAACGAAGGCGGGGTCAGCCGCTCTTGGAACGGCAATCTGGAGATAATTTTGAAGCTTTAGTGTGAGAAGCATTACTGAAAACTGAAACATAGTTTGTTTAACTTGTTAATCGTTTAGTGCAGTGCATGTTCCTATTAATGTATGTATATATGTAAAATTTTTAAAACCATTCATAGATTATTTTATCTCATTTGTAGCGTGTTTTTTTAAATAATGAACATTATTTACAATTTCCATACAAAGGCACGGTTGTCTGGTGCATGGTGTGTCATGATAAACTCACCATCAACTGTCCATACTTGGCCACAATCCCAGTCATGATGAAAAGCCAAACTGATATGCAATAGAGGAAAATAGGCGGGCCAGCATAATACTCAGAGACTAAAATGGATGCGGTCACAATGTAGCCCACCGCCACCAGTATCGTGATGCCGACGAACGCTCGAATCGAAAAGTAGTACGCCTTCTGTAATGACAAATAAAAGTTGAGTGGTCATATGAGCAAATTTTTTAATAAGTGACAAGTTATTAAAATTTGTTGATGGCGGTATATTCGATAGCTCAAGATACAGTAGCCGTTGAAGTATTAGTATAGTATACAGTAGTATAGTATAGTATCTTCGGCATTGAAGAAAGGCCTGGATAGGCCTGTCGCCGATTCTTGTATTTTTCTGGACAAGACTGGCCTTTTGATCAAATCTTTTCAACGGACTGTAGATTTGAAATCGTTTCTAGATTTTAGTTGTTCCGTAGGATACGAGGTATTTCAAGACTATACATATGCTCCTGCATGGCCTTGTCTAGTCTGTTCTTGAACGCGTTCATAATCGGAGCGTCAACAATATCTCCAGGGAGGCTGTTCCACATGTAGGTGACTCGAAGCGAGAAGAAGTGTTGTCGCATGGATGAGTTGAACCGCGGTTTTTTTAGTTTGTAGATGTGGCCCTTGGTGTTGATTCTTGTTTCAAATTCTAGTAATCCTTCTGGGACCTTGTACAAACCATGAGTATACAGTATACTTGTATACTTCAATGAGGTCACCACGCAGGCGATGATAACGGAGACTGGGAAGCTTCATAACCTGCAATCTTTCTTCGTAAGACTTGCCCTTTAAGCCAGGAATTATCCTTGTTTCACGTCTTTGAACACTCTCTACTAAATTTTTGTCCTTTTTAAGTCTCGGTGACCACCCAACGTTTCCAAACTCTAGGTTCGGGCACACGACAGAGGTGAATAACAACTTCATAATTTCTGCAACTAGGTACTTGCAGGAGCGTCTGATCAGCCCAAGCAGTTTATTGGATTTATTAACTTGCGTTTCAGTATGCCTAGAAAATTTTAGCTCCTTGTCGACACAAACTCCAAGATATTTTTACACGCAAGACTTCTCAATCGTAATCCTCTCGTTGCAACCGTGTCTTCTCATGCTGTAAGCTTGCTGTTCATTGTTTTTGCCGAGGTGATGTACTTTACACTTGTCAGCATTGAAACGCAGCTGCCACGCATCAGCCCAGTCAACCAAACTATCAAGATAATTTTGAAGTTGCATTTTATTTGACGCGTCCTTACTGTATTATAAACTTTGGTGTGATCGGCATACATGGAGCACACGCTTGACACTACTTCTGGTAGATCGTTTATAAAGGTGAAAACAAAACAGGCCCAAGAACGCTTACTTGCGGTACGCCACTGCGCACATTTGCCCAGTCTGATACGGTTCCGTTTATGCTGACACGTTGTCTTCTGCCTACTAGGAAATTCCTGATCTATTGGAGTACATTTCCCTCTATCCCCAAATATTCACTTTACGTAACAGTCGCTCATGCGGAACACTAACAAATGCCTTGGCAAAATCGAGGTACACTGCATCCACTGGCAACTTTTCGTGCAGCAGGCGAGTCCAATTATTCAAGGTAGACAGGAGATTAGTGGTGCATGATCTACCAGCAATAAAGCCATGCTGACAATCTGATAGAAGATGGTTAACAGTCAAGTGGTCGATAATCCTATCCCTCACAACCGAATCCATTACCTTACACACAACACTTTGAGACTTACAGGCCGGTAGTTTACCGGGGTTACTTCTGTCACCTTTTTTGAACAGGGGTGTCGCATGGGCTTCCTTCCAGTCGGCCGGCAAAGTCCCTTCAACCTTCGATGAAGGTTTTTCGAAAGAATACTGTTAAAGGGCCAGGATTATTCTTTTTTGAAGGGCCAGGAAAGAATAATGTTAAAGGGCCAGGATGGTTGCTAATTCGTTGATTAATCTACGGTAGAAACCGTCTGATCCAGACGACTTATTGCATGGGATTCATAGAGACCAGGCGCTTGAGAACCTCCTCTTCGTGTATCTCAAAACTAATTAACTTCGAGCCCACTGGTCGCTCCTCAATAGCTGGAATACTGTTCAAGTCCTCATCTGTGAAGACGCTGCTAAAGAACTGATTTAGAACATTGGCCTTGCCCTCCTCAAAAGATATCTTCCGTTGATTTACATTCAAATCATCAATACCGTCCCTTGTCTTACACTTCGAACTATAGCATAAATTAGAAACTTTAAATACCATATGCAGTAACATCCATAGATATAAGTAAATTCGTTATCAATTTATGTACATTTCAGCACCAGAATTTATTGAGCATTCCATATAATGAGAATATCACTCGCGTTTCTGAGCAGGATCTATTGCATGTATCATAACAATTATCTATAAGGGAAAAAGTTTTCATTTCGACGAAATCGTGGATAAAAAAGTTTATCCAGTTTGCTTGACTTCATACTCGCGAACTTGATTTGATAAAAACAAATTTTTATTCCTTGTGCAGTGCAATTTTAGGATCAATCTTAGATTACATCTAGAGGTAGGTAAATATTTTTAAACAGAACTTGATTCACTTACTTGCAGATTTTGTTTTGTAGCAGGCAATAAGATCGATACCTTTTAAGACTTTAATTAAGATCCTCCCCCCCATTTAACTAGAACCCAGAGTTCGTTTCGGGACACCAATCCAAGGTCATGCTGATAGCACCACCCTTTGGCAGCCTCCCATCAGCAACAGCGAGAGAATTTACATCAATATACTGATTTATCTCATGGCCTCTACTCTTCCCAAGGCTCGAACCCACGGTTAGCTCCTCTCATCTCGGTGCCGCCATCACTGGGCTAGAGTTACGTGGAATATTAAGAAGAGGGGAATAAGATTCGCTAATAACGTGAATCCCCAACAGCCTACATCGGCACATAAAACTATACTCTCTAATAAGAACGATGTTATTTGAATTGTAAACACGTAAACTCAGCTACAACTGCATTTTTAGCGCATTTTCTCATTTATGAAAAAAATGCACTATTGTGCTCGCCATGTCCGTCTGTCCGTCCGTCTGTCTGTCTGTCCGTCCGTGACTTGATGTTTTCGTCGACGAGAGAATGCGCTCTCTGTCACTCACTGCAGTGAGTATATATACTGAGTTATATTTTTTAAAATAAAGGCTCACTTTTTTGATGGCAAATGCGAGAAGTATGGCCACTAAGACGCAGAGAACTCCCCCCGAACCCACGGTCCAATTTGCCCACTCCAGGTCTGAAGTTTGTTGAAAAAACACCGATTGAATTAATAATTTCATAGCCTAAGCTTGTAGAAAATAATATCTGACGCTAAAAATGCATATTAAAAACGATTTTGTCATTCGAATTCAGCATTTATCATTCAATAAACGCCCCACTTAATATAGATTGCAATTCAGCCTTTAACCTCAGGCTATCTTTGAATATGTTATGGAATTGGGGTTACACTGATTCGAAATAGAAAAATAGCTTCAAATTTTAGATGTCATTCAAGCTATCGAAATAAAAATTCTTAAAGTTGTATTAATTTGGAGCTGCCTGGTTGAATAACGATACACTCACATTGATAACAGTGATAGTAGTAATGGTAAGAGTCGTAATAGCAAGTAGTGAGATTTTCCACTGCCGCAAGAATAACCAAAGTGATCCCGAGAGCCTGAACAATAAATATAATTAATGCGTTAGAGGATGAGTTGTATATGGCGGATTGGTTTTAGATTTCGTGATTTAGAGAAATAGAGCATTATAGCAATGGACATGTTGCTATTCAGTTTCAATGCCTTAAACAAAAACTAATTTCCATGCCTTCCTCACGAACAAGTCCGATTTTATATTCATATTTAGCAAAGTTCTTCCTGGCAGAATTATTGTTCAGCACAAAATACACAAGCAACGTGACTCAATTTTCAATATAAGCAACACAGTGAGTTGATGAATGTATTAATCTATCTCACTATATCAAAATCTCACTATATCAATTACAATAAAATTGTTCATAAATCAACATTACTGTTCCTCGCTGATTTTTATCCTAAGTTTAAAAAATGAGAATCTTGGTTTTAACTTTTCTAGTAGCAGTAAAATTCGCCTCTAAAATGGTAAACATTATAAATCTCCTGACCAGTTTTTGGCCTCAAATTCATATATACTCCAATTATTACATACTTTCTGTGATTTATTCATCAACATTTCTTGTCTTCACGCCCTTATTTCTCTCGCCTTTATATTATGTCATGTTCCTTTCTCCAGTTTGTGTTCATAGCGTAAACTTTCTGTCACTGGAGCATAGATTCCTATTTGCTTCAATATCGGGATACTCACGACATGCTGGGCAGCCACCAAGTACCCCAGCGTCGAGTAGCTGATGCAGCAGCAGGCGTTCAGGGAACTCATCTTCTCTCACTATGATCACAATCAAACCTGCGAATAATAATATGGTTTAAAACATCGTTTAAGTAATTAACATTTTTATGTCTGAAACGATATGTGTCGTATTCATAATTACATAAGTAGTGGCAATAAGTGGCATATTTAAGCGCTCCATGCCGAGTTGCAACGAACATAAACTTAAGTGGCACGAATATAAATTTTATTGTTAGAGAGAAAGTGTATCCTTTCGTTAATTACTAAACATGTTAGAAAATCATTCCAAATGATAATGTACCGAAAAACAATCTCACAAATGCTCCTAAGTTTTAAACAGAATATACTGTATTAAAGTTATTTTCTATTCAAGGAATTGGATTGGAGCTTTGGCGCCATAACATATTGTTTCCTGAACTATTTAGATATTTAAAAAATCGACAATTTTTTTCTAAGTTACTTGCAAACAAGAAAAGTTCCAGCCGTCAGTAAATTAGAACCACATCGGTGCAAATTAACCTATGGAAAATATAATTGAATTACACAATGCAGTATATATTTTCTTCAGCGAGCCACGAAGACCGTGAGTGGCTTTAGAAGCATCACGCTGTAAAACGAAAGCTAACTTCACTTATATCTACCTTTGATCTCCCAATCACTCCTACCAGATCTCTGTCACTACGCTCGTTGTAAACAACTGCTTGTTCTTGAGTGGCGATAATGGATGGCCAGCGGTCGGTCAGACCCAACACGATTCACTCGGTCTCTCATCGGTCGGTTTCTCACCTGGCTTTAGTCGGCCGATGATTTATGTCCGCTTTATAACATCACACACATTTTACATCTTTTCAACTCAGAATTTGCTAGTCACAAGGATTAACACTGTCAGTTTGGGTTTATGAATATTTTAATAGGTTGTAGTCGTGCAAAATGACTGAAGGTCGTTTGCGAAATGACTGGTGCACGGATCAGAAGAGAAGTATGTATATCGGTGGTTTTATATTAGATTTGATTTTGTGTAGGTTGAAATTAAAGACAGTGTTTATGATATTACTACGACATTATTTTGAATCGTGTAGCAAAATCATTCTGCTGATTGGTATTAAACGCCGTCTCTGAAATAAGTTCACAAAATGAACCCCGAAAGAGGTGCTTACTGCTGCTTCTGTTGAAATCAATATTTATCGTTTTTAAATATTATGCTTTTTCATACCTGGGTGCGATACAATGCAAACTTATGGCTTACCCACACCAAACACTAATACTTGATTTGTTAGAAACTAATTACGATCCAGGATAATTATGAAATCTCCAAGCACCGACCTTGATGTGAGATCTCCGAGTGATGGGTACAAATTTGCAGTCTTGCCGAGGCAGCTTCTGTAATCTTATTTGATTAGCGAGGGAATTGTTATCTACTATCTGCTGATAATGAGAATGCTGTGCATGATGCCATAGATGCAGATAAGTTATTTTATGAACTCAATCATACAATATATTAAATATAAGAATCTCAAATATATATTTTTTAGTCATTCCTAGCAAATGGTGCCAAATATTCTTGTTCCTCGATGTATTTTTTTGGGGGGCTTCTTCGCACAAAATCTTCTGTCTTATCTTATATATGTAGACTCTTTAAAATGCGTCAGAATCTATATCATTATTAATGATTCCTACGCATCGTTCAATAACACCTCCCCAGATACGAGAAATGTGCCAATTAAAAAAAAATTTCCGCGAAATGAAACTAGTTAACTAGGGTAAAATATTATTATTGTTTAGAAATATCATCTATCAAACTCCTAAAACTAATTGAAATGAAAGATAAATCTCCATTAGGGCCTCTAATATCGTTCAAAATTTGTTCATTTAATTTACTGTGAATTTGGACCGATATTAATGTTACGGAGTCATTTCTAAGATGAACCCCATGCACCACTCGTTGGTGGGGTTGGATACATCGCAATGGGTCGCCTGCCGAAGACCACCACTGCCCTGCATGTAATGGACCATCATGATTTCTGCCTTCCGGAACGTAGCCTTCAACACTTCTGGACAATCATATCTAGGCCGTGCGTCGAACCAGCCCTCGGTCGAATGGCCACTCGTCGAAGGACGAAAATTTTTGGAACTGAACTATGCTATCTGAAACCGAACTTCAAATGCGGTGAACGTAAAATTGCGTTATTTAACGATGCCCGGAAGTCAAATTCGATCTGCGGCCTGGTGGTGCACGGCAGGTTTTATGCAAGGCCGGAGGAGGACAAAGCCGAGTGGGTCACGGCTGATTGGTGAATGTCCGGAGAGATCCAAGGCGTTCGATTCAGGGCTTATTGGTGCACAAAATTGGTGGTGCACGGCTGCACTCCCCATCTGAATGGTCGGATAGCTCTAGACGCCGAAGAACTGGGCTTTGTGTCCAAGGGATGCTAGGATTATCATTGTTTGTTCCTGTGTCGTGATGGATTTCATACACTGAATTAGGATTAAGGAAAACTTTTTGATAGAATACGGTCCCTAAATTTGAATTTAAATGAAATTGGTGATGTGCTATGGAATCTGAATTTAAATCGACGACAGCTTGGCCAAGGTAGGGAGCGGTCGCGACGTTCGGTGTAGAAAACACACCGCGAGGTCGAGCCATTTTAGAATTGAGCTTAATTTGCACTTGAATCATATTTCGAACTCTGAATACATTTGATGTAAAGTAACTTTGCAGCGTTGTTCAATCGAACTTACTCTTTGTATCTAGACACTAAACAGATGACTTGGGAATAAAAATTATGATAAATAAACAATTTAACATATGTCCCGCAACAATTTACTGGACAACATAAATCTATTGAACTGACACTGAATAATAAGTAATAAGCTGCGGAAAATGAATTTTTCATAAGTTAAGAGCAAGAGAACTTCTAACTGTGATGCAAACATGTTGAAAATTATGCAGTATAAGTTCAATTCTGTAATAAAAATTTCAGGCGGCGAACGTCGACCGAGTATGGGCGAACGGCAACGAATAATCAACATAGAAATATGAACTTTGAGCAACAAATATTGCTGTTCGGAGAAAACAGGCATCGAAACGAATACTCGAGATATTAAGTTGCCATTATAAATCGGACAATCGGCTACGTAGTTCGCAGCCGGAATATTGCCAACTAAATCGAAACGAAATTTAATAGAGCCAAAGCGGCCTTAGTGCCTTAATCCAACCACTAAAAAATTGCCAATGCATCTAACACTTTATAACAGAAAATCAGAGGCACGAACGAGGTAATCAGCGGCCTGAATAGTTACTTTAGGGCACACGCTTGCATCTGTAAACAACTCTGACAACGCGATCACACAACTGCAGTCGGTATCGCGTACAATCGTGTATACTCTCATCCCGTTAAGTTCGTTATACGCAGATTTTACTTTCGGAGGAAAAAAGTTCTTATTGGGACTATCGGTTCCTTCTAAGTTGGGAAATTTATCTAGCAACTTTTATTTTTTTTCCGCGCAGATGGTCGACTGTCTGAAAGATGGGTGAGTTCTTCGATAGAAGGGGGATGCGCTCCTATAGGTCCTCAGGTACAGTCGTAACTCCGGCTTGACGGAATCAATAAATAATTGTTCCATAAGCATGAACTCCTGCAAGCCATCAAATGTCTTAGGGGCCATTTCGGAGTCTAGCCTATAATTGAGTTTGCGTCTCAAGCTGCATGTTATGAAATCCAGCAGGAGCATGCAAAGCATTCTTCAAGCGGAGGGAGTCCCCAGTCACGTCAGAAGTTATACTAAATAAACGCTGCAATCGGGAAACTGATATCACATAAAACTGGAATGTAATATTTTCATAGCACAAGTTAATTTTAATTCAAGCCCTGAGTTTGCGTCATCAATATAGAACTCAAATTGCTGCAGTTTATTCTCAAATCATATTCGCACTTGTATGACTCTATTAATTTACCACCTCACTAAAGATTACGTATAATAATACGTTACTTTGCTATCAAGCTCCATATTCTATCCTTAGCTCCATAGATACGACGGATAATTTACTACGGATTATAATACTATGAGCTTTAACGTCTTAAATAATAACTACAGAGACGGCAAGGTGTTGGATTCGTGACAGTCTGCTTCAATACGGTAGGACTTTGAAACTGCTGATTTTCGATGTAGAAGTGAATCAATCACATCAAATAGAGTGCACGGGTTTCAAAATGAATTAGTTTTACGTTTAAAATTAAACTGGGGAAAACAAAGGCACATCCTTGGATAAAAAAAACACTCCTTTAAAAGGCGCGCAAATAAATTCAGAACTTGACATTTAACTCAATGGGGACATCTACCTGAACTATTGAGCAAGGAATCGAACCGTCCATTTCTAAATCACGATTCTCTAAGCGCTGATTGAACTTTTCGGCTTTACCGGAAAAGTTTCGGTTCGTAATGCCATCGCGTTGCGCGGTGATATGGTTGCAATGCCAGGACCGTATTGATCAAGATGATCCTCTGCCGTAATGACGATCGTTTGTTTTAAGTAGCCATACCGCGTTTGTGATTATGTAGCTGAAGTCTTCAACTCCTAAAAAGTTGTCTCAAGTTTAGCATGACTATCGAATTGTGAGCGGCAGTACTTCTAAATGGCTGCGTGATTGCATCCACTTTTGTGACGTTCGTGCCAGCCCATGGCCGTACGTCTTGCTGCTATGTTCGGCTGTACTGTCGACGTTACTTGCATTGATGGTTGGCTGTTTAATCGCTGCCCGTCTTGTTGTCTAGCAATGTAGTCACGGCCGGCGCGACGAACCGTTGAGTCGTTTTTTTCCGTTGCAAATTCTTCTCCGCTATTTGTAGATTATAGAGGCTCCTACCGGAATCCTAGAAGTATCGATGAGTCTAAGCTTTTCGCGACCGTGAATGTTCGAAAATGGGCGAAGCAAGCCACCGACCTGTGCGCGTCACGACCCTAACAAAATTTAGAGCCGAGAGCAGCTCTGAATGATGGAACGCCTAGGGCTCGGGGAGCGTAGTAAATTAGTTTCTCTATGTCTGCTTTTTGGTCTAAATCCCAGTCGCGAGTCAGCTACGAGAGCCTGGTCCTTACTTTGGCGGCCGTTGAGCGGTACGTAGTAGGGTCTGACAAAGTGATAAAAAATTCCCCCCCCCCTCTTCCTCTGCAGTGAAAGGAAGGGAGGGACTATTGAATTTATACGTGATTTATCATCAATGCCTGTTTCTGTAACTCGCTGAATACAAAGAGCATGCCAAGAAAGTTCAGAATCTTGGGTAATCATGTTCGTAAAAAATTTTTCCTTCACATCCGAAGAAATAATGCAAAAAGTTATCGACAAATGGTAATAATGTCAGCGTTGTGTAACCAAACAATTTCAGTGTTGTGTATTCTCTGCAATGAAGAACGCTGCCACATCGAAATTTACCAAAGCATTGGAAAATGGACAAAAAATTAAACCATGCATGATGCTATTAGTTTTGGCTTGAATTGAATTCTATTCTATTGGTAAGCATTTATAGGTGTTATATTGTAGTATTAGGCTCTATTACTGTTAAGCATTTACAGCCATAAAGAACATATATTTGTCTACATACCCAGTATAGCAGTGTAATCGACATCGGTAAGCAGAGAAGAGTTAATATGAGATTAAATTACACTTGGCTCGCCTGCAGTCCGGAGAAAGAACGACGCAATGCTCCCAAGTCTCGAACGGCGGACAAAAATATTAGATCTTGGTGGACGAGGATACTTAATTAGTAGATTTTACATCGCTTGATTGAAACGGCTTTTTACAATATGGTGCAGGATGTTGCCTCTGTCATAATCAAGTGTATAAACAAGGCGTTCAAGTAATGGCTGGATTGAAATATATTTCGGGTTTTTAACGGTCCAAATAATATTGTTCCTAACAAGAGCAGAGAAAACATGGGAATTAGAATTGGTAAATCTTTATTGTAAAACATTTTGTTTTCCATAGGTCGATTTTCTTCCTTCAACTAGGCACATTACTCTAATTTCAACTAGGCACATAGTATTAGTGCTATGTATATATAATTTTATAACGTTATCAATCATGAAAGACTTTCTGGTCCTAAAATATTTTGAATATATAATTAGGAACAATGTGATACAAAATTTCAACTATCACTAATCAATGCGGATGTAATTAGCAAAAAAAATAATTTACGACAATGAATCATGCAAACCTGAGAAGATATTTGATTTGATTACATTTGATTGTATCAAATTAAGAAAACGCAAATTAAATGCAAACATTGCATTCAATCAATCATATACATCGCAGCGCTAATGAATGGTTGGAGCCAGGCTGACATTTGCTACAGTAACTGTATTAAATGCATCACAATTACAACGGAAATAAATAGCTCCGCTTCATCGTCTCAGGATGAAGGTGTCTTTCACATGGCAGGAGCGCTGGCTGGCGGGCCCCAGGCACCGTTGTAGGTCTGCAAGGCAGGAGCGGCAAGGCTTAGCCCCGCTGGTGGGTACGGGCTGGAACTGGTGGCAGGATAGCCACTTGGATATGGGGCAGCAGGATACGGGATAGCGTTCTGGGGATATACAGCAGGGTTTTGAGGGGGATATCCAACAAAGTTTGGAGGGGGATACACATTAGCATTTAGATAAGGATATCCAGTGAGGGTGGGTTGGGGATATGCACTTGGACTGTTCGGAGGATATGCAATAGTGCTGGGTGGGGGATATGCACCACCAGAACCAGGCGGGAAGGCAGCTTGGTTGTTGTAGCCGCCAGGTTGAGCAGGTGGTGTGTAGTTCGGGTTGTGGGTCTGGTTGATGATGTTTGTTTGTTGTTGTGGATGAACGTGGATCTGAGAAGTCGGCGCTGAGTTTGTCATTACAGCGAAGGCGGGGTCAGCCGCTCTTGGAACGGCAATCTGAAGATAATTTTGAAGCTTTAGTGTGAGAAGCATAACTGGAAACTGAAACATATAGTTTGTTTAACTTTTTAATCGTTTGGTGCATTGCATGTTTAAATCATTGTACGTAAATATATAAATCTTTTACCTCCATTCGTAGATTATTATGTTTTATTTGTAACGTTATTTTGTTAGTAAGGAGTATTATTTTGAATTTCCTCACAAAGGCAAGGTTGTCTGGTACATTTGGTATCATGATAAACTCACCATCAACTGTCCATACTTGGCCACAATCCCAGTCATGATGAAGAGCCAAACTGATATGCAATAGAGGAAAATAGACACTCCTGCATTCTCAGAGACTAAAATGGATGCGGTCACAATGTAGCCCACCGCCACCAGTATCGTGATGCCGACGAACGCTCGAATCGAGAAGTAGTACGCCTTCTGTAATGACAAATAAATGTTGATTGGTCATATTAGCAAATTTTACTAGAAGTGACAAGTTATTAAAACTTTTTAATCGCGGTATAGTCGAACGCTCTAGTTTTTACCGTACCCGTTGAAGTATTAGAAACATCAAATACAATATGCAGTAACATCTGCAGATATGAGCAAAACCCTTAAAGAAGTATTAGAAATTTAGAAGCCGTAAAATGTATTGGGAACTAGAAGTATTAGAAACTTTAAGAACAATATGCAGTAACATCTGTACAGATATAAGTAAATTCGTTATCAATTTATGTACATTCAAGCACCAGGATTTATTGAGCATTCTAAATAATGAATATCCCGCGCATTTCTGAGCAGGATCTATTGCATGTATCATAACAATTATCTCTATGGGAAACATGTCTTTGTTTCGACAAAATTGTGGATAAAAAAAAGTTTATGCAGTTTGCTTGACTTCATTCTCGCGAACTTGACTCGATAAAAACAAATTTTTATTCCTTGTGCAGTGCAATTTCAGGATCACTCTTAGATTACATCTAGAGGAACAGATTTTTAAACAAAACTTGATTCACTTACTCGTAGATTTTGTTTTGTAGCGGACAATAAGATCACTACCTTAAGACCTTAATTAAGATCCCCCCACTTGACTAGAACCCAGAATTCGCTTCGGGAAACCAATCCAAGGCCATGCTGATAGCACCACCCTTTGGCAGCCTCCCATCAGCAACAGCGAGAGAATTTACATCAATATACTGATTTATCTCATGGCCTCTACTCTTCCCAAGGCTCGAACCCACGGTTAGCTCCTCTCATCTCGGTGCCGCCATCACTGGGCTAGAGTTACGTGGAATATTAAGAAGAGGGGAATAAGATTCGCTAATAACGTGAATCCCCAACAGCCTACATCGGCACATAAAACTATACTCTCTAATAAGAACGATGTTATTTGAATTGTAAAAACGTAAACTCAGCTATCACTGCCTTTTTTAAGATAAAGGCTCACTTTTCTGATGGCAAATGCGAGAAGTATGGCCACTAAGACGCAGAGAACTCCCCCAGAACCCACGGTCCAATTTGCCCAGTTCTGGTCTGAAGTTTGTTGAAAAAACACCGATTGAATTAATAATTTCATAGCCTAAGCTTGTAGAAAATAATATCTGACGCTAAAAATTCATATTAAACACGATTTTACCATTCGAATTCAGCATTTATCATTCAATAAACGCCCCACTTAATATAGATTGCAATTCAGCCTTAACCTCAGGCTATCTTTGAATATGTTATGGAATTGGGGTTACACTGATTCGAAATAGAAAAATAGCTTCAAATTTTAGATGTCATACAAGCTATCGAAATAAAAATTCTTAAAGTTGTATTAATTTGGAGCTGCCTGGTTGAATAACGATACACTCACATTGATAACAGTGATAGTAGTGATGGTAAGAGTCGTAATAGCAAGTAGTGAGATTTTCCACTGCCGCAAGAGTAACCAAAGTGATCCCGAGAGCCTGAACAATAAATATAATTAATGCGTTAGAGGATGAGTTGCATATGGCGGATTGGTTTTAGATTTTGTGATTTAGAGGAATAGAGCATTATAGCAATGGATATGTTGCTATTCAGTTTCAATGCCTAAAACAAAAACTAATTTCCATGCCTTCCTCACGAACAAGTCCGATTTTCTATTCATATTTAGCAAAGTTCTTCCTGGCAGAATTATTGTTCAGCACAAAATACACAAGCAACGTGACTCAATGTTCAATATAAGCAACACAGTGAGTTGATGAATGTATTCATCTATCTCACTATATCAAAATCTCACTATATCAATTACAATATTATCAATTACAATAAAATTATTCATAAATCAACATTACTGTTCCTCGCTGATTTTTATCCTAAGTTTAAAAAAATGAGAATCTTGGTTTTAACGTTTTGAATAGCAGTAAGATTCGCCGTCTATACCGTATACGAGTATACATAACGAATCTCCTGACCAGTTTTTGGCTTCAAATTCAAATAAATTCCAAGCATCTATATCTACATAATTTCTGTGATTTATTCTTCAATCTTTTTTTGTTTATTCATCTCTCCTTTATATTATGTCATGTTCATTTCCACAAATTTGCGTTTATAGCGTGAACTTGTTATGTCACTGGGGGCATAAATTCCCATTTGCTTCAATATCGGGATACTCACGACGTGTTGGGCAGCCACCAAGTTTCCCAGCGTCGAGTAGCTGATGCAGCAGCAGGCGTTCAGGGAACTCATCTTAACTCACTATGATCACAATCAGACCTTTGAATAACAAATATGGTATAAAACCTTTTAGTTAAGTAACATTTTTATGCCGGAAACGCTGTGTGTCGTTGCGGGAGAAGGTGCAATACATATAGGCTACCCCAACGGGATAGTGAGAAAGCACGGAAACTAAATTAACACAGTTCTATATCTAAAGTTCTATTTGTAAAAAAGTACTAAGAATTAAATGCACAAGCATTATTTAATGAACAAACTATATGAATGAACGAGCTAATTAATGAGAAGTAAATCAGTAATCCTAGGTAGTTATCAGACGGTAAAGTAAATGTAAAGTTGAACATTAAAGAGCACTAAATTCGGCAGGGCCCAACCGTACGTCACCGGATTTATCGCCAGAAGAAGTCACAGTTTATCTAAGATTAACTAAGTCAAATCAATTGAAAGTGTGGGAATCTAGAGGAGGAGCGCAGAGTTTGCCGAGATTACACCGGGACTCGTCTCCAACAAGTTGCAAATTCCTTCTACTCTGTTCACCGAGTGGGAAGACAGATGTTCAAATAAACGAACACGTCCATGCGACGTACAGCGCCGGAAGCGGTACCTTCCTGGCTGGTTCTCTAGCTCTGCTTGCCTGCAGTCGCACCCGTCCATGGCCGACGAAAGTAGTAATCGAAATATAAGAACTTGATTTGAAATGAATGATTGACAGCAGCGTCGGAGGTGAATCCAAATGCCTGTCTCGGCAGACCACCATACGGCAGCCGCGTCCAGCCACGCCCGTTCAGAGAGGCGTGCTCAATCGAGAGTGAGACGACCAAAGCTCACAACTCACGTTCAATTTCAGTTTTGAGTAATGAGTCTGAATGAAAGAAGAGCATGAACGACAGTCAGAAAGTAGGGACGCTACATTCCCCCCCCCCAAGACGACGCACTTACTCGGCATAAAAAAATCACATGTATAATTCAATCAGTGTGAAGCCTGTAGGCCCAGCTGACGAAATTATCAATCAAACTTGCACATTGTTACCAGCTAGCACCGGTACTAAATTCAAAAGACAAGCAAATTAAAAAGATTCACATGAGACCATTCGCTCCAGTTTCCTGAAAATCGGTAACATGGCCACCAAAACATTGACGTTAACAATTCTCAACTTCCAATTTAACACATCAGTTTATACAGATTCAAGAAATTATAAACGCTTTACGTTACCAGAGTTGTCACCAGAACAACGAAAATAGGCTTAGCATTTGTCAGCAATAGAATTGGTGCTCTATTCACCAAGTTACTTTGGACTACCTAATTAGAAAAGGATTTGTTGTGAGAACGGCCTTGGAAGAATAGCAAGTCGCACGTCACACGAGCAAAAAAGGTGGAAAATTTAACAAAGCTCTACAAGAAATACACCCAGTATTACAAATTCTCATCAACCGTAATAGTCTGCTCAAAAAAAAAAGACTAAAAGCATAACGCCTGCAACCAATACGCCAGGGTTCGTAAGAGCAGAACGGCGAAAAAGTCACCTTATGTAGCAGAACACGGAATTCACGTTAAATGAGGTTATCACATTAAGATCATTCATCAGAATAGGGCACATGTACAAATAAATCATCGCAGTAGTTAAAGAACACATTAGTTATGCAAACAAAAGTGGTCGGGAAGATTATAGGTTGTCTCCCGGGACCGCTCCAAACACGTTGCGGGAAAATTAACCACACGTTACCTAGATAACTAATCTTTCCAAGCCTTACAAGTTACAACCAATCGAACTTGCTGACAACGGAACAAAAATCCATATGCATATTACCGATACCTCCCTCTAGTTTCCCATACTGGCCACTAAAAATATATTTTGCGGCAGAGCGGTCAACACATACAGGCTACCCCAACGGGATAGCGAGAAAGCATGGTAACTAAATTAACACAGTCAACTAAAGCTATATTTGTAAAAGAGTACTAAGAATGAAATGCACGTGCATTTTTTAATGAACAAACTGTATAAATGAACAAGCGAATTATGAGATGTCCATCAGTAATCCTAGGTAGCTATCAGACGGGCAATGTAAAGTTGAACATTAATTAAAGAACACTAAATTCGGCTGGGCCCATTCGTGCGTCACCGGTGTTATCGCCGAGAGGAAGTCACAGTTTATGGAAGATCGATTAGATCTTGGTGGACAAAAGTCCAATCAATTCAAAGTGTGGGAATCTAGCGGATGAGCGCAGTGCTTGCCGAGATTACACCAGGACTCTTATCCAGCGTTGCTATCAAGTTTCAGCTTCCTTCTACACTGTTCACCGAGTGGGAAGACAGATTTTCAAATAAACGTCCATGCTACGATCAGCGCCGGAAGCGGCACCATCTTCCAGGCTGGTTCTCTAGCTCCGCTTGCCTGCAGTCGCACCCGTCCATGGCCGACGAAAGTAGTAATCGAAATGTAAGAACTTGGTTTTAAATGAATGGTTGACAGCAGCGTCGGAGGTGAATCCGAAGGCCTGTCGGGGCAGACCACCACACGGCAGCCACGTTTAGCCATGCCCGTTCAGAGAGGCGGCTCTAGCAAGAGTGAGCCGACCAAGGCTCACGTTAAATTTCAGTTTCGAGTAATTAAGCCCCGTCTACACGCTCAAACTTATCGTCAGTCTTGCATGCCATGCCAAAGTTTGACCGACAAGACGGAAGACTGACGAGCGTCCACCCTATTCAAATTTTTCTTCAGTCTTGTGCGCTCTCGGCAATGGAGGAGCTAGCGCTGCTCGCTTCAGTGATCGCAGTTCGTGCCACTAAAATTAGGTTAAAGCGATGCAAACGCACGCGTTGGTCTCGAAAATGGTTTACAATGAAGGTTGATAGACAGCATCCCTACCAGCACCAGGCCACATTGATGACTTCATTTTGTCACATTCTTTTCGATGAAGAGTTTATTTTCTTCGTTACAAAGACTTTGTTTGCTGTAGGATCAACTTCTTTGCACTTAGCAATCAATGCCGCATAGGCCAGTGCTCTCTTGTTCGTGTCACTGTAGCTTTTTGATTGAATTTCGCACAAATAAGGAAAACTACGATATGATTCGATAAAATCGCCTAAAAAAATCGTAAAACCAGTTTCGGATATCTTGAGATATGAAAAACTAGAGCTATCGAGGAAAAATGTCCCAGCTCTCTAGATCAATATAGACTGAGATAGAGTAAAAGATTGAACAATTAGTCGGTTGTCCGTCCACATACTCAAACTTATCGTCAGTCTTGCATGAACCCAAAGGTATCGCCCGTCCGTCTTTTCCAGGTTTGTCAAACTTCAAACTCCGCCCACCCGTCTTACGAGACTTCAAACTTTGAGCGTTCACACGCTCCGTCTTGTCGGTCAAACTTGGCATCGGCATGACAAGCAAGACTGACGATAAGTTTGAGCGTGTGGACGGGGATTTATAAAGCCCCGTCTTAATATATATAACTTTGAGCGTGTGGACGAGCCTCAAACTTGTCGTCAGTCTTGCATGTCATGCCAGGTTTGACCGACAAGACGGAGCGCGTCTGCGTGTGGACGCTCAAAGTTTGGAGTCTTGGGCGGAGTTTGAGGTTTGACAAACCTGGAAAATACGGACGGGCGAGACCTTTGGGTTCATGCAAGACGGACGATAAATTTGAATGTGTGAACGGGCAACCGAATAATTGGTCAAACTTTTACTCTATTTCTTTGTGTATTGCCTTTGAGAGCTGTGACATTGTTCCTTGCTAGCTCTAGTTTTTAGCATCAAAATGTTATCTCAAGATATCCGACACTGGTCTCACGGTTTCTTTTGTGAGTTTATCGAATTATATTGTAGTTTCCCTTGTTTCTGGCAAATTCAATCAAAAAGCTACAGTGACATGAGCAAAGCGCTGACCTATGCGGCATTGATTGCTAAATGCTAATGATTGCCATGCGGCATTGATTGCTTTTAACTAATTGCTGTGCGGCATTGGTTGCCATTAATTAATTGCTGTGTGGCATCGATTGCCAATAGTTGCGCCAATCTGACGGTTCCTATCTTACTTCCCATAAAAGATTCACGTGGAAAAATTTTCGTCTCTTCAACAACCATTTTAGGACCGCGTACGTCTGCATCGCTTCAACCTAATTTTGAAGACAAACTGCGATCACTGCAGCGAGCAGCACTACTTCTTCGATTGCCGAAAGCGCACTCAAATGAAGGAAAGTTTGAATAGTGTGGACAATCGTCATTCTTCCGTCTTGTTGGTCAAACTTTGGCATGACGAGCAAGACTGAAGATAATTTTGAGCATGTGGACTGGGCTTTAATGCGTCGGAATGATAGAAGAGGAGAGAGAAAACGCCGCTACATCGTGTTCATAATGGCATAAGTAGTGCATAAGCGCTCCATGCCGAGTTGCAACGAACATAAACATTAATGTAAATGTTATTGTTTAGAGAGAAAGTGCATACTTTTTGTTAACTGTTAGAACGTTAACTGTTTACTAAAGATGTTAAAAAGTCATCACAGATGATAGTGCACCGAAAAACAAGCTGTTATATGTAAATAAGTTTCAAATAGAGTATACTGAATTAAAAATACTTTCTATTCAAGGAATTTGATTGGAGGTAATTCACCATACATATTGAGTCTATAACTAATTGAATATAAACAAATTGACAATTAGTTTTCTAAAATACTTACAAACATGAACAGTTCCAGCCGTGAGCAAATTAGAATCACGTCGGTGCAAATAAACTGACAGAAAATATAATTTAATTAATCACAATACAGCAGATATCTTCTTCAGCGCGCAACGAAGACCGTGAGTAGCTTTAAAGGCATCACGCTGTAAAACAAAAGCTAACTTCATTTATATCTACCCTTGATCTCCCAATCACTTCTACCGGAACTGTCACTACGCCCCTTGCAAATAACGGGCGGTTCTTGGGTGGCCGATGCATGGCCAGCAGTCGGCCGGACCCAATACGCTTCGCTCGGTCTCTCACCTGGCTTTGGCCGGCCGATGATTTATGTCCGCTTTATAACATCACACATATTTTAACATCATTTTAACACATCAGCCTTCACTAGTCACAGGGATCAACACTGTCCGTTTGGGTTTATGAGTTTTTTAAAGGTTTTAGTCGTTGAGAACGACTGGAGGTCTTTTGCGAATGACTAGTGCACGTATCAGTAGAGAAGTATGTATATCAATGGTATTATATTATATTGATTGTGTATAGGTTGAAATAAAAGACAGTGTTTATGATATTACCTCTGAAGAAATGAAGGAAGCGCAGCCGTGCACCATCAATTTTGTGCACCAATAAGCCCTGAATCGAACGCCTTGGATCTCTCCGGACATCCACCAATCCACTCAGCCGTTAACCACTCGGCTTTGTCCTCCTCCGGCCTTGCGTAGAACCTGCCGTGCACCACCAGGACGCAGATCGAATTTGACTTCCGGACATCGTTATATTACGTAATTTTACGTTCACCGCATCTGAGGTTAGGTTTCAGATAGCATAGTTCTGTTCCAAAATTTATCGTCCTTCGACGAGGGGCCGTTCGACCAAGGGCTGGTTCGATGCACGGCCTAGATATCATTGTCCAGAAGTGTTGAAGGCTACGTTCCGGAAGGCAGGAATCATGATGGTCCACGACATCCAGGGCAGTGGTGGTCTTCGGCAGGCGACCCGAAATCAAGATGCTGTGCATGACGGTCTTCATCGATGTGGATAAGTTATTTTTATGAACTCAATCATATAATATAAGAATCCCAAAGATAATTTTTTAAGTCTTTCTAGCAATACCTCTTAACCGTGGATCCATTTATCTTTTGATAATCTAACATTTATAATTTTATAAAACAATTTTAACACAATCAATGAGACGAAGTTTACTTTATGTAATAAATATTCACTTCGTGCTCCATTGATACCATGGATAATTGAAACGGATGATAACTCTGAGCTGTAACATGTTTGATAATCATGTTACAGTTAATCATGTTAATCATCATCAGCACTGGCTTGTTGACTATACGTGTCAATGCGGTAGGACTTGAAACTACTGAAGTTCGATAGAAGTCATAAGATAGGTGTCATTTAATTTGATCAATTTTTATTTCTATTATTTATAACATTTAGCTTATCGTTGATACTGGAACCTAAAATAAGATATTAAGGACCACTACTTCATTTCACATTGAATTTTTATCACTCGATAAATCAGCGTCAAGCATTGAGAAAAATTGAAATGCGCAGTTCTTAATTGTTAAATATTCTTGTTCCTCAATCAACGAATCTATCAACTAATCAATGAATAATCAATATTAAAATTGCACTTTGAGCGACAAATATTGCTGTTCGGCAAATTACTGGCATTGTGAGATCAATTTACAATTGTAAGCTTCGTTCTTCAGTACTTACTGATCTATATCGCGGGGAAATAGACAAAATATAGTAACACGATTTATTCGTTTAGAAGTTTATGTAGTGAAAGGTATTCATCCTAATTTTCATATTAACAGTAATTATTTGAATAAAACTTTTATGTAATTTTTTTCAATGAATTTCATTGAGCATCGCATCAATGTAGGTAGTCGTTTTCTATTTCCTATTTATCATAGAAGTCCTTGATTTTTGTACAAGGGATATATTTTTATTTGGAATTGTAATTATTTTTTTAATTTCAGCAAGATGCTGAATAATTGTTCATGATATTCAGCAAAACAATTATTCAACCTAAGAAGTCTATAATCAAGTGCACGACTTTGCGTGCCGAGGGCTGATATATTGTCGTGAGGTCCTGCGACAAGTTTCCGTTCGTTTAATGCAAAAAATTTATTTCATTTAATTTCACGAAATATTTGTGCTAATGACTTCTTACAATTAATTGAAATGAAAATTAAAATTTTAGTTATTAGATGTAACTAGCATATAGTGGGCGCTGCATTGACGCTTACCGTAGCCTATACAGTATGTGTTTTCCAAAGTATTAGGGCATCCCGATAGTGGGGCGCAAAAACATCACTATCGGGGAGTGATAAAGGGAAATAATTCTTCATTTAATTCTCATATTTCAATTTTTCATTGAGTTACAAAATAAATTTTTTCGCGTAGCTAGAAATAACCACAGCTAGTAAGCGGCTACGGGTGCAGCCTTAACAAGGCTGAGGTATATATCAATGTATGTAGCTTAGATTACAATACCAAAACCATGATTTTCTCTGCGATTCCGATCAGAATCACATATACAAAACATAACCGCACATAAGTCAGGTTTGAACATCGTCTCTTAATCTGCATGTATAGATATGCACGTCATTGTCATTTTGATTTAATATTTCCAGGTTCCTGCTTCATCTGTCTTGCTGAATACACATCAGCTATTTGGAATGATTTAATTATTTGGAGTATTTACTCCGAAGCAGATGCAACTATACGCATTAGTGTTTCATATACCAGATCAGGTAGGCGGTTATGGGAGAACGAAACTATTCGACCAGTTACAATAAAAGGTAATGATTGAAGTCAAATTTTCGGAAAAGATGATCGATATTGGCCCATACTTATAGCGGGAAAGTGCGTTCACTTTGTAAAAACAGTTGAAGCATTATATTTTTATTCCATATGCAGTAACTGCTGATCTGCTGTCACGCTGAAGTAGACCAATTTTAAAGATAATTAAATGACTCCACTCCTCTCAGGCTTAGATTTAATTTCGTTTAGTCAATTCGTTTTGGAGAAAACTGGCATTTTTCACTCATTGATCAGAGAACTTCTAAAAAAATTGCTTCCTTTGCCACTTCATATCTCTGAGAGATCGGATTGTCAGCTGCGGCGTCTCTGAAATCTAAAAATCATACCTCTAACGAGTCTCAAGAGCTCCTTCAACTTCCACTAGAAAATAAAATCAAAATACATGGCACAGCTCAACGATAAGCATGAGTAACAGAACTGCGATTGTCTAGGGTGAATAGTGTGAATGACAAACTGAAATCATAATTCACACATTTATATCAATAACCATACAATACGAATAAACGATATCATAACTTTAACTTCATTTTGAGTGTGAAAATATCTATTTGCCTTCTGAAATAATTAATTGTGATAAAAGGCACAAAAAGTTCAAATTTAAAAACGTACATTTACTAGTAATAAAAGTCGATAATTTCGAGTAAAATGTTCTGAATACACTCCGCAAACTGGTTCATGTTTAAAATGAATCACCAGTATAGTGCCGCTAGTAAAATAAGGAAAAACTAGAGGTGTCACAGACTGGACGGAAGGGAAGGAGAAATTGAAATTAAACTATGCTTATTGCATTTATAGGATTTGGTGGGTGTTTTAGCCTGAATGCGTACGTTCTGTTCCTTCGAAACAGTAGGTATCGTCCATGTATTTTGTTTGATGGGTAGGTTAATTGGTTTAAAGGTGTTGACAAATCTAATTGGTACTTTTTCCTGAATTAATCCCCTTCTGGCCTCAAACATCTTCGATATTCAACACTTCGCCCAAACTGGTGTAGTTCTATAAAAGTCGAATGGAAAACTCCAAGTCTTTCACTCGATATTCTGTGATCGATTTTCTAAGTTGGATACGGTAAGTCTGTGGTCCTGAGCAATCAAATGATGCCGAAGGTTGGTGGGGACTGAGGTGAATTGAGAGATGATGAAGCTGAAGGCGGGGCTGTGACTAGGATTAGATAGTGGCGGTCAGGGTAGGAGGTAGGTAAACCTGGGGGCGAAGTAGTCGGGTTCGGGGGCTTGGGCCCCTAGCAGGAGGCCCTATGGGATGATAGATAGCCCGCCGCCGCCGATAGGGTAGGGGCAAGAAGCGAAACACAGTTAAACAGACAATGGATGAGGCAGATTTTTTCAATATATTTAAATGTCTTTGATTTAATGTCACGTCTTTTGACTCGGTATCTAATAAATCCGGGTAGGAAGAGAGAATGCTTGCACAGCAGTGAAAGACATCAGTTAAGGCAAGTGATATTGAAGCCACGTTGATTACGAGTTCATGTCGTTGAAGCGACATTTAAACAAAGTTATTTCATTATCAGATGTATGGGATGACAGAAGCTCGGATAACATCATACTGTATGATTCGAAGGTGGATCCACATCACTCGCTGAGGGCTACGGGTATGGTGCATTGTCCGGATTTGCACCTTTGGCTGAAGGACTGGGCTGTGGTGCAGCCACGCTGTATGATGCCTGAGGGGTGCCGTATGAAGGAGATGCGCCGTATGAAGGCGGAGGGGCGCCGTATGAAGGCGGTGGGACGCCGTACGAAGGAGGAGGGGCGCCGTATGAAGACTGAGGGATCGTGTAAGAAACACCGTAGTTAGCCCCTGCGTGAGGATAGGCTCCGGACATTGGAATTGGTTCAAGGACAACTTGGCCGGGATAGGGGGCGGTCGTGACGTATGGAGTGGCCAACACAACGCGGGGTGGAGGCAATTCGGATATCTGAAAGAGATGAGTGTTAATATAATGAACCAGTAAAGACATTTTGAACTTTTCCTTAATTTTTCAGTACATTTAAATTCATTTCACACATTAATCACTAAATGATTTTGACATTTTTGTCAGTACATTTTTTCTCAAATTAGGTCTTGCTAAATATTAAGACTAACTCTAGCACGCCCCCAACGTGTCTAAAACTCAACTGGAAGAAACTTAAAGCCCAAAAAGGGAAAATTACCGAATCATAAAGCAGCTTTGCCAAAAGAAAATTACCTAACCAGTGTGCGATTTAAATATCTCCTTGAATTAGTCCTTGTGTTTCCGTAGTTACAAACGCTTAGGGTAGCTACTACAACACTAACTTGGAAGGGTTCTTGCCTGTTGAAGTGTCCTGCAGGTAATCCAACCAGAACTCTAATAAACAAAGTTCTATTAAGGCTAATCAAGTTAACCAGGATCGAAATCTTATGTGTTAGCGTTCTTGTTCAGCTAGTTGGGAAGAGGCATGCGACAGCAGCCCGACCCTTGCCGCTGCCAAGTGATGTTGCTATTAGGGCTTTTTTCGTCCTAATTCCCCGCTCTTAAATGAGTTGGCCTGACAAAATTTCCTGGGGCTGATGTTTCCGCTTCTGGCTTGTTAATGTATTAATGTACATGGTGGACTGTCTAGTTTTTTTGTGGACTGTCTAGCTTTTAGTGCATTGGCATCAATTAAGTTCATAATATTGCAGTCATAATCATTCTTACTATTATGACTAAGAGAAGACTCTGATGACGCCAACCAAAATTTGAACCATGTATTTTGCAAATTTTTTATAACTGCTAATATGAACCATGTATGTTACAAATTTTGATGACTGTTTAACCTCTATCGTAAATGTGAATTGCTTCATTTGATGTCTGCGTCAAGATCCGAGAAATTAAATGGAAAGGACCGTGTTTAATTCCCTCTTGGCGTTCTGCCTAGTCTGCCAACTAATTGATTTCTGATATGATGATCATTGATCAGAAAGTTAACGTGGATAAATTTTACATGTTCGTTGCTCTGCTTAAAACGAGCCCAAGCCCAATCACCTCACTCTAAATTTTAAAGTTCAGATTTCACCATAATTTGCCATGGTTTAGTCAACTGAGAAACAATTTATTTACTACGAATTTTTGTATGTGTATATACTGGTAAGTTCTCTTCAAAGACCAGTTGGGAACAATGGTGAAGATGGTTACTTTTACCTAAAATCCTACACTTCTTGAAGATCAAGCAACATTTTCGTATGCTTACAATAACTCTTCGGTACATGAGGGCAAAGACCGGTGAAAAGAGGAAGAAAATCGCCGAGATGAAGAGCAGCACGATTGCGAAGGCTTCAGATTCTTCTTCCACGATGCCATATATTGCGGTGAAGAAGAAGTTGAGTGCGCATAGAGCAGTCATGCCCGCGAAGGCAAGTAGTGTCACAATTCTCGTCTGTGAATATATATTTCATTACGATATGGGTAAAGCAAGTAATGAATGAAGGTGATCCCTCATATTAATGGATTCATTTCACACATCTCTGATCAGTCAATAACTAAATTATTCTTAACTTCATTCGAAATCAAATTTTTCTTAATCTTTCTGACGCGGCTGGCGATGTTTCGATTGTAATGATCTGCTCACATAGTGGACAATTTCAAATAATAAATAATTAATGGACCGTATTTCTTGTTACTCATGAAAAGGAACTTTTGACCATTGCAAAACATGCCACCAATGCTACGGTAGACCACTGAGTACGAAGATCCCTTTACTCCACAAAACAGCACTTGCTTGAGAACAAACGTGCAAAACTAAATGTGTGCTGGAAATTTTTTACCGATACATATTAGATCGTAGCAAAGTATAGAGTTTTACATTTGAAAATCACTGTGGATTGTAAGCAAATTAGTTTAATTCGATGCAGAATGCACAATATCAATGAGATAAATCAGAATAATTATCAATTAACTGCTTCTTATTCTGTTGCCGCTAATCAGCGTACGCCTTGCGCATAACCGCTTCTGTCGCTTTGAATGTTATACAAGAGTTTTCTCACTGATCGAGCGCCGATCCAGAGGAGCGTAGCAGCCGTGAGGCTCACGATGCCACCAATGACCATCTCCCAAGGCACAAAGTTCTCTGCAGATGATCAGTCAAGTCTTAGTATCAATACTGTGAAAATCAATTTACATGACAATTTCATTTACTTTGTGTAGTTATCTCTATGCCGCAGAACCTCATTGTTCACAAGCGAATAAGTTCGTAAAAAAAATTGTGAAACAATATTCGTTTGGATTCAATAGCTTGCGATGTGGAACAGATTGAGTGCTCGCGCTGAGATTTATATGAAGTGATTTTTAACTGCCATTTGGTTGAAATTTATCCCAATACATCTAGGCTGAAAACTTGTTAACCGGCCAGCCACTGTCAAAAATTTATAGGCACACGCATAAATGGACGTATTATTAAGGCGAACTTTCGTAAAAATATGACAGTATTATATTTTCTGTGATCTGAAAATATCTATATTGAGCCTCGGGTTCGCTAAGCTCATTACATTAGTCCAAGCACACAAAATTTAAGGTTTTTCCTTACGACTTTGCAGCCACGAGGCCAAGAATATTAGTTAAAGTTCAAGTACTTTTACTTAACTTTTATTTTTAATCAGAGGTGCTCGGGATTCTCATGCTCATATACGCTCTCCAGGCTTGCGTTCTTTTCAGCTTTTTGAACTCTTCGCTCATATTTCTGCATTTTTTTCAATCGCATTTGCTGTTGCCTTGTTTTCAGGCCCTAGGTTCATTTTTTTTAATTTAGTAGCTCTGCCAGCAGCAGTAGTGTTTGAAGGGCTGGAGGTCATAATTGAATCAATGAATGCACTCAAAAAGAATGCGGTAGCATCAAGCCGAAAGACAATCCGCAAATTTTGAATTTTTCTTGTTTAATACGCCTTCCAAGATCATTGTAGTAAAAATACACAAAACATCAAGAGTGATCCTATGAAAATGCAGCAGAAACTGCTGGAACCTAAGCGCACTACTATATAAATCTCTTACTATACAGTGTTTATTTTCAGTACATTTTTTTTATTGTTTGAATTAGTGAAGAATAACGGAGTAGCATGTAATGAAGCGTACTGACTTGATGACTGATGAGGGATACGAGTGACACAAAGCCTTTCCATTATTCTAGCCTACCTTATCAAATGGTAACGTAAATATATCAAACATAAGTAATTAAGTAACGCATTTTTCCCTTACTACGCATGCAGTAGGACAACACGAACTGATCGAATTTTCCACCGAGTTAAAGTTTACCTCGATATTTTAATCCGTCGCCATTGAAACTTTAGACCACAAGCTTTTGGTTAGGTATCAATCGCGTTCATAATTAGACGTTCATTGATTTATCAAATGAGAGATATATCCATTAAAACGTGGGTAGCTCTCATTGATGTTGAGGCATTCGTAGCCGAATCGCTGGTTATATAAAGATAGTTTCATCATGTCATCGCGCCCACTTAAGCTAGAACAAAATTTCATTATTTACATGAATCAATAAAATTCGAAGACCATTTTAAAACACTTCCTGGCTTCCAACAGTTTCAGATAAATTTCAAGCTAAAACTTTGAGCTTTTTACTACTGATTATATAAATAAATAAAGAAATTAACCAAACTTCGCACACACCCCACCGACCAACATGCTTGCTAGTCACGCAATAACCACCCTATCAAAACTTGGAGGTGGTGCAACTCTGAATTAGGGACCAGGACTCGGGGAGCACATTAATAAGCTTCGATCTTCTATGTACGATTCTGCTCAGGGTTTGAATGGCAGACTCTGGGCCGCTTGCTAGCTCGGTATGACTCGGCTCGGCCTAACCTTCTCATACTCTGAGGCGACTATAAAGTCGGAAAGGAGATTCTGACCAGAAACTGATTTCGATCGGACGGCCAAACAGACCATGAATGACTTTTCGCCGGGTGTAACGACTATTTGGCCGAACCCTAGGCGGTCCCCGAATTTTGTTAGGGGCATAGCAGCAGTATTCAAGGATGTGATACACGTACGCACCATTGCAGCATCATTCTTTCCAGTGACACACTCATCATAGAAACATTCATGCTAGTCTCACACTCACAATAGCATCATTCTTGCCAGTCTCAATCTCACCACAGCATCATTCTCGCCACTCCAGCACTCACCACAGCATCATTGTTGCCAGGCTCACTCTCACCACAGCATCATTTTTTTCATTGTAATTTTCAACACTCATTTTTCATTCTTGCCATCTCACTCTCACCATAGCAGCATTCATATATAAGTCACATACTCGCCAGATCATCATTCTAGCAGATCAAGTACTCACCATAGTAGCACTCGGAGGCATTATCGCAGCTCTTGTAGTCAATATTGACACCGCCAGTGATGATGAGCGCCACGCTGAGGCCCTGTAAGTGTGTTCATCATTGGTGGTATGGATAATTCATGTACAGGTCAGAATTTTTCATCATTCGTGAGTCAGTGCTTATTATGCTAAGAGAACAATTCAATTCCATTGAAATCATTCCACGATTAAAAAAAGTATATAACATGAACTTTATGAAATGTACCAAAAAATAATTCCGTAAAGTTTGGGATTTTAAATAATTTTATCTGCTCAACAGGAATTAAATTCAAGCACGAACCACTTGCACGCCGCAGACGATGTATGCTGTGGTCTGGTATTTTAGACCACAGGCGAATTCCTTGTCCGGCATCACTGCGTCGATATATTTTCTGTAATGGAATAAAGCTATTGACACCTGAAGTATTTCGGGGTAATGTATTCGCTCAGAAAACAAAATCCACGTACGTGTAAAAATTGAAAGTTTCTGGTCACTTTTCAAATTTATTACTTCATTTAATTCTCAGTCGTGTTCACGAAGATATGGCATTTTTATTAATAGATTCTATTGAAGTTCTGTTGTTGAACTCTTTAAATCTTCTGTAATTTGCATCTTCATTTATCATATATTTTAAAGCAAAGTTATTGTTCAATATTCATATTTTTGTCGCGGACTTCAACATTGGACTCACTCAGCCGTTGATGGCTGATATTTTATTCCAGTTAATTAATAAATGAAGTGGTTTGAACTTAGTGCCTCATGATCGACATTTATTGATGGTCTTTAAACTAAATTAATTTCATTTCATAGACACGTCATCGCGAAGCAGCGATGCATGTGTACACAAGTCGGGCACTACTGATGACAAGCAAGTCAGACTGACGTCAAATTTTAGGTTTTTGGTTTATAAATTTACGTCTTACTAGGATAGTAAAAAATCTGCCCCTGGGCACTATCGGTGAAGCTGGGTATGTGTCGATGTACTTCAAATTACACAAGTTGGAGGTAATCATTAATTTTAGATGAAGAAGAGTTACTTACCTGACTTATTATCACGAGTGTTAAATTGCGACTGGGTTCGTGGATGACGTCGGTTGCATTTTAATCACTTTCTTATCAGGAGCATGTGAGGGACGATACAAGCCCTGATAAGATGAACCAACCTTCCATTGCCTTGTCTCTTTTATTGTGAAAAGATGATAGGTGCTGGAGAAGATAGAAATAAAAAAAAAGAGGATTAAGACATTACCATTCGAATATATTATGTACAAACAGTAGCATCACTTGAAACTACGGGATATATATTAGTTTGAGACTGGCATAAGTAATTGATTAGTTAATATAATATCCTTGAAAGGTATTTTTTCTTATGATGGCGTCAAAAATTTGCCGTTCATATTCAAGTTTACAAAATTCTTAAAATATATTCTTTTTGGTAAATCAATAGGGCAGGTACATTTTATCAGATCAAATCAATCGAAGGGTGGCTAATGTGTCCAAAACACGCAATATGAGCATAATAAGATTTATATTTTCTTAAAGTCATGTTAGAATAAAAAAGTAATTGATTGAACGAACCCGCCTGCATGATATTGCAGAATTTTATTTCAGCCATTTTTTTCTGCTGTAATATTGACATATGAAAATGTTATTGAGTGATAAAATAGAAATTCGTATTTATAGTAGATATCTTATAATAATCTAGGTTATATAATAAAGAAATTTAAAGCAAAATGAGATTTTACGACATTCTATTCTTATTCATTTCAACTTCTGCTGAGATTTACTTAACTCCCATTTGACCAAAATATATCACTAAGTGATGAAGTTATACAGCTGTGATGCAGCGTTATTACATATATTGCTTACTTCTGTGCCCACACTTATCAGTCAGTATTGCTGCCACTGTATAGCTACTGGATACACAAGGTAGTGAAAGCAATGCTAACGTATGAATGTATGTATAATGGTAGCAGTGTTGTTTGTGACTGCAGGGGTGCTGGATGTGGATGAACTGGCGTACTCATGCAGGGATGAGAGCGCAAGAAATGAGTGCTGTATTTATGACGGAGACCGTTGAGGATGTGATCATGGAATGTGAGAGAATATAGAGTTATGATGTAAGTTTATGATGTAGGTTATTCTGCACGAGTGGAGTGATGGTGGTAAGAGATTGTGGTGTGAGAAAACAGGTGAAGACTGGGTTGCAGCGATTCTGGGTTTGTCCGAGTCATTTGGAGAGTAGGCATAGTAGGAGGATGGCAAGAAGTCCCGACGAATCACGAATAAAAAAATGAAATAAAATGCTAATTAAATAATAATGAATGAGTAAACATTAACCTTGCTGAATATCATTCGTTTTATTCCTGTTTCTGAATTTGCCATCACTATTTTGGTTTGAAACTTAAATTTAATTCTTGCTCTGTTCAATTCAAAAACGTGCTCTGTTCGATTTCAATTTATAACTTGCTTCACTTCACCCTTCTCGCAAGAATATTCGAGCAGTCCGTTGCCTGACTCAACAACAGCAGCAACTTGCAGGGTGCTGTAGCTACAACGCGTATCTCTTGCCCCGACATCTTCTTCGACCATCTAGCTAGATTTTAGTCCGAGGATACGCCATGTTGAAAATGTTTAGCCCCTACTCTTAATTTTAGCTCATGGAGTAGAGTTACTATTTGAAGCCCGGCCTGAGCACCGTCGAGTCCTTTGCATGAACGCGAGCGAGGCATCATCAGGCATGTGCTAGTTTTGGTATCGTGGGCGCTACGGTTGGCATCCTCTCTGGCACGGGATGCCTGTCGGAGACCACCATTGTCGTGCTTCGAACGGACTATCATGATCCCTTCTCTCAAGAACGTAGCCTATAACACTTCTGAATTGAAACGTTATCAGCCGCAAGCCACCAGACAGATCACATCCAATGAGCCCACAGGAAAGTAGCCAGACGTACTATGGCTCAGCATCGTCTGCCTTCGGGCTCGAAAGGATGACGTCACGGCACCGAATCGCGAGATGCATTGTAGGATCGGCGGCCATATTTGTTGCATAGTCTAGCCTTCGCTTACGTTTTTAATCTACTGCGCTTGTCTATTTTTGAAGTTTTGTCTATTTTGAAGATGGGACGTTACTGCGCTGTTGTTGAATGCACCAGTCGTTCTCACACTTATTTAAACAGAAAATTGGACAATGGAATGTGTTTCTTTAGTTGACCAGCCGTGTATGCCGTGCATATCGTATCAGTTTACGTATCGTAATGATATACGTATCGCATAGCAGTTTACCAGCCATGAATATTTATGATTTACGATACTAAATACTTTCCAGGGGAAAAATATGCTACTTGCCACTAGATAATCTGCATAATTAAGAATAAAAAGTAATAATATTTACAGCTCAGATTACATTGTCATGATCCATAGTCCTCACCTTGGTGGCAATGACTATATGTTGTTGCAGTTAGCTAGTTTGTGTGTGTATATCTCCTGCACCCACCCATCCACAAATTGCTTGAATGCTTCAAGCGTCTTGTAAGCCTTGAATTCTTGCGAGGTGTATTGGATGACACCTAATACCAAATAGTTCAGTAAATTACCGTGTGAAACGGGAGGCAGCCTTGCAAAATCTGCATACAACTGCTTTGCCGGCACTTCGTAGGGATCAACACCGTTTATGTCGAACAATTTTCTTAAATACCGGTCACTCGCTGAAGGAAGGCTTTTTTGACAATAGCTTAATCGTTTCTGATTTGCTCTTGCTTTCTCCATTGCCACCAAAACATCCAAACGTGTAGGAACGAAAGAGTAATGGGCACACTGGACTGCTTCGAAACAACTTGAGTTGCTCTGCGTGCAATACACCAGCTAGTTGCCTCTGAACACGGCAATCTTCACAAATTTTAGTTGCGTCGACTAGTCGAAGCAACTATTCGCCTCGTGTATATTTCGAAGTTGCTTCGCCTCGAAGCAACTATTCGCCTTAAGCTAAGGCCTGAGTGTGCAACAAACATGGCGGCATAGCAACGTGGATTACGTGGAAACGCGGTAGCTTGGCGAACCCGATTTTTAACATGTTCTGTTCCGTAAAATCAAATTGTTTAGACGAAATAAGATGAGTTTTCCGTCTATGAGTCGGGTTCACGATTTGTTTTGCTTCTTCGAATACAAAAGATCGAGAAAATTTTTTTATTTGTACTTTAATGTTCACAGAGTATTTTTAAAACACTAACGAGCTTTGATCAAGACAATAAACAAGCACTAACATACATACGTTAAATAAATTTAGATATAAATAAATATATTGGTACAGTGAATTAAACGACTATGCTCGACGATCACGGCAGCAATGGCTACTTTTTCTGCTATTTACTCACCTGGTTTCCGTTGCTTAATCGCCACATGCATGTGACTCACACGACTTATTGTGAGTCACAACTACAGTAAGATAGAATAGAGTGATATCAAACTGAAATAATAATTAGCAATTTCATATCAATGATTATACAATACGAATGAACAAAATCCAAATATATGTAACAATCTTTCAAGTGTAGAGATACCAATTTGCTGGCCGCGAGAGTAAGTTGCAATGAGCAAGGAGCACAAAAAAGTTAGTGCTCGAAAAACTTCTCTTTCAGGAAAAAAGATATATATAAGATATTCGGTATACGTATAATAAGTCAACTAAGATATATGCAAGTCCTGTGGAGCGGTCGCTGAACGCCGCATCGAGCCCAAACGGCCTCACGCGGTTAAAATTTCTCGGTCAAGCTCTGCCTTCTAACGTCTGGCTGCACATTCCCCTCCTCCACTCCCCCTCCTCTACATTTTTAATCAGCGAGCGTCATACTACTAATTTTTCTACGAAATTGTTCTCTATTATCAAATTGGTTGTTTTCTTACTAATAACCTTCATTGAAGGTTATATTCCTTTATTATATTATATTATATTATAATATATTATTAGCTTCAGACAAGGGCTTTGAAAGCTGATCGAAAGGAACTGCGAAGAGAAGAGGGAGGGAAGAAGGAATGTTTACCTTGAACGACAGAAGATTTATTGCCATATAGGGTAGGCTGCGCCTACACCCGGTACCACAATGGGTCAGGTCTTGCTTAAATCTACGGAATTTTCACTTACGACTAATAATGTCGACTAATATCTAATGCTAAAAGAATGATTCAGAAATGCTTTGTGTAGAGGTCAATGAAGAATAAATAGTTAAATTAACTTGTGTCGCGAAAATGTTAGAAAATGTTGTCGCGCTGGAAAAAGTTGCTCATTTTACGATCTTCATATGGTTTAAAATTTTTGTTCGTGATAAAAGTGATAATACATAGTTTACATAATATATCTTACTGTCCTTTAATTGGAAATAATTAGCCAGATCACCATTCCAAATTTCAGACTTGTATCTTATTTAGGAGGAGAGTTATTGGTTGCCTTCATTGTTAAGAACCCTCATAGGGATTAAGGTCGGGCCGCCTGCGTTGTCTGCATATCTGCACATATAATCGCGGTAAGAAAACTGACATGCTGGTGCAGTTGACAGGCCTCAAGGTTGTGTTGGTGAAGAGTTGTGTTATTTACAAGTTGGAGGATATGTAGGGGCTATGATGCTAGTCATTTTGATCCTTCGAACTGTTGTTATTGTTAGTGAATGTTGTCTGGTGAGAAGGTGAGTTGGTTACACTGCCTTGAAAAATCATAATCGGTACTTTTTATTTTCATTAATTGATTCTCTTCCGCTCTCCATTTATTTATCGAATCAAGGGTCGATATAACACTTTGCTAACCCTATTGTAGCTCTTAAAAGTATTGTGAATGGCTCTCGGTTATTTGGTTGATATATATTATTTGGTCAACTTTCTAAGTTGTATAGGATCGGGTTAGGGTCCTGAAGTTGAGGGATAAAAGGCCTCCAAAAGAGGTTGAGAGATAGCTAGTGAGATGAAGATTGAAGGCGGGGATGTGATTAGGATGAGGTATAGATGAGGTCGCGGAACAGAGATGACAACCGCTCTTCCTGGTAATAATACGTCCGGAACTCCTCATACGGCACTCCTGAAGGAAGCAACAATGGAGTGATGGGAAGGCAGGAAGCGAAGCACAGTGAGCCACAGTCCAACAAACATTGTACAAGGCAAATAGTGTCAATGGAGTAGAGACATATGTACTATATACGCTCCTATAGTGAGAGAGACATAGGCTCCTAGTGACACGCACTTACGATGCAGTAACTACCTAATCCGAGTAAGGGGTGAGCGTGTCTGAGCAGCACAGACAGCCATAGAACCACGAATCACATGTAACAGGGGACGATTTTACAGTCTCGGATTAAGCTGCATGTTTCGACGGTGGTTCCACATCTCCCGCTGGTGGGTACGGGTTCGGAGAGGCGCCGTCTGCCGAAGGACTGGACTGTGATGCAGCTACGCCGTATGAAGGAGAAGGGGCGTCGTATGAAGGAGGAGGGGCGCCGTATGAAAGAGAAGGGGCGTCGTATGAAGGAGAAGGGGCGTCGTATGAAGGAGGAGGGGCGTCGTATGAAGGAGCAGGGGCGCCATATGAAGAAGGAGGGATCGTGTAGGAAACACCGTAGGTAACCCCTGCATGAGGATAGACTCCGGACATTGAATTTGGATCGACGGCAGCTTGGTCGAAGTGAGGGGTGGTTATGACGTACGGCGTGGCCAACACAACGCGGGGTAGAGGCATTTGTGATATCTGAAAAAGTTGAGTTTTAATATAATAAAACAGTAAAGCAAAATTTCTAATTTTGCCTTATTTCTTTCAGTGCATTTACATCAATTACGTTGTTGAAGTATTGAATAAACTTTGGTGTTTTCAGTTTTTATCAAACTATTTTTCTTCAATTTTGTCACGCCAGACATCAAAACTAAATCTAGTTTGTATCAGTTTACTTAATACACGCATGCTCAACGGAAAATTACAGTGAAAAAAATGGAACCAGCGAATTATAAAATATCTTTACCATAAATATCATCACCTTTTAATCCTGCCTGTAAGAATAATGGCATGCGCATTAATATGAATAATACTGCACGCATTGATTTCCATTCAAATTACTGCAAAATTTCATCAAATATCAACGCTCGGAAAACTACAGCAGTAACTTGCAAGTGCCCCGAGCGCAGAAGTGTAGGGCAGATCTCAGACGAATAAAATGTTATCTAGGCTGATCAAATTAGCTAAGATCATTTTTTTTCAAGTGGTGTAGATTTTTTGTCCGATTTATAAATGCTATCAAGAAGGGTTGCGTGGCAGATATTCCATTTCCCCGCCAAGTTCTTCGTTAACGGCATTTTTTTAGATGCGCTCGTCTGATCAAATTTATGGGGCATTTATATCTGTTTCTGGCCTTCTTAATGAACAATCTCGATTTTTTATATTTGTTTGTTGTGCGCATAGTACCTATGTTCACAATATTAAAGTCTGCTATTTAAGTTAACATCTGGTTTAATAATGAAGTAATTAACGTGAGTATATACATTTTCTTTACTAAGCTTTTGCTCACTATATATAAGAGGTAAATCACCTCACCGAAATTCTACAGGTTTCGCTTACAGTTCAGGTTGTTATATGTTAAGAAACCTGAGATAAATTGTCTTCACGGCGAATTTTTTTCATTTTGTTCAGAGACTCGGAAGAAGGGATGGCAAAAAATTAACCTTAAATCCTACAGTATTTGGGTGACAATGTAGTATTTTCATATACTTACAATAATTCTGCGGTACATGATGACAAAGACCGTTGAAAAGAACTGCCAAATCGATGCAGTGAAGAGGAGGGCGATTGGGAAAACTTCATAACCGTTCGTGATGGCGTGGATCGCAGCAAATAAGAAGATAAATAAGCTGAAGATCGCCAGTGAAGCATAGCAGCGTAGCAATGGTAGTCTCGTCTGTTGATACATACTCCAGTAAAATTTAATAAAAAAAAATCGCAAATAAACTTACGTTAGTAATATTATTAAATTCTTCGTTGGTAGCTTCCCCGTATATAAAACATAAGTAAATGATTAGAAGGTTTTATTAAAAATTTACTTTGCGAGGATGGCTGTCTTTCGGTTGCTTTTATCTGGTCATCTATCGTAATGTTTCATCTAATAAATAAGTGGACCGTTTTCCTTGTTCCTTGTCCAGTGGAACTTTCCCAGGCTAACAGGTCACCGTTTACACTATAAACTCTCAATCTCTGGAAGACATGAATGAGAGCAAAACAATTGCATGTAATTTTTTTCATGTGAAACATATTTAACCGTTGCAGAACATATACGTATTAAATAAATTGCTTGTAGATTATTTCCCCTCTAGAGTGCATGAAAATTGTAGAATTAAAATAAACTTTCAGTCTGTATTAAACGGTGCTATATATCGTTGAAATTTCTAGGAATGTTTTCTGTTTATTCACCGTTCCGTTATCCCGTTCATGAGACCAATATGTGATATTGCAGCCGCCCTCCGCTTACGAGTACGACCAAGTTTGAAGCGAAGGCTTACGTACGTGCCGTGATTTGGAATGATTTTAATCACGTTCACTAACCCTAAGGAAGAGACTCTGGTTTTACTTCAAGTATACGTGTGCAATGGAAATACTACTGCGGATTAATTGAATGGGAACTGCGATACATGCGAACAAATACTTAATTACTGTAATAGTTTACTTGTCTTTCATGATGCATGTCAAGATCGTATGTTGATGCTTTGTCATAACAGAATGAAATATAACTTGTTGACCGTATTATATTTAGTTATTACTTCGGGTCGATATCCTTTGAGAAATATCGATAGCCATAATTATTTTTTCAAGTCTGATTAAACAGAAATTATGTGTGTGGATATTTTTCATTTGTTATCTCCGTCAATTCTTAATGTTTTTTTATTTGAGCCCTTACTGCCCAGAAATGTGCCCTCCTAAAATTTGTATCCCAACTTAAATTTCTTTGTCAGACATCACAGTGAGAACATCCGAAGAGTTGTGGCTATCCTCAAGATTGAGTCGTGGACCAACTTTATCCGAAAAACCTCGTCATGCAGCATGTAAGGATCAAGTCATTTCTAGCTAATCCTGGGGTAATATTTGCATCCGCAGATAGTCTGTGTTCATTAGCCGGCCATCAGCCACTCTTGCTCTGGCCGCCAGCGCCATAGGTTAGTAACTGATAGTGTTCTCTTGATGGGAAATCTTCACTTGTCTTGCCTGTGAATATTATGTTCTGTACCTTTGAAACATTTAAGGGGCCATGCTGATCTCTCTTGTATCCATTCCAGTTCCGGTTGGGGAGACTGCCATTTCTAGCTAACCCTAGGGTAATATTTGCATCCGCAGTCATAGTCTGTGTTCATTAGCCGGCCATCAGCCACTCTTGCTCTGGCCGCCAGCGCCATAGGTTAGTAACTGATAGTGTTCTCTTGATGGGAAATCTTCACTTGTCTTGCCTGTGAATATTATGTTCTGTACCTTTGAAACATTTAAGGGGCCATGCTGATCTCTCTTGTATCCATTCCAGTTCCGGTTGGGGAGACTATCTACTATCTGACACACCAGTGACCCGAGTTAACAGCAAGACTATCACAGCCGTGTTACCAAGTAGGCCTATGGAACTACCAGTCGTCTGTACCTCTACCCGCCATCTGTGAACCAGTCGTGTGGTCTACTTCCAGTCGTCCGTAACTCTAGTGCCAGTCGTCCGTAACTCAGTGCCAGTCGTCCGTAACTCTGCCGTCAGTCGTCCGTGGCACTACCTCCAGTCGTCCGTAACTCTAGTGTCAGTCGTCCGTAACCCTACCGTCAGTCTTCCATAACTGTACCGTCAGTCGTCTGGGATTCTCCCGTCGGCTAACTGCACTCCTTCATCGGATCTTGCCTTGTTCCTAAGTTAAGTTGTCAATTCGTTTATATTTCATTAAAGTTATTGTGTGATGCGTCCATTATTACCCACCGGTTCGACTGATGCCGTTTCGCCTCATTGATATCCTTACAGTTACACAACATCAATAACTTTGCTGATCACCGACTTCATGCTACATACAAAGAATACCATTAATTTGAGTTTCTAATTTCTGGACAGTCATTGTAGCTGGTCCGATTGCGCCATCAACGACTGTGATCTTCACCTTGAGCATGGAAAATGTAGTAGCATTACTAAACGAATCCAAATCGTTCACTAAACCGCGCATGTTTTGAACCAAATCACTTCGCTTTATTAAGTGTCAATTATGGATTCATTTTCTCACTGATCGAGCGCCATACAGAGGAGCGAGGCACCGATGGCGCAGAAGATGCCACACACCACCATCACCGCAGCCACCACGTTGTCTGTAAAAGATTAGCCTAATCAACTATGAGCTGCAACACAATGCAGATCAATTAAAACAATAATTTATTTTAATTTACCACATTACTTTTTTTTGTGGAACCCTACTTCTATAGCTTGTTAGTTCACAAGTGAATAGGTTCGTAAAGCAAACAATGTTATAATGGATTCGCAAAATGTATCACGGTTTTCAAACGCCAAGCCGCCTGTACGATGTACCTACAATGTTTAGAATGAATGTTCTAATTTTTGTGAGCGAAGAAGAAAAATAAAGGAACCGTAGGAATAGGTCTAGTGTAGTGTGGTTTGGTGCACATCCTGTTGCAGCGTGCGACGATACTCCGTTCTGCGCTGGGTTACTGGCAGGCTTCATTGTAGCGAAAATCAGCACCTTATTTCTTCCAGGGAGGCCACGGCTAGCCACTACCTATCCGCAGCTCCTGTGCTCTGTTTAATCTTGTACTCGGGTTGATTCAACTTAATATTCTTGATTCTGGTTAGTATGAACTCGCAAGTTCCGTCGTTCAAGTATTCCGTTCTTTATTAAAATTGTTTGTGGAACCCATTTATTATAATCATCGGTACCCAAGTTTATCACGCTGTCCTATATGCATACCGACCCGAACATTGTTCCTCCTTTAGCTCTAATCTTATAGAAAGAGTGAGGAGACTCAGGAGAGTTTTAAGAGTGTTATTGTCATCGAGCTATTTAGCGCTTATGAGGGCTCAACGCAGTCAGGAGTGACAGGAGTGCTGAGACATGTTATCATAAGCAAGGTACTACTGAATTCTATTTGGAAATGACGACATCAGAAAAGGCGTTGAAGCTTTTGTCTATCCCATGCAGTGCAGACGACACGACTAAGTCTGATGCTACTGTGCTGGGATGGAAAGGAAAAAGATGAAAAATTTAGACCGGTCATAACAAATGAAAAATTACAAAATCCGATGTTTCTGAGGCTGGAGTGTCATGATGGTATTTATTTTAACGAAAAATTGTTTCGTTTGTAACCAACGACGTAGAACAGGGTGGATTCTCAAACCGAGATTCCATTGTACACTTCTTCAAAAATGATAACTCACTGATGTCAACGGCAAGTCCACAGAATCAAGTAAAAACTGCATGTGCCATTCAAATCCGTAAAATCTCTTACCGCCGAACTCAGTACATACACTGTCCGCACAGGTCACGCATTCTTAATAATACGTAAACATGGGATTCAATGCAGGATCTACTCTATCTCGGATAACAATTCCGTAACAAATATAATTTCCTGTTTGATTTGACTCCAAAAGATCTCGGAATGGAATAATTAGTCACTATTTAAAGATACATAACTTATTAATATGACACGAATTACTTTATTTATTCCCTAGAATTTCCGGCACTTCCCATGTCTGCAATTCAAATACAGTCACCAGATTCAAATAATCCCAAACTTTAGAATAGCTTTCGAGGGTATATCACCAACGAGAACGCGTTGAAAACGAAAATTTGTAGTTCACGAAGAAATTACAGGACGATCACATCCTCACACTTAAACTGGATCTTACAGCTTTAAAAACAGAAACTCGTGAAGTCTCACGAGAAACATTCAACACGCACTCACCATCGTAGCAATCTGGGTCGAAACCTGCGAACGCTTCACTGCAGATTTCGTAGCCGAAATTAAAGCTGCCAGTGATGATGAGGGCGAGACTAAAGCCCTGTAGGTGTGTGTGGCTGCCATTAATAATAATTTTTTCTTGTAAACATTTCACCTCTACTTTTTGCGGGATACAAGAAATGAGGCTTAAGAAATATCAGTTTTCAAACAATTAATACGTTACAACATCAAACATTAAGTTATATAGTATGACACACGAGGGAAATATCACCTTACTCTGCTTCTCGAAAAAATTCATTCAATTCATGGCATTCAACCACCGAAATATCTTATTGCATGAAATTTTTCATTCTGCCCAAAAATACGGACCATTTGCACGCCGGAGACGATGTACGCCGTCGTCTGGTACTTCAGACCGCATGCAAATTCCTCTTCTGGCATCACTGCGTAGAGTTGACCTTGCAATGGAGGAACAATATTTTCAACTGATATATTGTCCGGAAAAATAATTATTCAGCGTGAAGCATAGTCCACATGCAAGAAAAAAATAATAGTTTATGCTCAAGTGCTATTACTGAGCTGAAGTCAATTTGATGGTATTTACAATATATGTATGTACATAGCCTTCAAGTATATACGGCATTTTTCGGTAACGAAAGCTATTGCGACGTATGGATGTTTGTAACGAATTATACACTGTGCTTGACTGCTTTTAATTTTGCATTTCATTTTCAATCGTCATTAGATTAGATTGAAGTTTATTGCGATATGCATTCGATCTATGGCCGTTGTAGACTCATTATCAAATATTTACCATGAACAACTAATCTTCAGAGTTGTCACAGACAGTAGGTGCTTATATTATTAGTTAAGCTCAACCAAATCGAGCTACAAGCAGTCGCGTGGCATTAATGAATTATTCTTAATTGACATGTATATATAATTTAACCAAAATCGCGTCTCAAGCTAAAAATTATCTGTAGGTATTTATTTTTATTAATTTTTTTAAACACGCTGTCGCGTAACAGCGTCACATAGCATAACTACTCATGCGTGCACAGCTGATGACTACCCAAAACATTGTGACGTCAAACACACGCGTTTTCGTCCAAAAATTTCCGTCATACAGAAATTATCCACCGTTCCTTAATTACGTAAAAAAATCTGCTAAGTGACCCTAGCGGTGAAGATGAATATTTATCGGCTTACTATAAATTTCCTAAGTGGGAGATTAACTTCAATTTCAGTATTAAGGTACTTACTTATACTTAACTTATTAACACGAAGGTCTAATTGCAACTAGTTGTATGACTTTGGTTGCATGTCAACCGCTCCATAGCTTACTTATCAGAAGCATGAGAGGACGATATTACCTCGGATAAGATATTGCAACCTTCCATTGTGGCGCTAACAGGAGATATCAGGGTTCAGGGTAGGGTGGCCCAGTGGTTACAATTCAGAGTATCAGGATCGGAGCACAGAGGCGCGGGTTCGATCCCAGCTCTGAGCGCCAGTTAATGGTCAGAATCGGCGAGGAGGACGGGCGGTTAAGCAAAAGCAAAATTTGAAGCAGCGAGTTGCGAGTTCGAGACTCACAACAAGCAGTGGATGTTCTGCGATGTTAAGAATCGGCGACAGGCCTTCGGTCTAATGAACGCTGAAACCGCTATTATTATTATTATCTGTTGCACATGTATCCGCTTAACAATTGATTGTTTATACGCGTTATTACTAGGTATACGCACGTACCAACCAGTATACCCAACTTAACCAGATCAGCCGCTATACATTTTTTTTACTTTTTTTCTTTTTCTCTCTTCTTTTTGCCACACAATTCCTACTACACACAGCAATCCCCCAATTGTGGCCTTTTCGTGTATGTGTCATTAGTGTATAAAACAGTCTTGCATTAGTTTTATCTAGCCAAAAAACCCTAACCAAACTGAACACAGCCTGATATGTCCTAACCTAACCTGTCGTATCCTAACCTGTCCTAACCCAACCCAATCTAACCTAACCTAACTTAACCTAACTTAACTTATCCTAACCTAACCTAAGCTAGCCTGAACTAACCTTGCCTTACCTAACCTAACCACCCTTTGTCATGGTCGCCATATGAACTTGTTGATGGCTTGAACCTAACCTCAGAAAATGACGTATATTTTACGACATGTTTAATTTCCTACCTGATCCATTTCCATACCGTGCATAATTGGGGCCGGAGTTCGCATTTCCAACACTCACTGAACGTATTGAAAATGCGAACTCCGGCCTAAATACTCCAAACTTCAATAACCTATGTGTCAGTTTTCCTCTATCAAAGCAAATAGTGCAAAAAGTTTGAATACTTAGTCGATGGTTGCAAGAAACACAGCTTCAAGACTTCTTAAGCTACCAGTTTCTCAACTTACTAGTCCCACTCACGAGCGCTGCGAGCTCCTGCACGCCGGTGGCCATCATCGTACGTCGTAATAACTGCTTAAGGGGAGCGTCTACCCTAAAATTGAAAATTTTTACTTTCTCGGTTTTCATACTAATTTTAAAGCTGACATTCTGCCCTATCCAACGGTACCACTGCCATCTCCCTACGTTGATTTATGATTTCACGACATTTCATGAAAGGGGGGCGGGTTGGGGGGGGCTTTAAGTAATTAGATAGGAACTAATNATATCTATAGCTGTCTCTTATACACATCTAGATGTGTATAAGAGACAGGAAGTGGCCGGGCTAATTTTCGTTGTCAATGTTAACAACAAACAAACAAACAAACAAACAAACAAACGCGAAGCTAAGCTAAGAAAAACGTGTTAAAAACGTGTTAAAAACGGCTAGGTCGTTTTATAGATAAAGATTTTACGCATCGAATGATATGTGTCTTGATGTCGTAGCTTGAAAATCCTAGGAGGAGATAGATTTCAAATGTACTCCCTTTTTTGACCGTTTTCTATGAATTTCACGTTTTCTTTCATTTTTTTCGAAAAATTAACAGGAACAAAATGTGAGTTTTTTTCCATTTTACATATGTGTACCAAGTTTCAGAGTGGTCCGTTTGTAAATAGCCGAGATAATTTTTGGGGTAGACGCTCCCCTTAATCGAAATTCTAGTTGAAGTCTTGTTTGACGGCAGATATCGAGGGAACGTCAGGGCCCCGAGCTCAACACCCGGGGCCATTAAAAGGGAACTTTTGTTTTCTTTTCATTGTTATTCGTGTCAATTTTCTTCAATCCTGATCGTTACCGAGTTAAAGGACTTCGAAAGAGCTGAAAATCACAGTTACGGATCGGGCTCATTCGGACACGGAGCAATATGAATGTTTCACGAAAACCGTTTTCTACAGAACATTTGAGTTTTTTTCTTTTGCATTAATAATTCTAAAGAGCTGAAGCAGGTAACCATATATGAATGATGTTTATAAGTTAAAATTAAGATGATCAAATATTCGCTCAAAAAGTGAAAAAAAAAATCAAATTTTTGGTCTAATTTTATTCATCAAGTTTCTTAAAGAAATAATAGTTCGAAAATAAGTGATATACACACTAATTAGCTCAGTTTTATCCTCTGTTGATTGAAACTTTCAGAAAGCTTCCAAGAAATACGCAGCTCGCACAATAATCTTATGAGTAAAGAAGTTGAAAACGTTCAGGGGAGCTCTCGAAGTTACGCGATTCCGACGAAAATTCGGTCAATTCTTGTCCAATTTGAAAAATCATATCTCAAGTTCTATAGAAGCTAAGATCATGAAGCAGGGTCCAAATTAAAGGCAAAGACTTGTGCTTGATGATTAGAGTTGTTGAAAAATCTAGAAAAATTTTTCCGTATAGTTGTGAAGAAAAAAGTAAAAAAGTTGGTAGAAACATGAACAAAGTTTCGCTCACAACTTTGTGAGTTTTCATTTTTTCGGAAATCTGTACATGTATAACATAATTTGTGTATCTCGTTGAGACGCGTAGAGAATATGGCGTCAGAATTTCAAAAAATCGGTACGGTTTGGCCGTGAAAATTGAAAAACCACCGAAAAATGGCCGAAAACAATTTTTTCAGGGTCAACTTTGACCCCCAATTTGGGGATGAAGTTTAGACCCGACAAAAATCCCAAACGAAACTCCAATCCCAAACTTCGAAATCCCAAACACACTCCAATCCTTTATCTTTTGTTTGAAATCAAGCCTATTGCTCTGAGTTTGCAACGTTTTGAGACGTGATCGTTTCCGCAACTTCATTTTAGGTCATTTTTTGACCAAATTTCCCTTTTTTGGTGGGATTTTTTTGGGGGGGAAGGTGTGGAATTTTCGGAAATCCGACAAGAAGGTTTGGTACACAAAATATGCATGCGTACGTGTCTGTGCCAATTTTCAAAAGATTCTAAAGGGTGAGCTTCTGGGAAAAATGGCTCGAGTGGAAACTTTGACCTCAAAGCCCCCTATACGTAATTATACAGCAGCCTCTCAAAAGTGGAGAGTACAAGTATAGCGTCCGCTTCGCTGGTTGTAGGCACACGGAAAGTGATCCGCTCCTGCCGAATGAAAGTGACTGCTTAATGCACTATATGGTTAGCTCAGCGTGCGCAATTTTACAATTGTGGCGAGTGTTTACTCAAGATTTTTTCTTTAAATGACAATCTTACTTCCAAATGGCCAACTCGTTCCCGCTTCCTTTATTATTCATCTTCAGAAGAAGAACGTTAGACCTGCTCGCCCCCTAGCGCGCGGCTGCGCTACCTCGGGTGACACCCTTCGACAGCAGCTTTGACGGTCCGGCCGAGCTCGTATTGTGGTTACGGTCCCGTACTGGTTTAACGGGAGGCCCAACTATTAATTAACGGGAGGCCCAACTCGATCTCTAAAAGATTAACATTGAGCGCTCTATGTGAAAACGATATGCACATAAAAATTTTAACAACGCTTTACACGGAGAATTGAGATTGAAATTTTGCTAATTTATAAGCATTGCCAATTAAAATATTATTAATTAGTTCAGGATTTATTTAGATTTTTACGAAGTTATACTTAAAAACGTTAATGAAAGTGTAATAAAATCGAAGGTTAATAATATCGACTAAAACTCGCGCCAAAATTCGGACCAACTGTGCAGGCCGGTACATTTTTCACCTGATAAATGATTGCTCATTTGAATTATTATGTATATCAGACACTCGAAATGTACATAATTAGAATGACTTTTTTTACTCCAAGTTTACTTGCGCAGAATATGAAGTTGAGTTTAACCTGACTGTAGACTCGTTTTGTCATGGTTGAACTAGAATATATATAGTTCATCAATTCGTTTCGGCACATCGATTTAGTATCTATGGTAGGGAAATATTATAGCTTATGGAAGAAATAGTTATTACAATAAAATCTTTTAAGATATAATACATTAATATAACATTATTTGAAATTTCATGTTATAACTTCCCAAATCGCTTAGTAAGTCATTTATAAGTCCCGTATTCATGAGTCAGTAATTTGATTTTTTAATTAAAACCAATAAACGTATTTTTTAAGCAACTGGGCCACTCATAATTCCTTCAATACTTAACGGATCTGCATGAATTTTGGAATGTGAGTATTAATTATCGATACGCTGCCGCATGATTTATTACAGATTTTTACATGAATTATTTTGTAATTAAAACCAATAAACGTATTTTCTAAGCAACTGGGCCACTCATAATTCCTTCAATACTCAACGGATCTGTATGAATTTTGGAATGTGAGTATTAATTATCGATACGCTGCCGCAGGAATTATTACAGATTTTTGCATGAATTATTTCCTAACCGAACCTAACTTAACCTAACCTAATAATAAGTCATGTAAAAATCTGTAATAATTCCTGCGGCAGCGTATCGATAATCAATACTCATATTCCAAAATTCATACAGATGCGTTAACTATTTAAGGAATTATGAGTGGCCCAGTTGCGCGAGTCCGCTGGCGAGTCCGTAGAATTGTCGATCGAGTACATCGCTGTCCCTCTCGGCCGCGTCTCGGGCACTTGCCGGCGCATGCCTCTGAAGCGGCTGAACCCCTATACACGAGGATAGTAGCGTGGACAGTTCAAGCGGCGGATGAACTAGCGGCTAGTACTATCCCTGTGTACAGGCACCTTATCGCTCTGAAAATCCTAAAAAGTATTAAATTTTATCAGAGCGAATACTTTGGCATGCCGTTCTACATTATATCATAAATATGCGGATCAAATTTTCCGAAAGTATGTTCATTATAATTATTTCGTAAAATTTATACCTCGATTTATGTGAATTATAACTCTTAAAACCAAAAATCGAATTTCACCCATGATTGCTATCAATGCTTTGCACAAGCTAATAACTTTATATTCTACTCATAATTTCATGGAAACTTCTCACACTCATTTATGTTTCTAATACCATGTTTGAGCTATGATTTTAATTTTTCGACGAGTCTGGCCCAGATTTTGTCTCACGTTTTCACTGTGGCAATATCGAGATCGTTACGCAAAAGAGACGCCGTACGACGGCCATATTTCTTGTGTTGTGGTAGACCGGCGTAGCTCTCATTTGACTATTTTAATAAAATTGTATTCAGTTGAATGCAAGGGCAGCAATTTTCCTATTATTTATAGAGATATTGTGTGTGAAGATTTATTAATTTTCTGTTGTACGATTTGTAACAGACTAAAATCACTAAATTACTGCCACTAACTAACTATGAGTGTGGTCAATTGGTCATGACTCGTGTGACATGTCTCATGTGATGTACCTATTGGCTAGTACCATCAGTCCATCACTAATAGAGAGTAGACTAGCCTACCTAGTGTGAGCCTTACTAGGACTAGTCCACCAGTCTAAATCATTGAATGAGACTGGAAATAGGTATATGTACTAAAAAAACCTCTCCTCTGAAGTCTGAAGCTCTGATATTAGTGGAAATTATATGGCTAAAAAGAGAAGCTTTGAAATAAAAAACATTAGCTAAAAGCCTATTAGGCCTAGCCACCTAGCTGCCTAGGTGTAATCACTATAATATAGCTAAACACAAGAGAAAAACAATGAATTTTTCCTTAATTTGATAGTCTCAAAAATGAACCAGTTTTGGCACTTTTTAATTTTTTGAGAAAACTAGCTAACATGTCTAGATTTCCTATGACTATGAGCCAATTTCAACAATTTTAGCACCGTTAGAAAGCTCATGTTATAGGCTAGGCTACCTACCTATCTATTCTAATTTCTAACTAATAGGTATAGGAAAATGTTTTGGTTGAGTTTGAGACTGACTGGAACTGCAGCTGCAAGCCTGCAGGAGTGCAGGTGGCCCATGGTGCCAGACGCAATAGTGACAAACCACAGATTTCTTAGAATCAGTTCATTTAGCCTATAATTTCCTCATTTACTCAAGATTTAAACCAATTTCTTATGTATGATAGTGCTGGTATCCAGGATAGGGTAAATGCGGTATATTCCGTCATCGTGGGTAATTCCGTCACCTCTCTAGTTTTTCCTTTATAGGCCTATTAAGCTTTGTTTTGGTTCCATGCGTTCGTTGATGGTTGAAACTTGAAATGGTGACGTCATACATTTGCGCGTCGAACTAATGCCAAAACACTAGGTCTTGGCCATCTAGCGGGAAAATATTGAGATCCAAAGAGAGACAATGCACGCTACCCACTACCCAGTGAGATCATCGAAAAATGTGTCAAATTTGATAGTTGACCTTGCTCTACCAAATAGTGAATAACTGTTTGTATAGGAAGAATGTTATGGTTTGAGACTTTTAAATACGTCTGTGAATATATTAGGAATCCTTTAAGTATACTTGTATTCGCTGATTTCAAGTGGTAAATAAATTAATAGATGATTAAGTTGAGAAATGGATTTAGACTCATGAAAACCAATTCCATCACAACTTGAATTGGACACACACAGATCGTTCCAAGCTTTGTACAAAAATTAAAATTTGCTTAATTAAAAGCTTAATAGCCTAGTTGTTAATTAAAAGCGTAATTAAGTAGTGTTCAATATTCATTAGTGTTCTAATTCAAAGCCGTGTTTATTCCAATACAGCTCACACAGCGAACGGAATTCGAACACGTGGATGACAGCATTACGCATCAGTAGAATTTGAAGTGCGGACGGAATACGCCTCACCACGTGCCGAATATTGCCACACACCGTGACGGAATATAGGGATTTGGCAGGTTTGCATTCTAAAGGCTTTTACATAAATATGGCAACATTTTTTGTGACATTTCATCATTGCCGACGCGTAGTATGGTGTTTTGAGAGTCACCTAAAGCAAACAGAACTTGAGTAAAGCATACGGTTATTTTTTTATAGTTTTTCATTTCTCGATGCGTCCTTAATGTGATGGAATATACCGCGTTTACCCTAGGTATGAAATCTCTTGCTCTAGATCTACTGTCATAAATTTTTGTTTGATTGAAAAAATTGCAGTTTGCTCTTCGGCCTTCGCAAACATGTTGCATAAAATTTTCGCAATCCGCAGTGCAGTATATATACTTCAAATCTTCAATGCTCCTGCCTCCCATCAAAATAGGAACATGCAGAATGTAATAACAAGTCGGCTCAAAACGTTTCCTCCATGAAGATTGCACAAGCCTAGTTCAAAGTTTTTTTCCCCTCAGGGGGAACTTCTGAGTTCTGACGCATGTCTGCGTGCCTGAGAAGTCCTATGGTATTTTGCGTTCCTAGGGGGACTGTTCCTGACTATCCTGAGAGCCCCACTGCTGAGCTTGCGGTGTCTGACTGCAGGTCTCAGTTGTGGGGTTAAAGTTATTATGTAGGTAGGATTCCCTACGGCTTACATTTCCCTTCTCTGTCTCTCTCGTGCGGGTGGCCGACGTCCCATGTAAGCAACCTCTTGTTTGAGTGTCTTCGTTTCTGTTACTTTTCACCTGTCCATCCTTGTCACTTCATCTCTTTGAGATGAAGCTAACACTGCTTCCTTCGAACCAGTTTCAGCAGGCTGGACAATTGAGAGTGACCTTCTGCCCCCTTGTGGGTGATGATTAACTTCAGATTTTGAATAATTTATATGTTCCGCCTCTTTGGCTATGTTATATTTTGAACTTCGGTGCAAAATAACTTGATAGCTGAAGTGCTAGCAAACCATCTTACCATCATATTACTACTACTACTACTAGTTCAAAGTTGTGGTCACATCAGGGTCAGACTGTCAGAGTGGTCTTGCTGCATTATCACTTGTTCAGTTGCTGCTTAATTAAAGACAAATGCTGCTATGCTAGGACTCTGTATACATGGGACTTAGTAAATAAAAACTTTGTTTGCGGGTCATAAATGGTTTTTCATGGTCAAGATATGGAATTCATGGCTCAAAGACATGTAATCACAGCTGGCAAACCCATCACCCATGAAGCCATGGCTTGAAGAAATGGAAACAAGGCTGGCAAACCCATGAAGCCAGGACTCAAAAAATCCAGTTGCGGCTTGCCAAGTAGATATATTCTATGCCTGGTGCTGACTGCTGGGTGCAGGTGGACCGTGTGCATGCAGGGCAGGTGTCAGGTGGGTGATGTGGGTTCATTGATGCATCCATTTTATATGATAGATAAATGATAGGAGAATGAAAAATGATAGATTAATGATAAAAGAAGAATTATAACAATAAATGACAATGATAAGCTGACAATAATAATAAATTTTAAATAATGATGCTAATAAATGATAAATATATTATAATAATGCATTATTATATATTAATTTTTATCCATTTTGGCCAGTTTTTTGGTCTAAAATTTAATTAAAATTAGAAAGGAAGAAAAAAAATAGGACTTTGAGAACTACACATTGAAGAATGAAAGTTGAACCACTTGTATATCGATTAGACTAAACAATAAATATTAATTCATTGACAATTTGTCTATGTTGAACACAAAAAAATTAACCTTCATGAAGTGCCACCAAAAAGTGTTAAAATCACTTAAATACAATGCACATCACCCTAAGGGCCCAAAGAGGCTGTTAGAGGTTGCAGAATTGTTATTCATGTACATAGTTCACAAAAATACAGTGAAAGCACATGCGCAAGTTGGTGCTGGGGTGGAATATATCTACTTGGTGAGCCATGACTGTATTTTTAGAGACGTGGTTTTATGGATTTGCCAGCCATGATTCCATTTCTCCAAACCATGATCATGGCTGGAATTCACAGCATGGCTCCATTTCTCAATTTTTTTGAGCTGTGAATACCATATCTCAGCCGTGAAAAGCCATTTATGAGGCGCGAATTTATTTACAAAGTCCATGCATGTGTTACCCAAATCTCCAGTTTTACCCTAAAACAGTCAAACAGCAACTATAACATTTGTCTTTACTGTAAGCTGGACACGTGTTAATGCAGTCTGACCACTCTAACATGACTGCAACTATGTGCGATCTTCAACAAAACATTTAGGTTGACTTGTTAACATTACGATATATACATTCTGCAGGATATTTTGGCAGGAACGGTAAAGAAATGCAGATTGCTTGAGTTGAAAATTTCATGAAATGACATATTTGCAAAGTGCAAACTGCAATTTTTCAATCGAACAAAAATTTATGATATTCGAGCCGTGAGATTTCATACATAGGTACTGAAATTATATGATATTAGAGTCGCGATATTTCAGAAAAAATAGGACTTTTCCAGCCCTGAGTTGGCACAACTAAATATAAGGATCCTGTATTCTGGTGCCAATGTAGTAGAGTATTTCATATCAATACATTGTTGCAAGTGTTTCAGCCTAATAACATTACATGTAATTTTAATTGCTCAATACAGCTGGCCATGTAACCTCATTAGCCAGTCATTTACTAATTAAAAGCAAAAATAAATAAACCTACCAGAAAAATAAGTGTAACTGAGGTCAAATAATTTGCAACAGAAGTTTTTCTGTATTTACCAGTGTCTATTATAGGATGGTAGAATATTATTTTTATTGATTTTTAAATGACCATCAATGATTAGTGACTTCACACTACAGAATTGAATTATGGATTATTGTATGGTTCAAGATTGTTTTCCCATTGTTCAACCAGACAGACCAGTGAGTGTTAGACTGACTGAGCTTTATTGCACAGATGGCAGGCAGTGTAATAGCAGCTATGAGTGTGGGAGGTTGTCTGATGGCCAATGGCATTGTTCCTGTAATTTGAGTGCTACATTCACAAAACCCAAACGACTGAGGTAATTCAAAATGAATGTTGACTTGCACCCTGGTGGCAAGATATCAGTATCATGTAGGAAAATTCCAATCATACAAATATGCATGCTAGAAATGCATAAATAATTAACATTACTAGTACATATAGCATTATTCAATTGTGAAACTGAAAAGGGTTAATAATTACTTTAATTAATTTATAATTTGTTACTTAGTATATTTAGTTGTATTTCTGTATTATGAGTACGGTATATATATGTCTGTATCACTGATTGTTTATTTGCATGTTTTGTACCATTTCAGTTGGCAAGATCTTGTGATTGAAATAAATTTTTAATTTTGCTTGTGAAAGGGTCTTTGGTTTAATGAGCAAAATGCCTCCTAAGACAAAACTTTTTGTAGGCATGTTGCCTCCCAACTGTAGGGAAATAACTTTACGTAAGCTCTTCGAAAGGCATGGGGAAGTGGTGGAATGTTCCATAATGGGCAGTTATGCCTTCGTACACATGAAGTCTGAAGAAGAGGCTGAAGCAGCCATTCAGGCTCTCAACCAACAGGAAGTTAATGGCTACAACATTAGTGTTGAGGTGAGTCATGTGTTCTTGTTATATGGAATAACATAATGGGGTTCTTGTTATGTAGTTCTTGTAAAAAAAATTCTATTTGCTGATATTATAACAGCATGGTGCTATTGTATTCATGGACTGCCCTGCATCACAAGCACCACCTCTCACAAGATGATACTATGTACTAAATATTCAAAAGACAGGGTCAGCCAGCTGCACCAACAGTTCAACTGACAATAAATTTGATTTTGGTTCAAAATAAAGGCCATATTGGAGTCAAGTTTCAAGTTATCAAGTCACTGAAAAATACTAAAAATTTATGTTCTACATGAATTTCAATTCTAATATCAAATTCTGTTTAAGCAGTCTGTTTCAGTGTTCCAGCATCATAATTTCCATTACTAATTATTTATTTATTTGTTCAAGCAGTTGAAGTTCTTCAGAGAAAAATGCCATTTAATTTCATTTCTGATAGCCTTTTGAGAGTCCAATGTCTTCGTTTGAGAGTCCAATGTCTTTGTTTGAGAGTCCAATGTCTTGGACTCTGAACAAATTTGGTTTTTCCCCATATTTTTTGAAGAATTGCATTTAGCACTTATTTCCTACCCAATATTGGCATGGGTTGTTTTTAGAGTCTGGCACAATCTATGTTCTTTCATGAATTGAGCTCCATGATAACTGTTGAATAATGTGTATGAAAATGGCTAATCAATTTTATATGTTAGAGGCATTATAATAGGAATGCTTAACTTTAATGTATTGTGTTGTGTCATCATGACTTGTTGTTGCAGCAATCAACGGGAGAAAAGAGAAGTGGTGGTCGTGGTAGAGGACGCGGCATGTTCAGGGGAGGTCGGGGGATGGACAGGGGGGGTGGCTGGGGTGGTCGGGGAGGTGGGCCCATGAGAGGGGGCAGAGGGGAGCCATACCCACCTCGTGGGGGTGATGGATATGACAATTATCGCCCCACTCCTTATGACAGACCCGGATATGATCGACGACCTCTTCCACCTCATCCTGCTGAAAGGTTTGTTACCATTTGTACACCTGGAAAAATTAATGGGACTGTCCAAATAGCCAAGCACTTTTTGTCCTTGCTTGGTTCATTATCATTTAGTTCTTTACAGGAAATGGGTGTGTCAGTGCTATGTGGCAGTATGTGCAGAAGGTGTTGTTATCTGGACAGTTTGGCCCATTAATTTTTCCAAGTGTATTATAGTTGAAGACTAGACTACTGGAAGTGCATTTGTCATTGTGAATGTCTTTAGCAGATTGTTAATATCAACAATGGCTACGTCAACTTCAATATTGTAAGAACTGAGATTTTTGGTGCATTGAGTATGGCAATTGTAATGAAATATGAATGAACATGAAGTATGAAATATTCTGTTTTATCCATGCTGGTGTTAATATCCAAAAGTATCTCAAAAATGGGATCCTGTAACAATATGCCATGCTACTCTCAGGCTATTTAAAGAATTTCTTTTTTATAACATATAAAATTGTTGATATGCTTGTCGGTTCTGATTTTTGATGGAAGTTCTTGATGTGATGGTAATGTAACATAAAAAAGTCTGCAACAAATTTATGTAAGCTTCCCATGTCATCTTATCTGTCTGATATTATTTTTAATTGAGCATTAATTTTTGTTCGTTTCCTCTGATTGATAAACGTTTATTTTGCAGGTATAAATCTAAACTGGATAAAATAATTTTGATTTGACATTAATTGCAGGAAGTTTGTAACCGGTTTAATAATTGTTCGTGTTGCAGATATGGCCCCATGCCGCCCCCACCTCCTATGCGCAATGGAGGATATTATGACGAGTACGACCGAGCGCCTGAGAGACGTGCCATGCCTTATGGGTCAGTGCTGCCGTGTTGCTCTAGAAAATGAGTTTTGTTTCCATTGTCAGTGACAAGGTTCTCCTTAAGTCTTGAATAAGTTCAGTCTCTAGAAAATATAATGGTCTGGGACTTGAATTACTCTGTTTATCAAGTATCATTTCTTACGAAAGTTTTTTTTAATTAACAATTATTAAATATGTAACTATATGGCCATGGATGGACGTCCATTTTGTAATTATTAGTGCTAATTTTATGGGATTGTTTATTTTCTAGTTTAACCCTGTGCTTAGTTTCACCTGCATTACATTTCAGCAGCATTTAATAATATTCACTGAGGACCATGGATTTTATATTATAGAATAAAATTACATTGTTGTTTAATGCATTAAGAAATGTTCAATTATCAAAGAGTAGTGGAGAGACTATAAGACCCTGTTTTATCTGCTATAAATGGTCGTTGCATGTTTATTTCTATTTATTTTCTATTGAACTATTGAGTATTTCGTTCACGTAGGCGTGATCCGTACGAGAGATACGACGCCTACGAGCGACGCCCCGCACCCCCCGCTCCAGCGCTGACCCCCCGTCGCAGCCCCCCACCCCCTGACCGCCGCCCCATCCCCACCGTCCCTCTCACCTACGACAGACGTCCTGAGCCCTACGATGTGTGAGTCTCGCTCCCCCTGCTCACTGAGTCTGTTTAATTATGTAATAGTAATTAGGTGAAATTTTAGGAATAGTGTTTCGTCTACTAAACATCGATCTATTCATGTAACTTGAATAGTTCCTAAATGCTAGCTAAATATAAAGGGGAAATCTAGTATCAGAATTTGTCTCCGATGTAATATGTGCACTTGCTCATATATTAATAATCCTGAATGCCACTTCGCCGCGCTCTGCTCGAGTTGAACGTGCAGTGCTGTTCAAAGATATTTGAGTGTGAGAGGTTTGATTCCATGTCATAACTATGAATGATATTCGTCTGAAAGTGTGATGTATTCACAGGCGCCCGCGTGATCCATACTACGCTGCGCCGGCGCCCCAGCGAGACCTGCTTTATCCGCCCAGGGTTCCTTCGCCGTCAGGACGCGCCCCCTCCCCGCCCAGGTAAGTACGGCCTCGACGGTCCTCTTCTCCGCCTCGTTTCTACGCCGAGGCTCGTGGACTTCATGACACGGGCTCAGGACTTCCTCAGCATCTAGCCATGCATCAAGAGTTTGAATTAACTGGAGTTTTTGAGCTGAGTAAACGAAAATTTAATTCGGCAACTCGTCTGAGTCGTTCTTACTGGATGCGATTGTGCGCTGGACGCCGTCCTACCAGTTAGCGTATCAGCTCACAGATGTCATACCGACGCCAGACTTGTTCCCTTATGAAAATCGTAGCTCGTAACTTCAGTAGTAAAATTCAGAGTACCACTTCAAGTACAAGTGTGAATCTCTCAACTGATTTCCGTTTGACGTTCGACTCCTTAATAACCTAATAATACGAACAGTCGGTAAGGCCTGCGCTTCCGTTCTGGAGGTAGTATTTGAACCGAGCTAAGAAGCCACGCGCTTGCGGCATGGCTATCGTCATCATCATCATGGCGGCGACTCTAGAGCGTCGAGCCGAGGGCTCCGTGAAAGAGCATGCGTCGGTGAGGGGTTGGTGCATGCGGTAACTCGAGGGTAGATTCAATCCCTCTCGAATATTCTACTATATAGTTGTGCGAGACCAGCATTCGAACGTCGCACGGCAAGTATACGAATCCGTGAGCACAGGTGCAGATAGAATCTATTCCGATTCAAACAAAAAAAAAGTAACCGACGCATATAAAGTAACTTATTTTAAAGCTGAGAAGTTGATCGTAATTTCTCAGTCTGTGCGTGCATTTCGATTCCTATATGTTATACTAAACTGTCTGCACTGTAGCTGCTTGCCGTTTGTGAACTGCTGGTGTGCGTGAAGCTCGTACGAGGTAACATCGCCGAGCGCGTGCCTCATTGCGGGCTGTTGCGCCGTCCTGCCGTGAGTATTGGTAGTGAAGAATCGTCTATTGTTAACCTTAACCCAGAGATGCGCTATTATCAGTTGATACTGCGTCTCGTGCTCCTGTATCCATGAACGGTAGGTGATACGTCTCTTCTAAACCACATGTTGCGAGTGTATCTTTTTCGGGTGGTTGCAGCACCCACACTATATCGTTGTTCAAGCGTGTTCTTCTGAGAAGCTGATCATGTATTTAGTACTTGAATTATTGACTGTCGTATTGAGTATTGAGACGTATCGTCCAATCAAGTTGATTTTGCAAAAGAATGCATATGCTTCGGATACGCTTCAAGAACTTGTCAATCATTTTAACTTGTTACTGCTGGAATTCACAGTCAAGAACTACCGCCAGCTCATTGCAAATATTATCTTTCAGAATGTTGGATTTCGAAAAAAAATCTAACAAAACGAGTCTTGCGTTGGCTGTAAACGAATATGACGTCAAACTAATTAAAGACGTAATTGGATTTCCGTCTTGCTTGACAGAACCAATCGCTCTTATTTGATGCGAATGGAATGTTAGTCTACGTAGTGTAACGTTATTGGATAACTTCATTCGAGGTGTTTCTGTTGATTCAGGTACGGCGCCCCACCTCCCATCCGACGCTACTAACGAACATCTGCGTACAATACGTCTGCGTCGCCAGCCTATGCTATGCCTGCGACATTCCTTGCCTCGTAGCATAGATGAAACAAGCGATACCGTGGCTTCCTTGGACGTGAAATTGACGGTAGAATCTCGTCAACGGTTATTGGAGTTCTCGATGACGTATCCCTGGCATCTAACGTTGAAGTAACGTAGCTTAAGCGTCGTTTTTACGAAATAAAGTCGTAATCAACGTTGTTTCAACTTCATTTGCCTGGAGAGCGTGTAGTTCTCTTACATCGACGTATTCGACATGTTCAGCAACGCGTCATTATTGCCGTAATTAATCTACTTACTTCGTCTCTAGATAAAGTCTCAAAATATGGTTGTTCAGGCCTTAATGGTAACTATTTGTCTCAGTCTTGTCGTGACGCTATGGCTTCGTATGCGATTCGCACAACCCCTCACAAACATTCTTTCTGCGTTACTAGCGAGAACTCGCTGCTCTCCGAGCTTTGCGGCTAACGCGTTTGAGAATACGCGTAATTGATGTCTAGATTAACATCAACCCAATTTTCATATTTTGGAAGACCAAGAATTTTTAATTTCGGCTTATCGTGAGGTATTCGTAGCTTTGCCTTGAAATGTGATCGTGTAAATTGCCTCATTGGTGGATATGTACGTCTTCGCAAGCCAATCGTTAATTCTCTGCGTAATCTTAGTCTATTCTCGGTTCTTGATCATGAAGCAGTCACGCGAAAATTTCTCATTGGTTCATAAATTTATTTTATATTTGGGTGTAATTATTGGAAATTTTTAATATCCAGTGCTCGTTTACCGGGAATCTCATGGAAGGAAATTCATTTTTTGCTTCTTTTTGTTCGTTTTGCTTATATTGGGCGCTACGTTGAAGCCCAGGCTTCAAGCTTTATTTTACTGTACCTGTTGATATTTTAGAGACGTCAATACATCGGCTTCTTAATTTTCTGTTGTTTTATTGCCCTAGATGGAGATTAAATAGATGCAGTCTGTAGGTAATTTAGCCTCATGATCTCAGGCTGTTAATTTCATCTGAATATGGTATGTAATGCAATGCTGAAAAGCTTGCTAGGGCGTTGTTGTTGGCTTCACTTGCTACTGTCTCGAGCTTCTCCTTCGATAATGAATGTTGAGATTTTGAACGAGCGTTGGTTTTCACACAGGTAAGCATAGACTTTTTTTGCTAAGTTAGCCTTTGGATGTACGATACATAGTTTTACTGTTACTGATAATCTGCTAGAAAGTAAAAAATGTATCGCTGAACTAACGTGAAGATACGCGTGCGGAGCGAGGACTTATATCCTGTGTTCAGTGGGATGGAGCGAAGAACACCATTCAAAATTCTTTACACGACTAAAATATTGTCATGGAAAAACCTCCCAACTGAATCTTTCTAAAGGGTTTTCGAATCAAACCATTTCGGTAGTTGCCGTGGAGATGTTGCCAATTGCTAAGAACGTGAATTTCGTCCTAAATTGTATCATTGATCAGTTTACCCATGAATGCCGAGCGGCTCCATTTGGAACCAGCGATGAAAAATTGATTCATTATAAAATTGAATTATCAAACAAATGTACAGGTGGATGCGTAGGTTTGATACACGTCTTGTACATGTGGCAACGTTTGGTTCTGCTCCGCCGGCTACTCACATCCGAAGATTATAAGAACCAGGTATCAGACAGAACGGCTTAATATCATGGCGGAGAAATGCGAGTAGTTCCTTCTAAAAATATATCGTTTATAAGTTAGATGCAGAATTTTATCAATAAAGTGAGTACTTGTATGCTGTACGTGATTTATTGTTGCTAAAGTCATTTAGATCAAGAAATAATTAGCCCGGTTCCAAATATAACCAAGCTATAATTTTTACCTTGAAACGAAAAATAAACCATCACAAGTGATAATATCCTCACTGGAAACAAAAAAATAAATAAAATTCTGAGAATAATTCTCGGCATTAATGCATTAATTAACTGGTAGCAATTGGTTATTTGTTGCACCCTCTTATCTTGACAGGTAATTTGGCGCATGTCTTTCTCATCTTATGTTTAACGTCGGTCAGTAAATATTTTGTATCCGATGGGTTTTAGTGATATTAATTTGTGCCGCTTAAGTGTAATGTGTCTGATAGCCATCAGGTCCACGAAAAAAGGCTGTTGAGAGTTCGTTTTCACTTTTCAGGTGAACAGTGCAGCATGAGTGAAAGAATTTTACCTTAACACCAAGATGTGTGATTTTGGAAAGCGGTTTCAGCTAGAAGACCTAATTAATTTTCCAGACAATTCTCCTCAACTACACAAATAATAACTTTAGTAGTTCGGAAGTTCTAAAGCGGAGATAGTAACGACCTAACGTGAACTAATTGGGCAAAGGCAATTTGGGCGGATGAAGTATTTGAAACTTATCACAGTTCAGTTGTGTAAATGCGTCTCCAATTGTCCAGGGGAATCTTTTCATACACGAATAAATCGTTCAGGCTTGAGCGAAAGCGTCAAAATAATATTAAACGATCAATATTCGGGCGGATTGACTCCGAGCAACGTACCAGAAGTAGTTATGGGCGGATTTTAAACTAACTTTTTCAGCCATATCATGGTCTCGACCGACATCGTACGAGTAAGTTATGTGTCAAAAAGTTAGAGTTGATTCTGTTGATGTTTCCAGTATATGAATAGAAAATTAAGGAGCAAAGAATAGGCAGAGTAAATTCACAATCATTTCATTGAAAACTTCTCGGATCTTTTTAGACCTTCAATAGTTGAATTTAAGATGTTTCGCGTTTTTTTAACAACACGAGAATTACTTTTTTCACTGCCTTTGCATGCTTCTTCCATCTGTAAGTTCTTATAGGAGGTTCTTTTTCGTATTGCCCGAATTCGTCGCGGCACTGCTTCATTGATCAAGCCCCTCTCCCAAGTACGTCAAGCCCGGCCACCGGCTCTTTATGCCAAGCCCCAGAGACAACGCATCACTACCTCAGCACGGTGTATGGTGAAGCTGCGTCGCCAAAATAATTTACATGGAGCCCTCGTGCTCAGTCCTGCATCACTGTTGGGAAGAGATGCTGTCGACTGTTGCCTGGCCTCAGATCTGCTAACCAACCGAACATTCGCTCAGTGAATCCCATCGCTTTTAACCCTAAGTTTCTACAAAGAACAGCTTCGGCGTGAATCGCCTGAGGCGTAGCTCGTGTAAACCCAACAATGAATTATCACCATCTAACTTGCAAGAGAACAAAAAAATATTCATTACAAATTGCTGATTGGATAGTTTGTCCGCTAATTTTCTCTTTTGACTGGCACTTAGATTTTTTCTATTTCTCTCAAATTTTGTCGTTCATTGATAATTTTGAAATCGCTCATGCATGAGCGCATAATGAACATCTATGTTGTAAGTTTGGTCACGATCGGTTTCTATTTGACAAAATTATGACTGAAAATAAAACTCTCAAAATTTGTCCCTAAAGTGTTTGAACGGTGTTTTTTGCAACTAAAACTTTTAGAGACCTTTATGTTATGTTAACGCTATTCATCGCTATCTTCAATGAGCCAATAATCTTAATCAACCTAACAAATCCTTCCAACATGCAAATGAGAAAAAAATTTTGCCTCAAAAGATACATGTCGATACGAATGCAAAAATAATCATTTTACTGTTATTTACTGTGCAAACGTGCCGAGATCTCTTGCCAGTAACATTTGTAATGGTCTTGCACAGTCTTTGTTTTGCGCATTACAGCTGAGCGAAGTAGGGCAGGTGAGATGTTTTGATTTGACCAAAAAGGAGATTCGAGTAGCTTTCATTTTTCTTGATATCTTGACCGATGTATGTTAACATTTGGATTAAATTGAGCATATTGTTGAAGTAAAGAGCAAATTGTTGAAAAGGACCAAACATTAAGCGCTGATAAGCAAGAGACAATAGGATAGCTAAGAATTATTTTAAGCTTTCCACTTGGCACTTGTCTAAGTTACCCTACAGCATAAGATCGATTCAACTTGAGGCTTGAAGCTTGACCAAGGTCCAAAAACCAGCAAGTACGAATAAATAGGTAACTTTAAGTTTAAGATCTTGCTGCTTATGACCTATGAAATAGCATATCAATGTGTTAATTGTAACACTTTTGAATATTTTGGCACATAAATAAATACCTAGCTAATTTATTATTTGTAATTTTATTTCTTATTTTTTTGAAGACTAGCCACAGTGACAGTGAGTTTTATTAATGACTTTTTTGCAGTAATTCCCAGATTTGAACTTTCAAAAAGCATCCTTCTTAGTTCTTACCTACACAATTTTTTACTTTTATCTATCTGAATCCCATTTCTGATTCACTGAGTGAATTTTACTCACTTGTCAGTTGTCACTTCCAAATCTCATTACCCTTAGTACAATAGACTGAATAGTACCCTATCACTGAGAGCACTGGCCCCTAGTCTAGAAAAGTCCTATTTTTGTCTAAAATATCGCGGCTCTAATATCATATAATTTCAGTAGGTATGAAATCTCGCGGCTCGAATGTCATAAATTTTTGTTTAGAAATGGAATCACGGCTGGCAAATCCATAAAACCACGGCTCGAAAAATTCAGTCGCGGCTCGCCAAGTAGATATATTCCATACTAGACTGGCCCGGGGCCCCCACTCCGGGACTCCCCAGCCCCAGCCGGCAGCCTCCAGGCCCTGACTGGGTCAAATAGTTGATGAATCTAAATCTTATAAGTTCAGTAGTGGCGTGGCAACAAGCAAATCAGTGAATTTTTATTTTCTCATCTGCTCAAGATTCAGTTTATGATATCCAAGAATCAAGATAGCTACTTTTATTATCTGTTATAGAACTCAAAAATAAACTCAAAGAAGAGTCTCAAAAAGTTGCTGCTTTCTAGCTTGGAATTTCCAATACTTGTTTCTCAAATCTCACAGCTCCAAATCCAATGTAGGCTAATTAATTTTTAGTAGCCTACATGTTGACTTTTGAAGCCTGATTGTACACTTTTATCCATGGTTAGATTAAGGGAAATCATCTAATGACAATCTTGTTCCTGCGGCTCCAAAAAATAAAAATTGCAGTATGTTCTAGTTGACAGTTGTAGGCTTGTAGCTCTTAATTTAAAAGTTTTCTATGCTTTGCTCCAAAGTGACGAATTTTTTATACATATGAAATTTTGTGGGCTGGTCAAGCAGTTTCATTAACAATTAGACAGGAGGTAGGTAATTCATCTATTGGCAATCTTGTGGGTTTGAAAGAGGCTGGGAAGCTCTAGTTGTGGCTTAAACAGTAGGTAGATATATTCCATGCTAGTATGCACTGTGCAGTTATAACTTGATAATGAATTTTAATGCATTTAAAATGATATTAACTTATTTTAAATGTTTTTCACTTTATCAGTTATATCATTAGAGGGTAAACTAATTTTCAATCTACCAATGCCAATGAGAAATATTGTTTGACTTGTTGAAAAAAAAACATAAATTTTCTCTGGTCTTTGTTCAACCTTTGAGCTATCAAAAAATATTATATTCAGTACACACTACACAGTACACTCAATCATACATTAAATTTATAGCCCCAGCCCTCAGAAGCTCAGACTCAGTCACAGCAAATTTAGGGATATTTTAGAATTGGCAATTTTTTGGACAGGTTTTTCTACAGATTAAATTAGATTTTTAGGAATCTTGTTACACCAAAAAATGTTCTAAAACTTATAAGTATGTTTTGCCTGTAATTATTTCTATGCATCTGGAAAATACCAAAATCATTTACTTGCTGAACCTCAAATACCTAACTACACTTTGCTGGCAACTCCTCCCCTTCCCGGCGCAAAACTTTTTTGTTAATGATCTCATAGTTGCATTGCCTGAATCTTTACCTATTGTTAGCAAGATAATGCGGGAGCTATCATTTGTATATACATGGTATTTATAATTCTTTGCTCAAAATGAATCCCATATTGTCCAGTTTACATTTTAGAATGGTTGTATTATCATGCCTATGTCTGCCATAAATTGTCTGCCAATCACACCATGCATATTGATCACCATCTCACGACTCCCCCCACAATTGAATAAAATACTCAATAGTACCTACATTTTGGTTTTAGAACTAATAAATTGTTATACATTCTACTTTACTTATTAATTTTGATTTTCAATGATGATCAACTGGGAAAATAAGTTTTATTACCCTAGTTAATTTTGTTGGCTGCTAGGTATAAAATGTATGTAAATTTCAATTTCTAATTCATATATACCTATATATATATATATATGCTAATATACCAAAACTTTGCTAGTCGTTCATGACTAGCCAAGCAAAGCCTCCAAAGCGTCCATTAGCCTGATTCCAAATAGTGATGCAATCATCTATGTGCTGGTTTGTTTTGGTTTCACTTATGTAGGTAGCATATATTAACCCAGAAAACCTAGTTGCAACATGGAAGTAGATTCCTTACAATATTTAAGAAACTTATTAAGAATTTTTTCCTTTTATCTCACTTTCTCAATAATGCACTTGATAAAATCTTTTTTGTTCATTGTTCTTTTTTCATTCTACTTAACCAGAACTCACGAAGAATATGTTATGAAGCTTGGCCATGGAGGGCAGCGAGTATGAAAAGCGCTACCAGCGACTCGATGAACATCACACTTATGAAGGCTTCAATAGATTGCACGATGCACCTCGTGTAGTGAGTAACTTGTGTAATAACTGTATTGTGATAAACTTCAAATTATATTATTTATATGCTAAAAACTATGTATTTTGATTACTATCTACAAACTAATGTCTTGTAATGATTGTAGTAGTATGGGATTTAGTTTGAATTAAGATATTTATTTTCCCAACCCTACCTATATGCCTATTCATCAAAAAGTTGTTCTCACTTCTTTATGATGAGATAAAGTACTAAATATTTTTCACTGTAAACCTGGTAAAATGCTCAAAAAATGTTACTTTGGTCCTTTAATATATAGTACCGTACATTTAATGAATGAAACGTGCTATACTTTGGTGGAAATATTTCAAGTACCTATTTATTTTCATTTGAACTAGTAATTATTCTCTCAAAGAAGCTTATAGATTTTTAATTTGAGTGATACTTTTATGTTGAGTGCAATTCATTTTTAGTCTGTTCCTAGAATTGATTCTGTCTTATTTTGTTTGATGAACATTTCTTTAACTTGACAGCTTTTAAATGTGGACTATGTTGCAAAACTTTTTCCATAAATTTTTTATAAAATAAGTTCTTTTAATAGACTTTGTACACCTCAGTTAAATGCAATTTCATTCTTGTGAAGCATGAGGAATTAATCTTTAATATTTTTTAGAACCACATGGTTTTTGAGATGATATAATCATGATCTTAACACCCAGGGGTTCTCGGGCGATGGAGGCCTTGGGAGTTCCGAAGAAACACGCACATCATCTGACAATGTCCTGATGCACCGCGTCCCTGAGAGGGTCAGGGATTGGCATCATGTAGATGACCTGGACAGCTTCTTCAAACGGATCTACAGGTGGAAATTAGACATTCTTGAGCATTTTTTCATTTTTTCTTAATTAAGTGCAATATATACTTGCCAAACTTTTTGAAGCACTGTGAATTTATTTTTAAAAATTCACAACTGAATTGGGTAAATCAAATCTATTGCTCAGAAATGATTTCAAATAGATATCTTTTAATTTATTTCAAGATTACTGAATCTTCAGATAATAAGAAGCAATAGCTTTAATTAAAATTTCCCTCTCTAAAATTCTTTCTTTACTGTAGCTTTTTTACAATGATGTTATGGTCCAATTAATTTCATATTCCTCATCTACCCAAATTTGCAATGTTTATATTGGAAGGCAACAACCTGCAGATTGTTGCACTACTAGGTTGTTGCACCTGCAGGTTGTTTCTAGGCAACAACCTGCTAGGCAACAAAGGCAGGTTGTTTGATTCCCCAACTCCAATCCCTTACCAAGCCGGCCTCCTTGTGACGCTTGGTCTTGACCCAGCTGGCGTCAGCGACGGAGCTTCCTTTTGCGTCTCCCGCCAGCTGTGAGTTTCCGTCTGTTATTCGTTTCTTGGCCGCTCGAAAGAAATCGATCGGCGAAGTAAATTCACGAAGAACTTTGTCAAGTGTATGGGGAAGAGTGTTTGAACTCCGGGATAGTGCGAAAATGGGTCAGGACCTTAGAAGTGGCCGAGCTGACGCCGTGCAGGGACGCCCGCCGCCGCTATCGCCACGACGACGCCCGCTGCCGCTGGTGTTCTGTTGTGTGCTTTTTTGGTACCCATCGTGCGCCGACCTTTGAATAGCCTAAATATTCAGTCAAAATCTTGTCAATTGTGGTTTTGGTGACCTCAGAAATTTTTCACTCAGCTCTCGAACTGTAATCCATCGATCTTCAAGCATTACCGCATCGACTTTGGCCATTGTTTCGTCAGAAATCGATGGCCGCCCTGCACGGGCGTCGTCGTGGACGTCAGTTCGGCCATTTCTAAAGTCCCTGACCCATCTGCGTACCATCCCGGAGCTCATACACTCTTCTTCATGCGCGTGACAAAGCTCTTCATAAATTTACTTCGCCGATTTCTTTCGAGCGGCCAAGAAACGAATAACAGACGGCAACTCGCAGCTGGCGGGAGACGCAAAATGAAGCTCCATCGCTGACGACAGCTGGGGCAAGACCAAGCGTCACAAGGAGGCTGGCTTGGTAAGGGATTGGAGTTCGAGAATCAAACAACCTGCCTCTGTTGCCTAGCCGCGATTAGAAACGATCCTAGCGTCAGCGGCAGCCCGTGGAACTCCTTTTAAAATCCCGCCTCGTACATGCCAAATGCTAATAGTTTAATTCACCTTGGCAGGTACCACCAGAGTAATGGCTTCACAGTTATGTTACTGCGCGATGGGCTAGACCTGGTTCAGTATCTCTTCATGGTGTTTTTGACGGTGCTTGTGCTGTGTGGACTCAACTACGAAGTGCTTCTGGGTAGTGAGTCTGTAAGTCTCAACAAGAACAACACCTCAGGCGTGGTAGTCAAGACGACCTTATCTGATGGCTTCTACAGTTTTTCTGAGACTCTGTCACGCATCAGTGTTATGTTGGGCATTGTTCTGTTCGCTGCTCTACTCTTCCTCCTTGGACGGCTTGTTTATACTATACACAATGCAACCCAATACAAGGATACCAAGGCCTTCTTCTCGAATGCTCTTAAAATCCCGGACAGTGCTCTGCAGAATGTCACTTGGGATGAAGTAAAGAAACAGCTCATGGAAGTTCAGGTATTTGCCTTCAACTTGGCAGTGTTGGCAAATTCATGCAATATGGTTGTCATTGAGCAAATCTAGCAATTCTATATTCATGTCTGTTTTAACGGATTGCACTCACATTTTTTTTTATCCAGTACATTATATGATCGATATAATAAATTAATTAGATGAATATATAATCACTAAAGTCTAACTATCATCTCATTTTCTGCACAAGTTATTTTTACATCGTCATATATACTTTGTATATTGCAGTTGCAACAACGAATGTGTGTCCATAAAGACATCCTTACCTCCCTGGACATTTATCAGCGCATCCTGCGTCACCAGAACTACATGGTGGCGCTTGTCAATCAAGGCATCATTCCGGTGCGTTTCAACCTCCCCTTCTACGGCGAGATGGTCTTCTACACTAAAGGCTATGAATTTAACTTGCAGCTGTTGCTCTTCTGGGGCCCACTGTCTCTCCTTCAAAGCATCACGCCCGAGTCGCTACGACAGCCTCACAGAAAGAAAGAGATTATTGCCAGCTTTGAAAAGAAGATTGTTTACTTGTCCATCATCAACTTTTTCAGTATGTTTTTTGTTTTTGTCTATCAGGTTCTATATTCGCTTTACCATAACGTTGAGCGAGTGAAAAACGAACCAGGGTCTTTAGCAGGTCGCTGCTGGTCCCAGTACGGTAGAATTTATCTGCGCCACTACAACGAACTTGACCATGAGTTAAACTCGCGACTGAACCGTGCTTATAAACCTTCAATGGCCTACCTTAACAGCTTCTCTTCTCCTGCTTTATCGGTCATTGCAGGCACTCTTGTGTTTATAGCAAGTGCAATATTTGCCGTAATTGTTGCGATCTCGCTGTTTGATGACGACTTCCTTCGCGTTGAACACGTCATCAATTTGCTTGCCGTTTCTGTGATCGTTATCGCCGTTTGCAGAAATTTCATCCCTGATGAGAACCTTGTATGGGTGCCTGAGATGTTGATGGAGCGCATAGTCACTCAGATTCATTATCTCCCTGAGTCTTGGACCGGAAGGTTCCACACGACGCAAGTACGAGATGAATTCTCGCGCCTCTTTCAATATAAATTTGTTCACCTGCTTGAAGAACTCATATCACCTCTGTTCGTCCCTTTTATTTTGTTCTTCAGTTTGCGTCACCGTGCCAAGGAAATAGTGGATTTCTTCCACATGTTCACTGTGTCTGTGGAAGGTATTGGTGACGTGTGTTCTTTCGCACAAATGGACATCAAGCAACACGGTAGTCCGAATTGGCAGCCTGACGTGCGCAAGGCCAACGATGGTGAAGAGACCAACCCTGAACAAAGGCTCTATGCACCCGATAAAGGTCGCACGGAACTCTCCCTCATGCATTTTGCCCTCACTAATCCTGACTGGCAACCACCAAAAAGTGGGGCTGCTTTCCTCACGGCGGTGAAACAGCGCCCGCATCAGGAATGCCACGGCTTGACTGCAGTAGCCGAAACAGACCTGGCGCACTCCATCAACTCGCTTAATCTCACGGGTCAGGACAGGATCGCCCACTGGATGGCGCCTACAGTTTTTGGCACGCGAAATGTGGCTGGTCCATCTGAGACTGGTTATGTTGCTCGTGGTTTCAACGGCGGGGTTGCCCATGTGGAAGGTCCCATGCAGAGTTCCGTCCTTAGTGGGGCGCCGTCCCTACAAGGATCGTTACATCAGTCAAGCCTGGAGATGGCAGCAAGCATCCATCCAGCGCTGGGCCATTTAGATGATGGAAATAACTCTTTTACTCAATGGCTACCTCAAACTCAGACTGTTTACGATATGGGCATGAGCTGTCTTTATCTCAGGGGTCTCTCCAACAGAAGGCGGCATCAAAATCAGTATTATGATGAATACGGGTCCGGTGCTTATCGGGATCCCAGAAGCGATGCTGGCACCGGAGCTGGGCACCCTTTTCAGTCACAAGAGTCGTCGATTTACGATCCTCGAAGTAGAATGTACCAACGTACCCCATCTCCTCCTGCCATGGATCCATTCCGTGATGCCATGGTCTCACACCTTGGCTCCTCTGCGCAGCTGCCTTCTGGCTCCATTTCCTCTCAGTATCAAGAGATGTTACACGGAGCTTCTGACATGATCCAACAGCAGCGTTCTCAAACGCATGCTCCACAGCAACCTCCTCCTCCTACTCTGGAGCAGCCTGGCAGCGCTGCAGGAATGTCCGATGACACGCCTCTCCTCCGCCCCAATCGGAGATGATTCTCTCCGCAAAATAAATCTAATTAATTCAGTTCAATGAACTTTAGCTTTTAGACACAGACTTGTATGTACCAGCTGTATTTTTATCCTCGACTTGGTAATGTTGGATTTTACAATGATTTACAATCTTGCATAAAGTAATTGCTACAAGTTTATTCAAACATTGAAGTTTGACATATTGTGAAGATTTCCTAATCCGTGTAGTGAGTGTCTCATCATTTCAGCCATACTAATAATAATAATATAGTTTTGGTTCGAGTCAGACATCTATGAATGACGTAGCCCATATTTTAGACCTAACGATACTTGTATTTTAACTGAAACCGAACCGAATGTGTTTGTCATAATGTTTAAGATATAGCAATATAAGAGGTTCTCAACAGGAACTTATTTTAGAGCGGCCTCATTGGCTGCTAATGTTTCAAGCCCATTGTGTTCGTATTGCTCGTCATCTGCATCATGTATCTCAATTGAGTCTCGTATATTTTGTTCTGTGAGGAAGGGCTGAGATTATTTTCATATTTTGTTCTTCGTCTCAGTAGGGGATGAATTATCATCAATATCATTTTCATCACGTTTTCAATAAATTCAAGAACTTATTATAAAAGGAGTGTCGAAGAGACAACTTCGAGTAATCGTTTGGTTATGTATTGGACTCAGAAAATTATAAATTTTCGCTTGTATCATAAGTTTGCTTTGTTTGTTATACGAGAACAGCCGCAACAAGTTCGTCTAAGGGTTGATTGCCGTCTACGGGAGGCCGAGATCTGTGTGCTGCAAGAAGAATAGCACTTGTGCTCGAATGACTTACATAGCATCTGAATATCTGCAAGGCACTGTGTGCACCTTTATTTTGTGAAATATTATATTATAATCGTTGTTACTTAACTGAATTTCCAGGACGTATCTCTCTTCATGTCGAGCGCTGCGCATGTTTATTGCTTGCATTTTTCTGCTGAGCACTTCTCGAGTGAACGATGGCACGATGGAGCTTATGGACGAAGCTTTCACCCCTTTTTAACTTTTAATGTATAAATTGTATCTGAATTTGTTTTTAAATTTAATGAAATTGATGTCTAAATTGTATCTGAATTTGTTTTTTAATTAAATGAAAATGATGCCCTCAAGTTTTCTGAAGCTGTGCTACCATTTTATGCGAGTTCATGGAAATAGTTATCGCGATGTTCCATTGTCAGAAATTTGATTGTTTTTTATTTTGATAGTTGAAAAATTTACGGAAGCCGCGGTTCAGAAACTGTGGTGCGCGAGGGCCTTTCATGTAGTACGCGGGTTTAGTAACCATTGTTAGTTGGTTATTTTTGCCTCAAAAATTATAACTTTCTAATACGAAATAATTAGGTAACGACTTGCAACACATGCGATACGTCATCCACATTGTCTCAGCAGCCCTATGTTAAATATAAACAGTGTATACATTATGCGTCAATTATTAATGAACTCTACGTATCCGCGGCTAATGAGCACTATTCACGGTGATGCTTTGTAGTATATGGCGACTATCTGGAGCCTACAATTAGTACTACCTATTTCGCGTATCTCGATGCCTGATCTCGCGCGCCGAGACAGCGGTAGTAAGGCCGTGAAGCGACTAGTCCGTAGCACTTTTCTCGCATTCTTCTGCTCGAAGGTACAAACATTTCTTGCTCTTTGATGCCTTTTTCAAGAAGGCATCAAGTTCCATTATGCGGGCCTCTTGAATGCCCAGAAGCGCATTCATCGATTATAATCATTCAATGAATGTCATGCGTGCTGTTCAATGACATGGAGCTTGTTGTAGATGCAAGGTGAACGGTCTAGTCTTTTGTGGTCACATCAACCTAATCTCGCATCAAAATATCGCTCCGTGGTTTGAAGTACCTGTCGTGACTTAGCAACGTTTCCAACGTGTTCATCTGCAATGAAAGCGAACTCACTCTTATCATGTGTGTTCCCATTCACACTGCATGATAATATTTATTACTGTGTGTGAAACAGACTGATAGTTATTTTTTGAATTTCACTGACACCATTCCAGTCTCGACAATTTATGGAATTTAACTTATCCTCTAACGTACGTACAAATGCAGGTTTATAGCGTTGATTGTAATTTTGTGATATTTTGAAAAAGTGCACAATTTTTCAACCAGTTTCTTCAGAAGTTGTTCTTTGTAAGGCAGTTAATCACTGATGATTGACATTTCATTATTTTACCTATGTCAAAATAAGGCTCTTTTCCTGTGTCGTTCGTGGTACACATTCTTCAAATTATCTCAATTTGATTCAATTGATGCAATTTCATTTCCAGTTGACAGATTATTTGTACATGTATCCCAAGGAGAGAGAGATATAATCAGAACAAATTTGGTGCATGTGGGCGTGAATTACTAGATACGTGAATGCCAATGATTTCGTGGACTCGTTACGTAATGAAAATTACGATGTGTCGGATCCCCATAAATGTTGAGACATTTAGTTTTGGTGGAACGCTTTAGACAATTATCTGAGACTAATAAGACCATGCACTCACGTTTGCTCATTCGCATCACATGTTCATAACATCCGAACCTGCTGCTATTGTGAATGTTTAATTCGATCGTGATGGAATATTGTTCAGCGTGTCATCTATAGTTGGGCGTTTTATTATGTGTTCGTAAATGTAACGTCACCGCTTCTACCGGGGCAACGTATTTATGTTCAGGTATGGAATGTTGAACTGTGAGCAGATGTAGATAACACAAGACTGTATCTTATGAATTTGTGATACATAATTTTAAAATAAATGCCTGTAAAGGCGTTTGAAAGTAGCGTTCACTAGAGTCTTTCATTTATTCCTTATTCGTGTTAAAAACTTAATATTTTTTACAGAACGATAATCGAGAAATTGAAATCCTAAACGTTCCATCATAGAATATATTCTACGTCAGGCTGGGACACGCTGTACACGCTAGCTGAATGCAGTTGCCCAGTTAAAAGGTAGCCTTACAGCGCCCCCTCATGCCTGGTCTGACTCGTCGGAAATCAAAAATGCGAAATCAGAGTCCGTCTGTTTCCTGTTGGTATTATTTCTTCGTAAATAAAGTTTATTTAGGACCTTGTCCAGTGACTATTAGAGCCTGGTTTTGATAGAATTTGTTGCTGCGTATGAATTTTATCGGAATGTTATGAGACTTGCCAAGGAGGAAAAGCTAATTATCTATTGTTCCGCTTTAAACGTTAAGGTAATTTCAGGTATGATTTATATAGATGCAAAGGTAACTTACTGACCATAAATTTCGTGTTTAGCCGTGTCCGCTTTTGCAAGAAAAAAAACTACCTGCATAGAGGCGAGTGTTTACAGGCTCGCTCAAAAAAAAGTTCGTGGAGGAACAAAAAAGTTAAACTTGATGGACGGCTGAAAAAAATTCTTCTACATTACGGGACCGCTGTGACAACGGAACTTAATTGGACTAAGATAGTTTTGCATGCTTTGTAAGGTGGAGAATAAGCACAAAAGATAGCTTGAATGTGAGACAAAATACGCTCAACCTCATCTACTCATTGTTTGGTAGACTCGTGCAAATTTGTGACTGTTCGGACCATTCAAGTTACGAGCCACTGCCTCCAATGTATAACGTCAAGTGAAAGCATTACTGAAGATTGGTGTCATTTCTGATCGAATTCCGGGCTTTTTTTAGTTGTACTACAATCTATTCAGTAAAAAAATGAATGCTCTGGTTGCTTTAAAGGAAGGTTCTTCAAATATGCTGTGATCGAGTACCTCTTTAATGTTCCGTACAATGACCGCATACCTTCGGATGCCCGTAGCAATAATACTTCATATAATCCGCTAATTTATAGCATTATGAGTATTTCCTTTTAATCATTGCGCTAATAACCAGCTTACTCAGATAGATCACTCGGAATTTTTACCGTGAGCCGTTGGGACCGAGTGTTCGCCATGTAAAAATTGTTAGGAATCATTGTGAGATTATCTTTCGTTAGACACTGAACATTTTTATGCAGTATAAAATATCTAAATAAAAATCGCTGATGACCTCAAAAGTGTTTGCGTAGGACAGGAAAGGCCTTCTCGTACTATTAGTGTTATGCGTCAAATAGTTCGGGTTCTCCCGATTTAATACAGTTCTTATTCGTACATAGAAAATGTTTCTACATCTATCTGTTCACGACTTGAATATCTTTCTGAACACAAGTATTAATGTTCAACTATTCGCGACCTATGAGGTGAGGACGGCGCGTTGCGGTAGAGAGCAGATGGTAATAGTGTGACTGTGCAACGCGTGCCGCCTTCTCGCCTATTTTGCCTCGACATTTGTTTATTTATGCAAATCGGCTGACATCCTTGTCGCTAGCGAGCTTTATTTATTTTTTCTGCGTCAAAGTTATTTATTTTATATCAGGATTTTGCACAGTTCCCTAAGGCTTATAGGTCTGCATATTCATTGGAAAGCAAGAGAACAATTGGCTTTGATTCAATGGTGCAAACAAGTTACTCATTTGGAGATATCTTTGCGATTAAACTTAGTCACAAATATCTTGAAATGCTAAAGCTGAAACCGAATGGAAACTTACAACTTGCGCCAGCATAATACGCCGTTAAAAATCACTAAGATCTCACTGAAAATATAACATCATTAGAATATGTTTCAACGAGACTTTAATGGGGATAGAAAAACATACGAGCAAATTTTCCAGTCGGCAATTGAACATCGATTGTTTTTCTCTTTCCGATGTTCTCTTCAAATTTATTTGTTTGTTTGTAATTTGAAGAGAACAAGACTGGAATGCATGCTGAATCAATTCAATCATGTCGCAATTCACGTTGTCACGACGCTTTATATTAAGAGTACACTCCAGGATTGATTGCTTTGTGTCGGTGTGTCGTCGAAGCTCTTCCCTCAGTGCGGACAGTGCTGAAATTGGGTTAAGGAACAAACCTATAGACTGAAAATTACTCGTAGATTGCAACCAAATCAAATATAAATGGAAATCTTGCAATAATGTGAAAAGTTTAGCCTAAAATATTCCTTTCGCAGAGTTCTCTCGCCTGTCGTGAGTTACATTCCCAGATCCGTCTTAAATATTCGGTTACTCGCCAAATGGCAAAATCTATATTTTTATCAATCAACTATATTTGTTGGCATAAAAATTATTGTATTGAACATTTTAGCGTTCCTAAGAATTTTAACAGTACTAAGTCAAGGTTTGCTCATTTGTGGTAATGATAAATATAAGTACAGAAGACGCCATGTGCTGAACATCCGTTATATCGTCAAAAATGCGCGTTTTGAAGATTTTTTGAAAAATCGAGATGCATGTCGTTTGTTTTCGACCTTCTCTAGACGTGAATCGTAATCAAAATGTCATCGTGTGTTCGCGGGCATACATATGCCTACAGGTTATCTTGTATCGCATTATTCGCCTCGAATATCACTAACATACTTGATATTATCTTAAATGTCAAATTTATGTGATTATTATGAGCTGTGATATATTCCTTTGATGCTTGCCGTCTATCAATACTCTCGCTTATCACTTATTCTGCGCACCGTGCAACAGCCTCCATCTCTGCCTGTTCTATAATTCTATAATAGGCATCGGAACATCAAGTTCTTTATAAATTTTGGAAGCGTCTACCTTGCAGCGTCTCCTGCGACATTAACAAGTGAACATACATAGTACATACATTAACAATTGAACATACATATCTTGCGACTTACAAGTGAACATATCAGTGATTAATTAGCATGCAAATGAAACGCCGCTGCGACGTGGCATTAAATAGGCCTTTTCAACCAACCTTTGCGTACGCTGTAGTAAAGCTCGTTTGTAGCGTTCGGGAATGGCCCAATTATCTAACCACCGTCCTCATCTGCACGGTGAGCGACAAACGTCATCTCGTGGCGCCGCTATACTGCACTGTAATGATATCAGAGTGGTGGTTGTGATAGAGGGTTCAGTCCCACTGCTGTTCACGAGGTGCTATCTAGCCATCAGGCTCCCGTAGCGATCTGCATGACACGGTGACACCTCACGCTTTACTTTCCCTCCCAGTGGCACTCCAGAAGTGAACAGAGTAAGTTAACCCCTCTGTTCGACGATACGCTTACATCCTCTGAACTCGAGCGAAACAACGAATTTCTTTCGACGTCTCGGACCGATTTTGAAATATATTTTAAATCGAATTTTTCATCCTAAACTATTATCAAATGATAGGACATCGGTTATAAAAGGTATCCAAGATGACTTTAATCGTAAGAACATTCTTTTTATTAGTGTCTTCTGTTTTGTATTGTTGTGAATCAAGAGACCAATCATACTATTTGTCAAGATGGGCAAGCGACGTATCTTCCGCTGTCCACCACCAGAAGTCACTCGACAGACCTAATCAGCAGAAGTCAAAGTTTACGTCTGAAAGTCGGAAAGCAAACCCATCAATTGATAACTTTCAACTTCACTCGAATGATTACATTTTACGCAGCTCGATTCCGCCTATATCTTTTGACGTTCTGCAATCTTCCTTCATAACGGAGACGAACTCCCATTTACCCAAGCCAAGATATTCTTCTCATCTGTACGAAACCTCGCTGAATGGTACCGCTGACGAAAGTTTCCCGACATTGATCTTCGGTCGCCAGCAGTTCTCTCTCTTGCCATCCAATCAATCATTGTCTGAAAAGTCGAATGTAGACACACTGGGTTCAGGACTCTCCGTGTCGTCTTCTCGAGACCTGAAAGCCAGACAGGCAGGCTTGGCGGGGGTCAGCTCAACAGCGGCGTTGAAAGAGAACACATCAACATCCCGTGAGTTGGGGCAGTTGATGAGAGACGATGAGCGCGATCCAAGACGTGAGTAGTTTACGGACGAATTAGTTCTGCACGGAAATCTTTTGTTTTGGAATGTGATCTACAAGTTAATAGATCTGATATTTTTAAGCCTTTGTCCTTTTATTGGTCTCCGCACGATCACAAGTTCGAGGAGCTTGTCTGTCATAAAAACTCTCACAACTTCTTTAATGTTTAATTAAAATTTAAGAAAAATCTCGTCTATACCAAACCAAGTTGAAAGCATTGTTGACTGCACCTTTTAAAAAATATCACGTTTGCAAGCATGAGTTTCGAATCTTACCCGATCAACGATTTTAAAATTCCCAAGCACTGAAATTATTCGGTATTGCCCGTTCTCGGATTTTGCAATCAATTACATTTTGACTGACATTGGAAGTGGCTTTTTTGTTATAGGGATAATCAAAAGTTTGATTGTCATTAGAAATGCCTGGCTTTCAGTTTTCGCTCTAGTCAGTCGCGAGGATCAGTGAGATAAGGTGTTTACGAGTCATCTCGAGAGTTTGTCCGCAGATTATGGTCTTCCTCCAGCGAGCCTCTCCCTGATAGCTTCAAATCTCTTAAATTGAGTCACACTTTACGACAGAAATCCAGGGAATTTTAACCAGACCGTCGTAAAACTCGCTCGGAATCTCCTTGACGCAGACCAATAAACTTAGTGAGGTTTGCATTCGCTTGGCAGACTAACTTGGACCTAGCATCGGAAATCGTTCAGCTTCATTCGTTCGCTGAATGAAGCTTCAATGTGAAGATGTGGATGAGAGCACAGGCTGAAAAGAATTGATGCATTAGCAACTTCGAAGATTCTGGTCACTCCAATCGCTGATTGAATTTCACTAGCAAATTGTTAGCTCTTCATTTAGGCCATTGGTTCCCAAAGTGGGCGATATCGCCCCCCTAGGGGCGGTGGAAAGATTTTGGGGGGCGATAAGGAAGAAGAGGGCAGAAGGGGGGCGATAGGGGGGCGGTAGTCCGAAGTCGAAGTCAGAATTCCAACGATTGTTTGATGATTTGTACACAACACGTGCAGCACATGACTCCCAGCGATGGTTTTTTCACCCATAGAGGCGTATGTTTTTATATGTGTCTGTGGGGGGCGCTAGAAATTCACTAGGGAGCCCAAGGGGGCGCCAGCCTGAAAAAGTTTGGGAACCACTGCACTAGATAGTAGCGAGCGCTACCGCTACCGCTACAGTAAAATGTAGCGCCGCTACATTAGCTGCTACAATGACCAATATTATTGGAAATCTCTAAATATTTATTGTTCTGCTATTGGGATTTACTCATGAAGATTTAATGATAATAAAACATTTTCAAAACATATCAATGCAACTTTATTTCAATTAGCCTAACCGAACTAGTACGGCTTAGATACAGTGAATAAAAGTTACAGTTACTTTTATGTTTTACCTTCCCTACATGGATGTCTACTTTAATCCACCAATCTCAAAAATTATCCTCATATACACAAAAAATCAGTCTTTTATTTGTATATATATGTGGATTATTTTTGAAATGGGCAGATTAAAGTAGACATCCATGTAGGGAAGGTGAAACATAAAAATAACTGTGTAAAAATAACTGTAAGCAAACTGAAACACGAAAAAATACCTGTAAGTGGTAACTGGTTACAACTTAACAAGCAACAACTAACATGTTTATAATAGTAACAGGCTGAGGTTGACAACATTACACCGAAAAATTTCGCACAGTTTTATTCTGTAATTTATATTATGTTTGTATCATGCTGGTTTTTAAATAATATTTAATACTATTATGTAAAATCTAAAGGCTTTATCTATAAATGTCGCGGTAGCGCTGTAGCGGCAAAACCTCGTGTCGCTACTTAAATAAGTAGCGGACGCTACCGCTACCGCTACATTGCCTTAAATGTAGCGCCGCTACCGCTACCGCTACAGAAAATGTAGCGGCCGCTACATGTAGCGCGCCGTTTCATACTTGCTCACAAACGCTCCCATGTCTTTGTTCAATCCACTCATAAAAAAAAAATTCCTTTGAAGGTGAGATACTTTTTATTTTATTTCCGAACTAAAATGTTTTGCTGTGCCATTTAAATCTTCACTCATGCATCTTCTAACAAACTTACTTCTCTAACAAAATATCAACGTACACTAAATGAAATAATTCTGGAAGAGAAAGACAAGGTGCGGGAGAAAACAGTGCATCACAATTCGAGCGCCGCGACTATTTTGGTCACTGTTTTGTAGACAGTGACAAGCTGCCTCAGAGCGCCTGTTATTATGTACAAAACTTTTTGTCTGCTGATGGTTTTTGATATTATTTCTTCTGATGTTGGTCGTGAAAGAATGCATAAATGTTGATTTTTCCGCCCACTATAGTATATTTAAATTTCATAGTATTCAAATTTTCTTATACGTAAAAGCCGTATTTGGGGAATCACTCCTATAGGTAATAAATGTCGCTATTGCTTCGTGTAATGACATCAGAGTCGGTAAAATTAATGGAAAAGCTTATTTCATTCACAATGAAGGGAAGTGTATAATTTTTTCATATCTCAGTTTAAAAATTTTTCATGCACGATTTCAGTTTGTTTGATTTTTCTCATAATTAACGCAAGAGTACCAGTTCCGCGAAAGTGTAGCAAGCCCGCAGTATTGCATAAAACTTTTCCTTTCACCGGTAGGCGTGACGTGATTGACGTTCGTTTAGCGAGGCGTTTACTGAGCTGTGGCGTGATGTGAACGCGATTAAAGGCATTGTTCCAGCCGCAGCTCGCACGATCTTCATCCGCATCCCTGCCTGCCTCCTGCACCTCCTGATGAACTAACTGATCGAACTCTCCCGCCATCCTGCCGAAATAGAGAGATACCGGAAACGCTTGCACTCTTAACTAGATCATCACGTACCGTACGTATCTGCGTTAAACACTCAGATTGCCTGATGGAAAATAATGACTTCAGGTAATGAAGATAACCTCAAACGATGATGAAGATGAGATGACTTCAAACGATATGAAACGAAAAGAAGAGAAAGCCAACAATAGTGAGAAGAGATGAGAGCGAAAAATAGAGCGTAAATATTCATAGTTTAATGATTTGAGTAGGTACACCTTTGCAAGTTACGAGGTTGGTTTGAGTGCTTTACGCTTCGTTTGGTAACTATGCTATAAGTCACAATCAGAAGAGGAGGTGAGAGTAGAGATAAACTTTTACGTTACACCTGCGCCAATATCGGACTTTACAGCAGCGCAATTTTTATATAACGTTTATGAGTTCATGTATTTTCTCATTGTATATTAATGAGATTATATTATATGTTAGAGAGAATTTAAATAATCGTTATATGCTAATGAGATCATGAATGAGCTCTTGTGTGATCAATACATGTTTATGCGCTCATGTATGATAAATATATATTAATTATCATTCGATCACAGCCACAAGCCTCTAGACCGTGCGCAAATCAGGCATCGAAGGCATTGCTAACTGACACTTTGAGATTGCGACTTATTCATTTGTTTCCTATGTTAATTCATGATTATTCGAATTTGCGTGCAAACGATATTCAAAGAAAAAAACTTTTCTAATTGAATGAGGGAGAATTAATTTTTTACAGATAATAGTTTCATGAGTAAACTCGCAATACAGGCAATAATTAATCAATAATTTGCTAGTATGAAATGATAGAAAAAGTGGAATAGTTCAATGTTGCGGGTCCAGCAGATGTACAATTTTTTTTATTAAGAGGTCTTTTTAAATGAAAGAAGTTTTCTTTAATTTAAAGAATCTTGGAAAATCGAAGATTTTTTGTGATTATTCTTTCTAATTTCTTCCGATGCCTCGAATAAGAAGTTGCGTCGAAATTGAGCAATGAGAACTGGAGGCCGTCGAGCAGAGATGACCTGCGAAACTTGTTAAGCCAGCGCCTCCGTAACACAATTTCCTAACGAAATTCTAGCCTAACAATCAAGTTGCGCTGTGCCCAAAGCATCGTCAACTCTACGGTCTCATTTTCAACAATATACATACCATGCATAGGTTCGGCAATAACCATATATGAGCAGTTTAAATTCTCTTAAGCATATTTTTAAAGACATACGTATAGTCGTACATTATTAAATTTCCTTTGCTGAAATCATATGCGTGTTTGTAATTGAAGCTTAAACTGATACTAAAAATTCATCATCGATTATATTGACATTTATTCACCACAATAATCTTGTTTTTTCCTTGGACATTTATTACTTCAAGAACTCTTGTTATAGTTCTCTTTCTTAGAAATAATTTAATGAAATGAATATAATTTTGACCTTGTAAAGTTTGCGGAACAAGATGTTTTCACCCACGCTTGAAATTTATGCAGCGAAATTGCCGCGATGTTAAAGAAGCAGACACCAAAATTATTCTGCTGCATAGCGAAATAGCTAGGCTGCAAAGTTCATAAAGATAAAAACCGAGATATTTTGTTACTGAGTCTGAATATAACTAAAATGTTGCATATGTCCTTACTGAGTCAGGCTCAACCTAGTGTGTTTTGTGCAGCTGTACAGGGCACAGAAGATTCTCCACAGCATTTGTGAGCTTCTGTCTTCACTAGCGTTGCCTCGCTCCGGTTCGTCCGCAGTCGCATTCCAGCGTCACAAGAAATCCAAAAAACACACTGCATATATTTTTGTCCAAAAAACACACTGCATATACTTTTGTCCTTGACAATTGACATAGACCGTCGCAAGCTCCAGATCCAAGTAGTAGCTGCCACCCAAAAAATTACTATTATAGTTCATGATTTTGCCCGTCTTATTTAAATATATAGAATAGTCGAAATATTGTTTTGATATTAATTGCCGTTAGGAAAATTTTGTCACTGCTTTTCGAGCGTTTGATGCCTACATGACTCATGCGATTTTTTTCTTGTATATAGTTACCTTGTTAATTCAAATGCGTCTATCTAATATTCCGTGGAGTTTACGATCAATGTCTATGCCGAAGTTCACAGTAAATTTCGTCGTTTTTCACTATTCACATATTATTTATTTCAACTATAACTAATCAGAAACGACGTGTAGAGCTAGTGAATCGTACGTAAAATAGTTATTTGATTGTTAAATGTATTTTGCTTCATGATGAATGCGCATTAGGTGCGCACTTCAAGATTTTTATGTTTATTTTGAACAATTAAATGCTGCATTTATCTCAACAATAGATGAATATAAGATGGAATTAAATCAAATTTACGACTGAATTCTTTTTTCTATTTTATGGTCGAAATTTAGTTGCCCTTTTATTTCAGTGGAAAATATTGGATAACGTTTCGCTCCTTTTGTAAATTTGCAGCATTTTTAAGAACATTATACCAGTTTTTTTGTCCAGAACGCCGTTTCTACCCTAGCTGCATATTTATTCATGTTACTTCTACATATTTACTTAGAAGGGGACATTGGAGTCCAAAAATAGCTTCCCTTACTTGGTAAACTAGGTAAATGAAGCGCTTTTAAAAGTAAAAGGTCCTTGCTTGAAATCCGGACTGTTCCAGCTTCCAGCACCAGCTTCATATTTTATGTCCTTATATAATGACGTTCTGTCCAAAATTCGCGGCTGTGAGAAATATAATTAAAAACCGTTATGGCCATTCAAGTGATTTTCTCCTAACTAATAAAATGATAAACTTTTTCTATTTCTGTGTTCTCTAATTATATTTTGAATGTGATTCCAAATTTACCTAACAAAAATGTATAATTTATTTCCTGGATACTTTTAAATTCTTGCAAGGCAAGGTAACTTATAAGCAGTAATAATAAATTCAGTGCAGTGCTCTCCGGATTTTCGTCAGAATTCAAGATGAGGCATTAGCTAGCAATTTTCTAGCCACTGGGTTGTTCAAGACTTTAAGTAGTTTTGAAAACTTGTATTGCGCCGCGCCGAATTTATCCATAGCTTACTCAAAGTAGCGCGCAACTGTAAAACGACTTGGAATCTTTCGAATCTTCAGTACAATACATTTCATGATTGTTTTTGAATTCTTGAACTTACAAGAAATATTAATAACCAAAAAATCGTGGTATACTTATGTTAGTACAGGTTTGTGGTGAATAAAGACAATAGCCTGAAATAGTTCCTCCTCCATAATTTCAAATAGTTGAATGTGTTATGAATAAGTGCTGCAACAAGTATATATGAAGATATGATGGCCGAGAGGCTACAATTTAAGTTCCACCCGATTTGATATGGCTGGCAATTACGTTAGATGGTTATTGGGTAATCCTTCGTTGTCAACGCATTGTCCTGATAAGGGAAATAACACAATCCTGTGAAAACCTAATAAATGTACAGACTTGATTTTGACTGTGCCGGCCGTGATTCTTACTGGGAATTTCGGCTACCACCTTCAACTTCTCGTGACACATCAATTTTTTACAATTTTAATAAATACTTGTACGAGGGATGTTGTTGCTTCGTGGCCTTATGATGGAGTCACTTCAAATCCATCGGTTGGAGCTGCTGATCTCGAGCGTTGTCAATGTCGCTCAAATGGAAGCTAAATTGCAAGTTTCCAAACCTCAGCCTCACTCTTCATAAAGATCTCATATGTCATATCACGTGTTACTGCTACCAGAGAGCTTTCGATTTTATGGTTTTATCTTCTGTGACGCTCAAAAAAATCATTGGGTTTTGTAATCAGTCAAATTTATATTTGCTCTGTTGTTCTCTCATAAGGAACGGATTAAATTACGGATATAATTTAATCCGGATATAAACAAATTACACATAAAATATATTCACTCAAACAATATCTCTAATTTCGTTCAATGAATTTTAGTTCCCAAGTACAATTACTACTGCAATATTTCTCGCAATTTGTATTCATAAATCCACTTCCTGCAACAACTGGGGCGATTGCCTGTGTAGTTGAATCATCAGAGCAGGGGAAATTATTGACTGCTTGGTCAGGTTAGAAAGAAAACAACTAAAGTAAGTTGTTTCCTGTCAGAGAGAAAACAACTGAAGTCAGGATAATTTCTCTGTAAATCCGGGGTCATAAGAGTAACTTGTATACAATCATCTAGTCCTGGACCAACAGTATCCTGTATGCTTCCTTTACGATCATTAATCGACTGGCGATGAAAAGAGGAATAAACTGAAAATTTCTGCATGAAGTTTTGATGAACAATCGCCAGGCAGGAAGATGCAAAATGTTCGTAGCAGGTCCCGGATGACCCAAGCCAATTCAGTATTGTTCCAGAATAATATTGACAACAAAAAAATTAGGTTAGAACAGTTATTTTGAATGCATTCGCTGAAGCTTTCTACAAGTATACCGAAACTTTAATTTTTCAATTTAATCTATTCTATTTTCATCTAATAAATAACTACTGCAATTTAAGAGTAATTTCACAAAAATGAAAACCCCAAGAAGACACCTAGGTCAGGGCACCATCAGCGCTACAATTTAGCCTCGTAAAGGCCGAGGCTCTGAAAACGGCTGATGTATTTCCGAGAACCTTACGATGCGGACAAAATGTGCGTTGAACAAAGAAAATAATAATCCAGTCTCAAGGTCGCGTCCAAAAAAACGGCTGCGACTTGAACAAAACTGGCGCGAGCGGCCGTCGAAAAGGCACCTAAAATTATAGCTATTGTTTACCTCTGTAGGTACAAATTGGGAAAATAAATTTCACGGGGCATTAAGTAAAATTTTCGGGGTGGATAGATCTGAACCTGGATTATAGGTTAAGAACATTTGGGTTGGGTGCATCACGCCTAATGCGTCATATGGATGACAGTTATATTATCAGTGCGATGTACAGGTTTGTGGCCTGATTTCTCGAACGAAAAAATAATTTTTTGTCCAAAGTTACCGAACTGAAAATTTCATAAATTAAAAATTTCTGACAAGAATCAACGCAAAACAAAAATAATTTCGAATGCGACCTCGATTCGCAACTCGAACTTCTCTAAATTAGTTTCACAAAATGTCCCTTGCTTCTCCTTTCGTTCCATGGGAGTTGAGCAAAAAGCCTCTACTTTTTAGGGCCTTTCTACAACATCTTCTTTTTATGGTAAAATATCGAGGCCTTTATCCATTAAAAGAGTGAGGCGTTCGGGTAAAATAGTGAGGCTAATTTATTAAAATCTTATTTAGTCTTATACTATACAGACTTTATCATTACGAAAACGAGTTTCAAAAATTCATTATATGATCGTGAACTGCCGTAAATCATGAGTATTCCCGTAATTTAAATAATGCTAAATACTCAAAAAATTGAATGAATATTTATTGAGATATTCTGAACCATCAATGCACGGAAATTTTTTGTTGAATCATATAGAGATATCAATTATAGTGCAAATCAAATTCACCGAGCATGAGTGACCGAAAATTCTGTGATGATATCTGATATTGTTGGTTATTGAATTTACATCCGTAGATGATGGTCCTTTGGCGTGATGGAGTTTCTCCTGGAATCTTAGCCTCGTTGCTGGCGGCTATTGAGCTTCTTTATTCTATTTATGACCAGTTATATGACGGAGTCTCCCCTTCCCTGTCACGACGACAAGGAAGCCCCTAAAATGTATGGCCTCGGTTCCATGGAGGCAAATATCACCCTTGACGTATTTTGTTCATTATTTTATCCTTTACGAACATGATTTGTACCTGCAAAATCCTTGTATTTTATCCCCCGGTTCTTCTTTCCCGTCTTCCTAACGAGCCGCAGTAACTTTTGTGAGGCTAAACAGACTTTTGTTTCGCGATTTACACGTCGAATCGTCGTGAAAAAAAATCAGATCTGGATAGATGGGACACAAACATGACCTTCGAATAACTTCTTCCCTGGCAGGACTTGACTGCTCGGGCATGACCTCGAAGAAAATATTTGAAAATAATTAATTTTTTCGACGAAGTTAATAAAAAATGCCTATTTATGGCCAATCTTTTCAAGACTCTTGAGTTTAATGATTTTGATGAGTCGACCTTCCGAAAATCTTTTTGCACCATGTGGGGACAAATGTTTGTATCCTGAGATCAATGTTGGTCAAGTAACTGGGTCAAATATCTTCCGTTATGAATATATTAAGCAACTTATATTTGTTTATGCGTTGCTCAAAAAAAATAAATCCTATTTTTTACGGTAATTTTTTTAAGTTAATATTTTAATTCCTAATTTTGCGCTTATACGAATTGATAATTTAACGTGGTGATGGTTCATTATGCATTTTGCTCAGTTTTAAAGTTACCATCGAATACAAGTAACTTGCATGTTCATCAACCGTGTTCAAAAATCAATAAACTTCTAGCGAGCAAAATACTGCATCATTGATCTTCTGAACTGCATCCGCGCCTGTCTTTCTGAAATATATTCGGAATCAAACTAATCGTTTCAGACCTTTAATATACTCCTGCTAAATTTATTGACAAGCACCTTCTTCATAATTATGTGTGGCTGTTGAATAATCAACATAATCATTCCAAAAGTGGCGAGTCCATAATCTAGTCTGCCATTTTGAGAATTTAAAACAGCTTACTGGTGCAGTTTTTTTGTATTTTTAGCTCGATATCGGCCTGAGAGCATTTTTTTTTTTTTTGGTTTTACAGAGAGTCTAGGAACGAGATCCTGCCATAATTGAAGCATAATTTACTTTCTTAAATAGCGGTATGAACAAAACATGGTCAATCGAACGAGTAACTTAGCATGCATATCACGAGATTTTAATTTGATATTTTTACGTCGTTGTCTGACGCTGCGACGGAACATTTCATCGAACAAATGTGGTTTGAGATTTGCGTTCACTACTAATTCAGCGTGAATTTTTCCTTGTTCTGTTCCTCGCATTCATTACCTCCTTAATTGCTCCCTGTTAATTCGTCACTTGTCGCTCGAGTGACACATTTAGCTTACAATTACAGTATTGGTCTGTTCGTTCTTGCATGTAGTCATTGTACTTTTGCCAGCGCATGTATGTTCTATTTTATTCAAAAATTTGTCTAAGGTAAATACGCTGTTGCTATGTATGAAATTTCGTCTAATATAAATATGTACGCTATTATCATGTATAAAATTTACCGATACTTTTAAAGTGTCGGCGCCTCATCGCATACAACGAAATGACTTTCGCTCTAAAGTTGCCTGAGACTCGCTTTAGAAGTTTGTATCAGGAACATTCCAAGTTGCAAGGCTGCGCGGGACCCGAAGGTGAACCCGAAAATGTGAGCAGAATGCATGTTGGATGAGCCATATGGATTGGTGTGCGGGTGATAAAAGTTTGAACTTGCAGGTGATGTTGCATTGTACCGTATGCAGTTCTGTGCTTGGTAGGTTGTTCAAGAACTGTGCTCATTTCCAAAGTTGAAGTATTGAAACTTATTCTTAACGAGTTTTCGTTTCTTGTGAAGCGAGATTTTGCTACAAACGGCGCTATTGATGATTTGGCTTGACAATTAATTTGCTTCACAATCGTAATGAAAAATTTCAACCCTTAATTAGGTTATATTTTCTGATCGGACTGAGTATTCCGGGGATCATCGTAAGGAAAAATGAAAATTTCATCTTCATGCTCTTTCGACTTTTTTTATGTAGTTCCGGACTAATCGCAGGCCTTGCAGTGTAGCTAATTGTAAAATTGTCTTTTTACGAAGTGACAAGGACTAAGAAGTCAGCATTAAAATCGGGTATATTGAATCATTGAAAAAAGTGAACAATTTTGCTAAAATAAACTCGCACAGTTTGTTTCCGAGTGCATGCGATGGCTTGCTCATAACGAAGTTCCTTTAATTAAGCTCACGCGCATTTGAATGTATGTGGCACTATTTTGAGGAGAAGGTATAATAGAATTATTGATGTACTTGCATTATTGCAATTGACTCATTATATTATGATTAATTTAATCCGAATTCAATGTAAAATTTCTTTGTTTCAAAACACTAAAAGAGTTTTTCTTTTCTTCTTGCAGTTTTCTCCACTCTGGTTAAAGGTGAGTCTACGCTTTTCTCTCCACAGAAATGGCAATCTTGTCTCAATTTCGATTATTTTTCTTGATTTAAATTATAAAATTCACCAAAAAAATGTTTATACCACTTTGCAGATATATTGTGATTAGACATTTGACTCGTTTTCATAATATCATCTGCATAAGAATTAAAATTTCGTACAAGACGCGATTAAAAGCAATTTCACTCGTGTACTGTCAACGGACCAAAATTCTTAGCTACATTATTTGGTTTGCTAGAGTCTGCAGGTGTTATTTCTATACAATATTATTCGTACCCTGTAACATAGGAGCAAATAAAATCATAGCATGAATATTCCAGCTTACCCCAATTAAACATTTTCTTCCACTCAAACTTGCCAAGGTAACGGATCAATTAGTAGCATGATAATTTTTATTATGGTTTTGTTTTTGCTCACAAATAAATAAACAAGGGGAAACAAACGTGTCACACGCTCGATGACTATTTTGGATGTAAAATATATTTAATTTTTTTACATTTTGATCAATATATTGGAATTTGCGTAAGTTAAAAGTCTTTTTATTAACAGAGACGGCTTTTATTGGCCGCCGAATGGCCATCTATGAATTTTCCTACACATTCATCAGGAAAACATCCTTCTTATATAACCGCAAAGCCGTTCGCTAGAGAAAAGTTAGGGAAACTTGGAAGATTAGGACTACCCTGAACTTTGATGAAATGTTTTTCTTTCTGAATCTATAAGTAACGTAATTGCTAAACGTGATGTCCTCGTAGCAATCTGCAGAGCACGATTGCTGTGGCTTTTGGTCGCGCTCATATGTGGTAGGGAGAAAGTTTGTAGGCCGATCTTAAAGCAGGTCAGAGGCGTTGCAGTCTTGCCAAATATCCAAAAGTTGATCGTCGAAACGTTATTGATGTGCCTATTGGTCTCCTCGTATCGAAGTTTTAATGAAACAACTGAGAAGGTAAAACATCGCGACTTTCGTCATTAAAATCGCTAGAATTGGATCGCGGAATTGAGCTGAGAGGCTTTGAATGGTCCCGAAATGAATAATACTTTCAGAATTTTGATCGTAAATTCGTAACTAAATTTGAGTCAAGGCCTATAAAAATGTTTAATTTTGCTCTTGAATAGAAACAAAAAGAAGGAGGGCTGGCGTGCTGAAATAATAATAAACGTTCTCTATTCACACGAATATAGCATAAAATGAAACTTATAAGCAACAGTATATTTCATGACACTCAATTCTGTATGAGTGTGATGTTCTATTCATAGTTGCGTTCCATTAATCATATCATTTTGATGCATTTTGAATATTCAAATGAAATTTGGCGATGTTTGTATCAAGAAATTTTATGTACAAACAGCCATTCATCAAAGGCATCGCCTTATTACCTCGCAATCACTGTGCTATATTTGGGTAGTTTTCAATTGCTGGATCAGTAGTCTTAATATCATCGCTGACAGGAGCTACATTTTTTCCAATGCAAAAGTTGATGTTATTATGAAATGAAGCTGTATATTAGTTTAAACCAGTTCGATAACTCAATGTAACAACCTTGAGAAGAAAGTCATTTAACGTGAGCGTCTGATGGTTTTATGCAGTGCAAAGCAACTTCTGTAAAACGAAGTATTTACATATAGGGTGTTCGATCCGATAGACACATGACATATTTCACTCATAGTCCTCACTTTTGTTATCCAGTGATATACACATCATTACGAGCCATCATATGCCAAATCTGTCCATGATAGTATAAGTAAATCATAAACTTAAACGAAATATTAATAAATTTCATGGAAAATGTCCCGGGCCCAATTTACGCACATTGCAACATAACATTCCTGCACGTACCGGGCGCAGCCTTCCCGCTGTTCTCGCTGGTCAAGATCCCGGCGACGTCGTGCGTGTCGAGCACGGGCGACAACGGCACCTGCTACACGGCCGGACAGTGTCAGACGCTGAAAGGCGCCGCCTCCGGAACCTGTGGCGGCGGCTTTGGAGTCTGCTGCATATGTGAGTGGCAGTATTTTAACCTGATTTGTAAGTCAGAATTTTTTCAATCTGGTTCGTCAGTGTTCATTTTTTTCTACCAGATTTTCGAGGGAAAATTTTGTAATCTTAAGTTATATTTATTTATTACGACAATCACTAAAATCCTTTTCGGGCTAAACGCAGTCATAAATATTGTTATAATCGACAGTAACGTAACTAGAATTCGGAATGCAGTGATGAATTCGCTTTTGATTTGACATGTGGAACCATATTTTGTACTTTACAATAATTTATCATTGTGCTATAGTGGAATAAATGTGTATTTTCCTCGTCGTATTTCCCACCAGTCCAAGTGACATGTGGCGGTGTGGCTTCGCAAAACTGCACGTACTTCGTCAATGAAAACAATCCGCAATCCTACAACGGAGTAGGATCCTGTCAAATTTCTGTCGAGAAACTTAACTCGAATGTCTGTCAATTGAGGTGAGTTGTGGTCATGCAGAAACATGTATTTATTTCACAGAAAGTTATGTCCAACCATACTGCAAAAATGCAATTTAAGAGCGCCACGTCTTTTAAAGGTCTGGGCACTTCAATAGGAGGGAAGCAGCTGGTACGATCGTAATACGTATTCCACACTGTAGGAGCACATAACTGTAGTACGTCAATACTTAGATTTGAGTTGTTTGTGTCATGTCTATACTTAGATTTGTGTGTATCATGTCTTAATATTAGAATTTGTGTGCCAGGCTGGACTTTCAAGAGTTTACGCTAGCTGGCCCTGAAACATCGAATCATTTGTGCACCAACGATCGCTTCACCGTCTCTGGAGGGACGACCACCCCCACCATCTGCGGCGTCAACACTGGCAGCCACAGTCAGTTGCTTATAATTATCTAGCAGAGCTCTCTCACTATGACCCTTAAATTGTTGAAGATCCAGTCAGGCAAGAGATACTAGAGTTTCGTTTCCAACAACAACGTACCCGGCATTGCCGAGTCGTCGACTTCGGCGCCTATAAAGTGCCGCTATACTAAAGCGACATCACAGAATGTTTTCAGTTAGCCGAGGTCTGAACCCACGCTTCCCTGCTACCATGTTTGTGTCCTTGGCCACTGGATCACAACGATTTGCTTTCTTCACTTTTATGCTGGGGTTCCTGTAGATAACTTTACGCATGCTCAGTCGAAACTGACTTCTATTTTTTCACAACGTTCTTAATTCCTGTTATTGAAAGTCAATTTTTCAACCAATGCTTAATGTGTGTGTAGATGTACAGCTTCTCACCGCATGTGGCAGTTCTTTACTGGTATGCGAAATTTTATTGTTGCTCAATAGGTTTACGAAATGGCAGTGTATATAACAATTTTACTACCTGACCTTTCAAGATCAAACTCTGATGATAATTTTACAACAATTCTTTATTCGATGTTTGAAAAAAATTTTCATTTAAATCGTGCTTACGAAAAATGAATCTTAAACGATACCGAACGACATCATCCACAGTGTATGTAACCCTGGGACCTGGCACGACCACTCCTCCTGTTCTCACTGTCGTCACACTCGGTGCCGACTTCGATCGTAAATGGAAGATCAAAATCACGCAGATACCGTGCAACTCTGCATACACAGGTAAGTGTTGCGTAGATACCATGCAACTCTCCATACACATGTGAGTGATGCGTAGATACCGTCCGATACACCATATCTGGTGAGTAAAATGATCATACTTTGCTACTTTCGTAGCAGATGTGAAGCAAAGTTCAAGTCTAAACAATTTAATCAATTTTTCTATATCTGGGTTACGATTTGCTTGAATCAGAGAACGTAGGCACCGTTGAATCATATCTTTCCAGTGCCGTAACATTTATTCGACGAGATTTATGAAAATGTGGATGCAGACGCAATACGACAAAAGTAAATTGTGCTAAAAGCATAGCGTTCCTGAACATATTCGAAGATCGCTATTATTATATGCATACGACGTATTCAGTGTTTCTTTAAAGATGCGCCCTAACTAACCTATATATTCTTTCACCGAGGCCATAATTTGCAGCTTTGAAGTTCCTCTTCACATCTGATATTTACAGCACAGAGTTGTGTCTTAATCAATTGGCAAGGCAAGGGTCTTGAGAATTTACTTTGCGCCGTGGTAATGAAGGTCTTTGAAAGACCACGAAATGTACTCGTGGCAGCTCGGCATCGTGTGATCTCAGGCTGCGCCTTCCCCTTCAAGTCTTTCGCAACCTCAAGACGCATGCATAATCAAGAGTTAGTGTCTCAGTTAGTGTCTCAAGTTTAGGACGTGTTTAGCTGACCTAATTTGAGAGCACGGCGCTCCTCTTGCTCTAATTCGGGAATGAAATTCTAACATTATTACCCATATTTGGAGTTTAATAAAGACTCTTGCATATTATGACTCTAATTTTGAGTTATCCTAACTAACAATTTTAACTATAAACTATCCTTTTTGGGGGTTGATTAGTTAAAAACAGGATAGTTAGGCAGCTTAAATGATTGGTTCTCCAATTAAAGGATGGGTTTCTCCAATTATTAATGGAGAAACAACTAATGAGGTACTAACAGGCTAACTAGAAACTTTTCGTCAGCATTATCCGTGGGCTATGTTCTCATGGGTTCTTGAAGCGGTTGTATGTTCAGAGTTTATTATCTAACTGCTGAATTCAAATGCTGAATGCGTTTTGTGAGATGCTTTCTAGAAAAGATACACGATTCGCATCTAATTTCGCTATTTTTTCCTTTGTGATTTTTTAATATGTGAATAGTTGAGATTAAAAATAATGCATTTGCTATCAAATTAACAAATTCATATTTTTTAAATTCTAAAATTATTTTTGGTAATCAGAAATTTTATATATAAATTCAGAATGAACTTGAGTTTAATTAATTTTCAGATGAATTTCGCGAATTTAATTGAGTTTCTCCAATCTGTCACTTGTGACAGATTGGAGAAGACGAATTTCTTCTGTCGAAATTTCAACGAATTTTGAAATTCGTCTTCCCGGTTGGTCTCAGGTTTTCTTCTCATTAGTTTTTCCAATAGAATTTCAATATTAGTTTTTTAATTATGGATAAAATACCCATCATAAATCGAACTAAAAGAATAATTATTAGATTCAGCGTACCTGTATAAGCCAGTGCTTGCTATAGTCACGGTTGGTGTCAGGTTTTCTTTTAATCCAACTCTCGCCGTCGGATAGACGGTTACGCGGCATGGCTGAGAGCGCCTGCCGGGACTGGCGACTTAAATGTTGTTGTGACGAATTTCTTTCGTCTTCTTTTCAAGAAGACGAATTTCAACCCATGAGAAGAAATTCGTCTCTTGAGACGAATTTCTTCTCAGACAAAGATGTATTTCACTGGTCAGCTTAAAGTTTTAAGAGTTAATCAAAATCTTACCGAGGTTCACCAAGGGCTCAAAAAGCTATTTTACTGTTGACGGGACTCCGTGGAGTGGTTCGGATTATGGGCATTGCTTCAATCGAAAACAATTTAGGCTGTAATCCACTTCAATAGAACGTCTCTGATTTCGGCCCCCGTCTCCAATTCATTGCATCCCCTCACCTCGATTCCAAAAGAAAACAATAACACATTAGGCGAATAAAGCTGCTGTCTGTGCAGTAGAAATTTGTTTAAACTAAGCGCATTGAGGAGCATATTTAGAGCTGGCAGAGATCCTGCGTTCTATATAGGGAGGGAAACAAGCTGGTAGGAGAGATGTTCCTTGTAGGAGTTCCTTCTCCAATGCAGAAGGAACTAGTATGATGTTTACGGAGGGGAACTGGATGATCACGCTTCTAATGGAGGACATGAATAAGTAAGGGTTTCTAGTGCTTGTGCTGGAGGGTAAGGACAAGTATAGGATAATCATGTTTCTAATGGATGGAGGACACCGTCTGCCATGAAGGAATGTCAGGGTTTTTGCTGGAATTATTCTAAGACGAATCGAAATGATCCATCAGAGAGCGTCTCACGGAGGGAAGGCACTCTATTGATATGATCATGCATAAGATAAGGGACATAATAGGAGTAAAAGATTTCCTCATATTCGATGGTGGGTGTTAATTCATTTGAATATCGAGAGTTGTAAAAAAAATGAAGGAAGTAGCATGTGAGCGCGGTACTTGGAACCGGGAGCTCCTGGGTTTCACTGGTTAAAACATAATATTTTAACGTTTAAATAAAGATTTGCGAATGCTGACAATTTCATAAAATCCTGTAGAAATTGGCATTGATAAATCAAAATTTGCAGGATGACATGATTCGAGCTCATTTGGGGCTATAAATATTTTTTGAAGTATCCTGAACCGGAGGAATTTTTTCTTTCAAGTTCGCCAACAAAGAACAGAACCTAGCGAGTTCAATTATGTTTTCCTGAAGTTAAGATTGAAGCGCCGCCTGGGAGGAAGACTGGTACTGAAGAGACCCTCAACCTGCTGTTCTGGAGGAGGCAATTGAAATTCTGCCGCTATACTTGATTTCTCTTTTCATAAACGCTTCAAAATATGCATCCCACTATAACGAGTTATAACGAGTTACATGCTTCAATAAATTATATCTCTCTGGTAACGAGCTTATAACGTAGTCATTAGTTACTTGGTGGCATAAAGTCAGTGTCCGCAGTCTTGTTGCGAAAGTTGCAATAATTAAATGTTTAATAACCATTCATAATTGAAATGTTATTTCACGACGATGCGCAAAAAAGCGGATATGTTTTTTCATCCTCTGCTTGCTGAAAAAGTCTAAAATAATCAATTGAGGTCTAAATAAAGTGCAAAAAAATTAAATTTAGACCCTAAATAGCAATAATGTCCTGATGAGAGAGAATTTGGGAAGAAAATTAATTTCTTAAATTCTGTTAAAGTTTCATTAAAGTAAGCCAAAGAAGCAGCCAAATATTGCCACATTGTGAATAAATTAAGTAATATAGTTCTTCCCTTTCAAATAACAAATTAAAGAGTAAATACAATGCAATTACTTATCTCTGAGCAAGCGCCTAACTGAATTCCATGTTAGCTTCTTGAGAATCAACTCGCTTTCACCGCTGCGACATCAAGGAGCCTTGAAAGCGTGGTCTAAATGGGTTGCAGAATTTCGATAAGATATTGAAGATCGCACTATTTCATAAATTTTTAATCGATTTTTACATAAAATATGAAAACAAAACTATCTCGGTTGAAAATAATACAGTTACTAGTATGAAATACTTTGTTCTTCATACTAGTAGTTACTAGTATGAAGATGTCAAAATAAATGGCCAAAAAACACGTTCTGCGTGTTCTTTGTACTTTATTATTTTTTGCTCACTGAATTATGTTTTCCAAAATATTTGTATCCAGCTATTTCCATATAATCTTGCATACTGTATATTTTAACTTCTTGAGATTGTTTTACCACATTCTGAATTCATTGGCAAAACATGCGTTCATAACGACGGTTAACTTCCATGAACTTCATCCGCGTGTTCAACTGCAGTTATTAAGTAAACTTCAAAGTCTCGTGAGACGACAGGCAGAGGCCCGATAGAGCAGACTTCGGTTCTTTGGTCCCGACAATGAGATGAAGATATGACACGCGTCCAGTGCCTTCATTCACTTTCCTTCAGGCAAATGACGTTGAAATAACGGTAATTTTTAGATGGTATTGTTGAAATAACGTTTAATCTACGTCAACGTAACATGCCTTGAATTTAACGTCTTGAGCTCTAATTTTTTTTTCGCTCCGTTTGAAGCTAGCGTCGTAACTTTATGCAATTTTAAGATTTATACTGCAGAATTTTTCCGCATTGAAAAGTCTTTATTTACCATATGTTTTCATTTTTGTATAATAATCTTCAACAAAATGAAAACATTTAAATTTTCGATATTATGCAAAAAATATTTTCAACATTGAAAATTCCCGTAGATTTCCTTTTTCACAACAATGATATTCGAGTTGAGTATATATCTATGGCGACTCTCTTAGCTTGAGCTATTTATTACTAATATATGACCTGCTTTGTCCTGTTGTTGTCAGCGCCAATTAGTTTCTAATCTTAGGATAATTGTTTATCTCTCACATTGACGCTTTGTAGCCCTATTGCACCAAATGAAAATTCAGTATTTCAACATTGTTTCTACTTTGTTATGGATCATTTACTATACTTTCAATTCGTGATTAATTCTATCTCCTATACTTCTTTAACTTTGTGATTAACCATCTGTTATTCTTTTTCAACTTTGTGATAAATCATCTGTTGTAATTCATCAGGTTTTCGATTCACCACCTGTTATATTTCATCAAATTTTCGAATATCCATCCGTTATTCTTCTTCAGCTTTGCCTATCAACCATCTGTTATACTTCTATGTACTTATTGATAATCATCAGTTATATGTCCTCTACTTGGTGATTAAACATTTGTTTTGATTGTACTACTTCGTGATTAACCATCTGTTACATTTCTTCAATTTTCAGATGAGCCATTTGTTTTACTTCTTTTTGATTAACCATCTGTTACACTTCCAGTTCATAATCAACCATTTTTCATAGTTCTACTTCATGATTAAACATCAGTTATGCGTCTTCTACTTGCTGATTAATCATCTGAAAGCTTGTTCTATGTCATGATTAAACCATCTGTCCCCTCACCCGCAGCTCCGTCCTACTGCACTCAGTATTACACAGGCGTTACTGGCACGGTTACAAGCTACAACTATGACACCACCTCAGGACGACAACTCTCCAACCAAGACTACACCACCTGCATCAGGCCTGAGAAAAACTTCTGCGGAATACAGTACTCGACTTGTACAGATACTGGTGAGCGATACAGTACTCGACTTGTACTGATACTGGTGAGCGATACAGTACTCGACTTGTACTAATACTGGTGAGCGATACAGTACTCGACTTGTACTGATACTGGTGAGCGATACAGTACTCGACTTGTACTGATACTGGTGAGCGATACAGTACTCGCCTTGTACTAATACTGGTGAGCGATACAGTACTCGACTTGTACTAATACTGGTGAGCGATACAGTACTCGACTTGTACTGATACTGATGAGCGGTACAGTACACTGCCGTAACCGTAAATACAAAGAATTCTAATGACACACGATATTATTTTCGTGACGGACTAAACTAATTTTAGTGACATTATGAGGCATCAAGGGATCGCACTTATAGTTAAGTGAAATACGTGTAATAATTTAAATTACTGCTTTCTGCCATGCACTTTGAGTGAGCAGTATTTCCTAACATTAAGTACTTATATTTCACGCCTTAAAAAAATCATTCATTATTCTTACAAATTAGTTTTGAACCTTTATAATAAGTGACAGTTGCGAATAAATAGCCGTATTTACTTCACATAAATGTAATTTTGAATTGCAAATCTTTGCAATATTGTAATAATATCAATGAACTGCAATTTTTGAAAACAATTATTAAAGTTTACAACGCTATGCTAGAGCTTTTAATCCTATCTTATACATATAGTATTTTCGTAAACAGAGAAATTTTTCACTCTGAAACATTACTAATCAGACAATCGCTTTTTTATGTATTTTATCATTAATTTTCCTCAATGAATTATTTTACGTACAGAAATTCTCTAAAACAAACTCACTATGCCATTTTTTGCGAGTAACAAAGAGCTCGTAAAAAATTGTAATGCCGAGAACGTCGACAGTTTGCCGCATATTTTGGCCGTGCGGGGAATGCCACGAACGTCGGTTTTCTCGACCCCAGGAAGACCGTGAAGAGCGTTTAGTAATTGAAACTCAATGCCCTTGCCTGTAGGACTTTCATTGGAGGCTAATTAGCGATCGGCAACCGTGGCAGCTGAGACGGACGCTTTGATGTCAGCAATCCGCTTCCGATGGCGACACAGTCTCGGGGTGGGGATTTTGTGTGCGAGAGAAAGCGATCAAATGGAAGAGTTCGTTACGATGTACATGCTGGAGTGTCCTCAAACACATGACTTGACTTGAGTAGGAAAATATCTTATTTTAATAGTAAGAGACTTTTTTTGCTCTCTGTCCGGCACACAGAAAACAAGTTTAGATGATTTAGATGAAAATAGTCTGATGCTTAAAAATTTAAAATTCCGAATTCGAATATTATTATGCTATGTTCAAAAACGATGAACTTTCTCTGCTCTGATCCACGTAATTTACGCGTTTTTTAAACAATGAAGAACTTTGCCATCTATATTGTTCTCAGAGCATCAGCTCTCCGAGTATATAATATCAACATTATGCATAAATCCATCATCAAGTTATCATTGAACTAATTGAACTAACTATAACTGAACTTCTGCGATCTTGCAGTGAACACGAACGACCCGCAGTCATTCACCATCACAGGCAGCAACACGGCCACCGTGGGAGGACGCGTGGGCGCCGACACCTGCACTAAAGACTGGCTCGTCATCCCCTGCCTGACCACCAACTCCCTCGCGCCCTTCACCAACTGCCAGGACCGCATCTGTGGTGACGCCTTCACCCTCACCTCCGGCAGCACACAGGACGCCGTGCTTTACAGTCAGTTTGTTTGTCTTGCTGGGTTAACAGGCTACAGTCAGTCTGTTTTCTGCTTTTCCCGAGAGTTTAATAGTTTAGTTCATCGTGTATCCGGCATCTTTGGTATTCAAAATATAAGAAATATTAGATCTCCTGTGATGGCTACCTGGCACAAAATTAAAAAGCTCTACACAGACTTCCTTATCACATGCACTTCTCTTTGTCATTCATGTGCTTGAGGGATAATTTATTTCCCTGTGAGTTAGAACAACTGCAAATGAGTTATGTAACGGAAGGCGACAAACCATTCTGCATTTTCCGCCTTTTACGGAAGAATTTTTAACGCTCTCTTGGTATGCATATTTAGTACACAATATAGAGTCTAACACGGTTACACAGGATGTTTTTTAATCGAGTGCAATCAACGGAGCGGCGCAGCGAAAGATTTTAATAAAGTTCCTCTGGTGAGAATTTTGGGTTTATTTTTTCAAAATTATTTTCTATCTAGAATGTTTTTTAAAATTCTCTCGAGTTAATTATTTTCTTGCTGAACGTCTCATAAAATGGGAGTTTGCCTCAACGAACGCAATGAACGTCTGATAAAACGAATGTATTTGATAATCATACCGCATTTATCCGTGATATCTCAAAGGAATATTTTTCAGTACCTATATAAAAGTTGTAATGTTCCATTTCTGGTAACATAAATAAACTAAAATAATATATTTCACTTGCACAGGCTACGTGCGCCCCTTCAACATCATTTACCACACTGACGGCACGGAAGCTTCAGCGTCTCCCACTGAAGTAAATAACCGCGGCTACTGCCTCAATTACGTGCAGCAGCCTTGCGTCTAGAACTTCAAACGCCTGCTTCCTTGATTAACATGCTGCTAATTAAATAACTTCGTTTCATCATGATACGGTTCTGTGACCACTAATCATTGTTGCAATTGCTTAATAATTTAATCAATCAATAATAAAAATATTTTCCCTCGCCAACTTTTTATACCAAAACAAGAACAAGGGAATGTAAAGTCTCAAAGCTTTGATCTTTTACCTTGTCTTAAAAATTTTCAACATTTCATGATGAAATATTTCATTTCATTTGTTAATATTAATGAGTTTGATTAATCAACTCTTTTAATTATATTTCCATGCAAATTTATTGCTTGCATAAATAAATGTCATGGTAGAAATGAGAGCAATTATCACGTACATAATTACGAATACATTATTATACCATTCGGATATTATTATTCTCGTGCAAGAAGCTCTTTATAATTACTATATTTCCGGCCCTACACGAAGCGTGTTAAATTTCAAGCCTTAGCTCATAATCGGATCGTAGGCCGGTGTAATAAATGCATCAAAGTCCTCTTCAACGAATCTATTTGGCGTTCGTTTTCATCAAAAGGTATTGGAAAATAATTTATTCGCTACAAGCAGTTCTGGGAACTTTTGTGTTGGAAATCCTCTGCCAGTATACCTTTAACACGCATAAAATACTCGCGTCACTTCGAATTTACAGAATGTTAAATTTGTTAACCCATATCTCAATTTTCAGTAAATATTTAGTTATTATTAATTGTTCTATATATTTTGATAGACTGGATCATGTACAAAATCGAAGAACAATAGATATATAAGGTTAATGTTAAAATGCAAATTTAAAATTCATCAAAATTACGGTAACGTTTCTCTGCCAGTTGTTACGATAAATGCCTGATCAATTTATGCATGTCATTATCGATAAAAGCCAACATCGTCCACAACGTCGACATAAACTGCAAGCTCCACTTAGCCAAGCTCCTAAAAAGCCTCGTAATTCCTGGTTTAGTAAGCAAGTCAAGTTTGCATTGGAAACTAATTTCCTTCTTAAACTCTTCGAAAGAATTAGTAGCAAGTGGTTCATGAATAAAATGATAAGGTTTATTATAAGATAAAGTAATTTACTACTTGTTCTTTGAACTTATATATATGTGGCAATGGAGTGTCTCTGATTAAGTGGAGTGATCGTTGATTATTTGTTACCGTATATAAGTTATAGATTTAAGAAACATTATTTTTTCTTGAGCAGAATTTTATCCTGTTATCATTATAATTTATAATATTAAAAAATTTGATAATTGTTTGTGAATTGACTGTAATTCAATTATTTCAATAATGAATAACATTTGTGAAATCTTATCGCTCAATCGGTTGACGCATTGAATTTTGGAAATTATAGTCGTGGAGATAATGTATTCCTACGTACAAATGTTTTTATACAATAAGAATCTGTTAAACTAATTTTTTCACTCCTGCTGTTCCTTTAAATTCCTATCTATAGTAATTTTATTGTTTGAAAAAACGGATTATTATTCCATTACAATATTAGTCCCAAGTTTGGTTTGTAATTTTTCGATGAAATTAAGAACATATTTCATCAGAAATATACAGAAATTAATTTTAGTTTTCAGATGCGAAACAAAAAAAAAATAAGAAGTAACAATCAACTAATCACTTTGTTTTTGTTGCTGATGAAACGAGCCACTAGAATAAATTATCAGCAATGACGATTCATCACAAACTAATGAATTTTTGTGATCGGTAACTTGAGCTTTACTTGATTGATTGATAATAAAAGAGCCTAATTAAGCAACAAATTATTTTGAAGTATCAAAATACTGTAATCTTGCCATAATTGGATTTTCGATAATTTCTTAATTTTATCCGCCGTATTAGAGACTCGCGTTACATAATTACTCTAAATTGAATACGTCTGACTTCCTGAAATAGACTGTGTTATATAGAGTTAATAGACTGTGTTATATAGAGTTAGTAGATCGCATCCTCCCACGCTAAACTTTTGTGCCTCAAGACATTCTAGAAACTTCATAACTTTTGCTTTGCAATTTGATACTTGAAATAGATCACAATATGCTCCCATGCTCGACTAGGCATACTACTTTGCCGCATTTTTTTAGCTGGTGAGGACTTTAAAGCTGCACCTTTTTGCACACTAATTTTGAATTAGCTGCTGGTTCCGTACTTTCTGCAGTTTAATAATTAATTTCGTTTGTATTTGATATCACAGTCATTGTTGCTTGTCGGTTTAGGCCGTTTCAGTTGCGTATCAATAATTTAACCTAATCATGTTTTATGTCAAATTCTGTTTCTTGGAATAAGTGCATAACATCCCAATTACAATAAAAATAACCAAATTACGTTGCTGCAATCATCAGTCCAGAACTATAAACATGTCGTTCACATATATAGAACAATCCAAATTAATTTTTAAATCTCTCATTTCGATAAAATACTTTTAAATTTCTCGGATAATTATATTCCATGTCACATATGAAGTTTTATTATTGATCAATGATCATAATACTTTTATAACGCTTCTGATGGATCATTCCGATAAAATGTATACTAATTAACATCGATATCTTCTTTATAACAGTTAGAGTTTTAACATGAATTAAGTAACAGCAACAATCAACACGAAGACTTTCAAAACCGTACATCGAGAGAGACAATATATATAGTACGCTTCTGAGGCAAGAAGTCGGAGCGATGCTCTGATTAAAATTCGGAATTCAAATATTCATAATTCTGATAACGATGCTGATTGCTCATAAATTTTGGGAAATAGCGTAAAGGACATTCATTAAGAGTTTGAAGACAAAAATAATTTTGAAAAGCGAGTTATAAAGAATTCGGATGATTCGAAGGTAGAGTACAGAATTTGCTAACAATAGATTGAAGCATAAATTTTACAGTTGCTGACAAAATATTTGAAGTCAGGCTTTATCCAGCATTGTTTCCATGTATTGTTATTTTTAATTTACAAAAATACGATAAAATCTTTTAAATAATTATTGTATTTATGGAACATACTCGCTAAGAACCGATTGCGGTGTTCACGAAGAACTTCGAAGTAACGCAATATTCAGAGGTCGCGACTGATCAATACTATTTAACTTGAAATCAGAGGTATAATTAATTGAAAGCTTACAAATTACTTAACTGTTTCTGAAAGTAAAACTCTGCCTATACAAGAGAATACAATGATTTCCGAATCCTACTCGATACACTCGAGCAGCAACAATGTACGTACACCTTAACTCTCTGCCTGCCGACTCTATATACGCGTGAGCTGCACATGCTTGCACAAGAAACGTCTTTGACTAAAATATGACATGACCACGATTTTCACTCTTTGGCAACACCGTTATTTAAAGTTAGAGATCCCGCTATCTTCATTATAGATTAAAACTTAACAGACAGAGTTAACTATTTTACAGAAGCACTTAATTGTGAAGAACCCTCTCTAGGTGACTCAAATGAAGGCAATTACATGCTGCCTTAGAATTTGTTAATAATGCTTTGCCATTTGTAGAAAGTCAACACGTTCAATTTAACAAAAGACTACATAAAAAAAAATTACTTCGAATTATGGATTTATTCATTCCAATTAAGATATCCTATTTAATACGTTTGAAGACAATATCTTAAAATATATTCTTTGCCGGAAAGGAATTGAGGAAAATTCAAAATTCTTCACATCGCGTACAGAAATCGCAAGTTTGACTAAAAATGATTGCAATGCATGCGTAGGATATTATAGTACTGCCTTATGTGGGACTTTCTCCTTTCCATAAGAAAGCTCTTTTGGGCCCTCCATGCTTTTAATTGGGCCCCGATCGAGGGCAAGGCAAATAAGATTTGATTCAGGAAATGATAGATGAAAAATTTTTATACCATTATAAAAAACTAGTCTATATCTCCATGCGTTGAACAACTTACATCACACCCAATAAGAAGATGTTTTTCATTCTGAAGGTTCGAGATACACATAGACATAGACACGTACGACGAACAGGAACACACGTAACTTCCATCTGATTTTGTTAGAAAATGTAGTTTTCTAGTAATTGTTTAGGATTGCGTAATTATTACTTAACGATATAAGCGGTTTTCTGCTAATGTTCATGTCATCTTATTCAAAAACCGCTTTATTACATTTCATTGCTCATAAGTATTCTTAATTGAGTTTCATCCCGAAAAACACTAAAGAACAACACGACGTAACGAACATTGTTCCACAAAAAAAAATAATGAAAAAATCCTAGTTCATCCTAAACGAGCTCATTAATAACATTTCTTACCGGAAAAGCTATAAGAAAATATCCTCATGGCAAAACAAAAGTATATTATACGATAGGAATAATCTGTAATCCATTACAAATGCTCTTTTAAATGAAAGGTTTCTTCATGAAACAATATTTAGCATTTATTATATTTTAGCGTTTGGTGGTTGATCTGTAAGAACCTTAGGAATAAGTTGCCAACGAGTGTTGTGATGTAATATCAATAGCTGGTTTGCTAATGGGATACTGAAACATTTTATGTTGCAAAATATAAGGAATCCCGCAGGAAAACGATGACATTGAATGCTCATAATGTAAAGTGATTTTTTTCAATTTGATAATAACAGTTTCGCACTCATCGAGTTCAATGCTAATGTAGATACTTATTATGAGTACTTTCATTAATTTATATCTATGAAGCTTTTATAACTGAGGACGGCTCTCAATTGCGATACACATTTATTACTTGTTTATACAAATTCTTATAATAAACTGATCACTATTTCGTGTGAAGAATGCCCTTTAAGAGTGGTAATCACTCAGTTAAAAAGTGAAAAGCGCACTCATTACTAACATTCATTATCTTCATAGGATTAATATCTTCATATAACGCTTCAAAGAATGATGATGCATCACTCACAAAATGAAAGATCATATTGCAAATAAATTTTCGTGAGACAAATTATCGTACTAAAGAAGATGTAAGTTTAAAAATGGCGCATGAAAACAGATGGATGAATGGAGGCAGTGCACTGCGGTGAACACAACCTGTGTAACGCGTCTTCGTATGTACTACTCCAAGCCAAGGAAGCATTTACAAAAACGTAAGGAGCTACAGCATCTACAAGATGCTTCTAATTGATTTCATTAATGATTAACGACCCCAAGATCATATCAGACTACATGTCTCATCATGTAGTCCTTGCAGTTTCACTAAAGTTTACATTTTTTCGGTCATCATGAATTAAAAATTCATTTCGTACTCTGTGACTGAACACTAGAAAAATTTCATCTTATAAGTTAAGAAATGATCGTGAATTGCGTTCCGCTGACTATAAAGGCAGATTTAAACTATGAGGAAATCATTCAGATGAATTTATGACTTTGCAAAATATTCAAACCAAGAACTTGCGTCAACTTTTCTGTATTGTAGTTCTCCAAATAATTTCTGCATTTAAAAAACGACTATTTCAGTAGTCGTTTTAAATTAACTGTTGGATAAATATTTGCTTCTTAATTTTACTAGCAAATATTGGAATGTTTTCAAAAAATAGGAAATCACGTTCACAAAGAAACATTTATAAAAAATTGGGAAAATTTACAGGTTATAGAAAATATTTCTTAAATTATTACATAATTTAATCGGTTCTTTGGATTTTTATGTCCCTTCTTCTGGTCGAATAAATTTTGATATTTTTGACGTTGTGAGTGGTGTCAGCTGGAATATTTTGAACTAAATATTGCTGTATAAATATTTCTAAAAAATTGCATCGCAGTGAATAGGTTAACTTTCATGAGGACGGAGGTTTTTTTCTGTAGCAAAGAAAACCTTGTAAGTTTTTAGTTTTTCGGCATAAAAGTGTGAAATGCGATTGCCTAAGATTTCACAATGCCATGAATCAAACTAACAAATAATACTGAAACTTTCGCGACATCTAACTAGAAAAATTTTGCATGTAAGTACGCTGAACATTGACGGAACACTGTGAAACCGACTGCCCGATCGAGCTAAGCACATTTATTCTCCGACTTGAATGCTTTATCGTCAACATGTACACATTACTAATGACAGAATAACTAATAAATAAACATGACAGCTATACATTAGATAAACATATAGTTAACAATAGATTGATTGGGTATTGGGTTTAAGAAAGGGCGACAGGTTTTGATTCTTCGCTCTCTTCTCCATACGACGGGACGTAAATCGTAGGCGCTCTTACGATTCCTTTGCTACGTACTTTTTGACACACACACTTGCAGAGGATTTTCTTGAATGCGAATCTGAAATCTTTGCTAAAAAGAGCGTAAATGAATGGGTTAATTGCGGAATTGCAGTAACCGAGCCAAAATAACACAGAGAAAAGAAGAGGATTTATACAAGTTGGACAGAAGCCTCGAACAAGATACATGCAGAAGAAGGGGAGCCAACACATGATGAAGACTCCCACGATGATTCCGAGCGTCTTGGCAGCTTTGGTTTCCATGCGGAAGCGCTTCACTTGCATTTTGATGTTCCTTCGCCCCATTCGAGAAGCGCTTCGGGTCGCCGTGGGAGTCACACTTCCATTATGGCAGCTTGTCGAGCTTTCTGCTCCACTTGTGTCGCTACCTCCAGACGCGGCCTGAGTCGAATTAGTCGACTCCACCGATAACCTCGGCGGAGCTTTTAAGCGTAGGTTGTCTTGACGTTTTATAAGCCGAGCCTTCGTCTTCCTATTGCCTTCTATGGACACGAGTTCTACTCCATCGTGTGGTACGTTTGCTGGAGCGTCGTAAAGGTTCTGAGGCCCGAGTGACTCTGATTTGGTTTTGCGCACAGCTGCATAGTGGGCTTTCATTGGTCTGCCGTCACGACTACGCTCGGAACTGTTCTTTCCTCTGTGGATGCGCAGCGTTACGTGATCATCAAATCTTTTGGCTGTTCCATCTTTCTGGTCTCTGGTAGTTTTGAACCCTCGATTAATTGCCTTGGTTGTTTCAGCTGCTGCCAAGTATATCTTCCAGTAGAAGAACATCATGACGAACATTGGAAGAAAGAAAGAGCCTAAGGCGGAGTACAACACGTAACCTATCTCGTTAGTGAGTTCGCACGTGAGATGACAAGACGCACCGCTGGACGCCAGAGTTTGGTGCTTGTCGTTCCAACCTACCAGGGGTGGGAAGCAGATAACGAATGACGTTACCCAAACCACCCCAATTAAAATTTTTGCCCTGGTTGATGTCATGAGGTTCGGGTAGGAAACCGGTCTTGTCACAGCAACGTATCTGGGACAGAAATTAGCATTGTTAGAATCAGAGTTGTTAGAATCAGAGTTTACAATAACTATGGCGTAAATATTTCCAGTTCATTCAAAATGTGAATCACCTTCTAAGATCACATTCATGGTATGCCCTTTTTTAAAAAATTATCGTTCATATATAACGTCGAAACTTATTTTAATAAAACAAAATCGTATTAAATTGCATTTAAACATTCGGTTTGCTAAACCTTCATGATAGAAGCTCCAAAATTTAACATTTTCTTAATACGTTAAGGTAAAATCATATTTTCTAAGAAGTAATGATTTTTTCTATAAATTAGGAAAACATTTATTGATTTATTAAAAAAAGGAGTATTGAGGATGTGTTTGGGGCTTCAGGCAGCTTCGATAATGCAAAGCCGTAACCTGCAAGTTTATATCCACTCGCCAGTTCTACAGCCTCGAAGCCTTTTTGCCGGAATATTGAACAGGTCCGCCAAATAGACGCTGAATATTACGATGCGTTAGCAAAAAATATGAAGCTTTTCTGAACACGAACCTGACTTTTCCATGACACCCACTTTTGGCTCATATTATAATAGCGCGCAGAGAGTTTCAACGTAATTTTTTACATGATTGAAACGACGAGTTTCTCATCAGATATGATATATTAGAATGATTTGTTGCAAATAGTCTTAGCGTTGCTTTGCTCTATATAATAAATATAGGCTAACCAGCATCTTTCATGTTCGATACACGCAGTCTTAATTGAGAGAAGCGCGGCCATTTCGATGCCTTCCCTCGCTCGCGCAATGTCTCAGCAATAATTATGTATCGGATGGCAGTAATAATTATATGTCGAGCCTATAATAACGAACAGCCTAGAATACCGTCAAAATAATGGGAAGCAATCTTATGTTTCATGCTCGTATCATTGGGGCAGGGTTTGGCTCTAAGAATGTGCGCAAACTGAATGCAACACAGCACAGAAAAATATGAGCATGAATTTAAGTTGCAAGTTGCAATTGTATTCAAATATTGTTTAACTCCAGAAATTGAACTTGACCCATGAACATTTATCAATATCGATAAAAGTTGTATTAATAATAGTAATAATGATCAATGTAAAACCAAGTTTGAAAAATATCACTTAAATTTGAAAAGAATACGCAGGATAATGATTAATCAAAATAATAATCTTCCTACGAAAAAGCGTGAAATCAAGGTGATTCTCATTGCATGGTCTGCAGATATAAAGTTGACGGATGAACCTTGAATTTTTAGTAAAACTTGATTAGTAATGCAAAATTATAATTACCGGCCTTGTCATGACTCTTACTGTTTGAGCAGGCGAGTGCGACGTATCGCTAATATTCCGTCCATTGAAAGTTTCCGAACTTTTAGCGGCCACGTGGCCATTAAAATAAACATGTATTCAAGTTTTGCCTGCGATTAATCTCCAATAAAATATTTTTATCCTGGCTTGAGGTTCGTAGTCTACATTGTATTCCGCTCACAGACTCCCGTCGTTTTTTGCCCAACAAAGCCAAAGCTCTTCTCTTCGTAACCGGCATGCGGAACTGCGGTCATCGCACAGGCATTGTCACGACGCTATTCTGGCACATGCGTCAGATATCTTTTATTTATATGACAGCGACATTCGTAAGATTACAGGTGATCTCGAGAGTGTGTTTTCAGCAGGTTACTGGAGTTTGTTTCGGTATTGAGGAAGGTTATGGCCGTGCGCGAGATCTGTTCAAGAAATCGTACGATCTTGCCGATATGTGCGAGGAATTTAAAAAGACGCGCACAAGAAGTGGGGATTAATCATCACTGTAGTTCAATAAAAGATCGATGTTTTGAATGATTTTAAAATTCGCATTGTGATTTGTTTAAAGCCTGTAAATTTGTATTAATTAACTCGGTTTATTCAGAAAAATTATTTGCTGACGTTGATACGAGGGATTTTCCGGCTTAAGTATTTGCATTCGATCATTAGTCATCCAGCATGCCAACCAATTAATGAGCATGAGAACGATTGGCAGAATAAACAATTTTAATTTTTACAATAAGCACACTCAATTAAGATTTACGCACTTACAATGTAGAAATTATTGTAAACATTTTTCAGCCGTTTAATTTTCGTTAATTGATAATTCATTCAAACCCCATAAACTCATACGTTGCAGTTGGTATGGAATAAAATGGTTTTAGTCACCCAACAAACAAGTTCTTTTTATTTGATTTTCTGTTTTATCGTATCTGTTGAACTGACATCCTGTTTAACGAAATGCCTGCAGTTCATCCATCTCTCTTGACTCGTTCTGAAAAGGAGTAAGCGAAAACTTTTGCAAGAAATCTTATAATAATTATAGCTCATTTATTTCATTTCCAACAAAAAAGTAGGTACCTGTCAAAGCTGATGACGACGAGGTTGAGGATGGACGAGGTAGACATCCACACATCGACGGCAAGCCACACAGAACACCACAGCGGCCCGAACAGCCAAGTGTCGAAGACTTCCACGGTGACACTGAACGGTAGAACCATGATACCCAGTGACATGTCGGCCACGGCCAGCGACACGATGAACAGGTTGGTGACGGATCTCAACTTGGTGGAGGTAAACACGGCTGCTATTACTAGAGTATTGCCAGCCACAACGAGAATATTGATGAGGATCAACACTGCAAATGAACCAACGAGGTCAGCGTCGCTCCATTCAACGTGATCCAACGGGTCTGAGCAGTTAGTGTCTGAGTGTTCGGTGGAGGAGGGAGGTGTTGAAAATTCAATCGGGGAGAATGTCTTCGAGAACAATTCCACGTCATCGCCTTCGTCCAGCTTTTCGAAGATAAAATTGTGTTCATCTCGTCGATCTTCATCCAGCCACGTGTTGCTCACTTCTACGAAGTTGCTGCTCAAGTTCTCAGGTTTTCTAGCGTATGAGTTCGAGTTGAGCAGTAGAGACATCACTGTGGATGCTTGTATCAGGACGCATAATAAGAAACGTTGAAGGTATCTTGCGTGTTGCACAGTCATTGAAGAAGTTATTACTTTTCGTCCACGATGTCACGACCGTTCTTGCTATATTGCTCGCCAGACAAATGGCCAGGCATCTGACCGAACCAGATGCCTCTGATGCAATCAGGCACGACATCGGCAAAATGACGCGGACCTCCACCGTCGATCATCTGCAAAAAAATATAAAATAAACTTCAGTGTCTTCTTCCATCGTCTTTACAGGCTATCGAAAGCAGGCAAGACTTTACTCTCAAGATTTTTTCTAAGAAATGGCCTCGGCATCAATTTGATATTACCAGGAACATTGTTAATAATTTGCTCATTAGGAAATAAAATGATTGAAATCGAGTTGTTTGAAAGCAGTAAATCTGCTATAATCTGATTATAACAGTAGTTACATCTGCACTGTAATAGTGCGTCGAGTTTGTTTTAAGCGGGAATTAAGGATATAAGTGAATTAACCGATGTTTTGGCAATTTTATTTACTTACGTAGATGGAGTTTGACTAGAAAGCTGAAGTTCTAATTTATGATATGAGAAAAGATGAAGCAAACTAATCAGTCATAGAAGCATTGGGGATAATTTTACTCACCTCTCTCTCTATATATTTATACATATATAGAGGTCCAGTAAATAATTTAAACTAATTGGTTATTAAAAAGTCTCATTGAAGTCGAGAAATAAATTCATTTCAGAAAGAGATGCTCCAAGCAAGAAACAGCTTTCTTTATTATTCTCTTCGCAGGAATAATAATTTTTTTAATTTAATTCGCTTTCTGAGAGCACCTTATGCCATCCCTTTTAATGGCATCATTCATGGCTGCAATGATCGAAGTTCATCCAGAAATTTTGAAAAGTTCCTTGAAGTTGCAATCTTTAAAAACCAAAAGAAGTACTAGAGAATCACACGAAGAAGGAAGAAAATCAACGATCGAGAAGGTCAAAGCCGTTGAATTAGTACGTCTGAAATCTTGATATTGCAATGCCAGAGAATGAATTCCTCCTCACAGCCATTGTGACATTTAAAACAATGAAATTTTGATGAGACTTCAGCCAACTGCTTAGGTAAAAATTGTAATCAATTAATTTTGACTTTCCCAAAATCGTGAATTTTCAATAGAATCCGAATAATAATTATCAAACTTCTATTTGCGAACATTTAAAACATAGATGAAATCGATGCAAAGCAGAAGTTATCAACTTCGTTAAGCTTTCTGGCAGACTGTAGGCTAAAATGAACTATTGAATAAATTAGCAAGCAAAAATCATGCCTGGCTTCTCCTTTAGTATTGATTTTGTAAGATTTTAGACTTACAAATTATAACGTACGTTGTTTTATTTATGCTGCACAAACGCTAATTGAATTGAGGGTAAGCTTGTATTTTCACAGCAACTTCGATTCTACGAGATAATTTTCGATTTGATTCGGCAGATAATTTTCGCTCCTGCCACTAATGCTGCGTACAATGTATTCTATAATGGCACGACTGGTATAAAACCTTTTAGGAATTAAATACGAACTCATGATCTTTATTTTATCCTGAACATTAAACAATAATGTTATATCGAATAGCTATAAAAAGACCGTTAAAGAAACTCTGGTAGAGAGGACATGGCTCAACTATATACTGTAATGTATTAAAGTATTCAAAATTTCTATTTAAAACGCTCATGCCAGTTATATGCGTTGCCCCCTAATTTCGTCATTGTCACGGAACCTTGCATAATACAGCGTTCAAGACAGTTAAGGTTTGTTCATTGTTTTGTGAGTTCATTGCACGTGAGTTTTTTTTCACTTTTGTACGTGAGTGAGTATCAGTAGATCTATGTTCATTGAATATTTCAGGGAATTTATTTTTTAGTAGTTTAATTTCACCATACATTTAGTACGTATGGTGAATCTTTGTCTTCCCAGCAACATCCTTACGATTTCCAATCTTGTCCATCAATTTACGCCATTAATTGTTTGCGAGCTGTTGAGACTTGGATTTAACAGTACTTTTCATTTTTCATTTGAGAGCACCAGCATTTTTTCACCAATTTGGCATGTCGTAAATTAGCCGCACGTTTTCATGAAGATTGAATGCATTTTTTCATAAAACTTTGACATGGCCAATTGGAAAGTTAAAGTTTAGGCGAAACTTTAACTTACGGCCACAGAAAAAGGCAATCACAAAATCTCACAGCGCCTGTTTTCTAGGAAACAAATCATTGAGATCAAGGGACAGACGCGCAGTGAAGAACCTATTTGAAAAGTAAGTCTGTGGAGACACGATAGTTCACAAGAATTAAATTGGAAAATATAAGCTTTTAGTGAATAATTTGAATAGAATATTTTGTCAAATACATTAGATGAAAATTCCAGCAGAAATTCAATGATGCTCATTAAAGAATTTGATTTGAATTAATTATCTCTTCCATGATAATAGCAGAACTAAATCTTTAGATGGCATAGTGGCTACTGAGAAATATTTTGCGAACTAATAATTTGAAAGACATTATGAGATTTAGTCCAAACTATTTCTAAACTAAATTTTGAAAATAGACTTGGCTGTCACATAGGTTAAATCGGAACTTGAAGTCACTACTCGATTGGACTTTGGGAAATGTTTAATTTATAAATTTATTTGTTTACGTTAAAACATCTGCTAATTCATGCAATGTTTAGATGTTAATTCACGGATGCCTGGGCGCCGAAAGTTGCTCTTACGTACACTTTTATTTGAATAACTGAAATTGGATTAACGTTCCTATACTTCCGCGGTGACGCGATTTATCTTTTTAGCGCATTTTCTCATTTATGGAAAAAATGCACTATTGTGCTCGCCATGTCCGTCCGTCCGCCTGTCTGTCTGTCTGTCTGTCTGTCCGTCTGTCCGTCCGTCTGTCCGTGACCTCAAGTTTTCGTCGACGAGAAAATGCGCTCTCAGTCACTCACTGCAGTGAGTACTGAGTTATATTTTTTCTTTTCTTTTCTTACTCCCTCGATTAGAGGGGACTTCTGACGCGTGTCTGTGCGTCAGAAGTCCTTTGGAATTTCGCGCTCCTTGGGGATTGTTTCCTGAGCGCCCCACCGCTGAGCTCGCGGTGTCTGACCGTTGGCCTTAGTTATAGGGTTAAGTTATTATATAGGTAGGATTCCTTACATTTCCCTTCCCTGTCTCTCTTGAGCGGGCGGCAGACGTCCCGTATAAGCGACCTCTTGTTCGAGTGTCTTTGTTTCTGTTGCTTTTCAGCTGTCCCTCCTTGTCACTTCGTCTCTTTGAGATGCTAACGCTGCTTCTCTCGAACCAGCTTCAGCGGGCTGGACAATTGAGATCTTCCGCCAATTGTGGGTGATGATTAACTTGATATTTTGAATAACTGAGACCTTCCGTCTTGCTGGCGATGTTATATTTTGGCCTCCGGTGCGAAATAGCTTGATAGCTGAAGCGCTAGCAAACCATCATACTACTACTACTACTTTTTTATTACTTCCACCTTACAAATGTAAAAAAATAAACTCTTACTTACGCTCCTATCCTATCCTATCCTAACTCTTCCATTTATACGTTGTAATGTACGGAAATATTTTGCAAGAAATGATACCAAAAATAACAATCGTTTAACACACTTGATTAATACATAACAAATAACAAAATAAAAAGCAAGTAAATTTTTATTGAGCTGCATAGGCAGTTAAATTATTACTGTGAAATAATGCTCAAGAACTAAAATGACGAATTTACCATGTTTTTTTAATGGTTTAAAAATCCAAGGAAGTAACTTTGGAAAGAGACTATGGGCAAGGAAAATCTGTAAGCAGATGAAATGAAAACAAATGTAATTGAAATAAATTTTAGGTGAACTTTATATTTTTATTTGATCTTCAATATTCTATGAATATTCAATAAAATAAAAAACATTTTAAAATAAAGAATTTTGTACAACTATTATTCGCCCATATAACTGTAAGATGGAGAAATAACATATTATAGGCCAGCTTAACAAGGCGTCGTGTGCCGTGTTCATAACTATAAACCTGCATTCATGTGTCAACATCAGTGTTATGAATGCCGTTCTATTCCTGATCATGTATGCAAACATGATACTGGAAAAATTAAAGGATCGCATGTTTTTCAACTCGCCAGAAACCGCTACGTGATGTTACCATGGGAGCGCGCAAGAAGCTCTACGACGCACACCATTACACGTATTTTGCAGACAGCCTCGTAGTTAAGATACCGAGACTCGAGCGACGTTGATATGCCGGCAAAAAACTCAAGCGGTATACAGGTGTTTGTACACGGGGACACTACTGGCGGCCAGTACAACTTTCAGATACCAACCGCCAGTACTTACCGTGCTACTGGCATCGTGTACAGGCCCTACTGGCTACGGGAAGATCCGAAACCCTTTACACGAGTCCGGTAACGTGATAATTAAACACAATAGCATTTGAAAGTTGGACTGGCCGCCATTATTTTCCCCATCTATAAGCACCATAATTATAACTCGGAATGAATAACTATAGATATTTACTCAGAGTGCCTCGCCTCGGACTGTGACTAAAGCCTTAATTTGTTGCACTTGAATTCTTTTCGATATGTTGCCCAGAGAAAATCTGAAGAGCGAGAAAAACTACTAAATTTAGCGCAGAACGATACTCAGAGTTCGCTTAAGAGATTGATTAATAGTAATTTTCGTTTTAAAATGAAGAAATAATATGATAATAAGCAGCCCCATGCACTAAATCAATTCATCTTATATCGATTTGATTAATAAGGCGGTAAGAAGTTATTGCTTGTTCTTTATACGTATCTTTCATAATCATTGACGAACGAGGTAATTTTTTAACCCAAGTGTTCGGTTTAATATTAAGTTGGGAGATTTCTCCAAGTTTGACGCATTTGTCTCCTCTGCATCAAAGTTTAACCATTCCAGTCTTAGGTTTCAAAGTTGATACAATTTATCGATAAACTTCGATGGGAAACGTTGATTGTCTTAACAATGGATAGCTTGATTATTCGCGATATTTTGCACACTTGTGAATAATGATTCTTGGACGGCAACCACCTCATATTTTTTCAATTTGCTGAAATAAATTATAGCACGGCGAATCAAGTCAATCAACACTATAACAATTCGCGTGTCGTTAAAATTATAATAAAAAATATCAATAATTTCCTCATGAAACTAAATTAATCTCGTAGAAAAATCACAATCTTTCTAATATAAGATCTAAATTCTCTTTCGAACTGAGGTTTTCGAAAATTTATTTCGTTGCAAAACTTGCATGTTTTCACGAATGAAATTTCGTGCAAAGCAAGTTTTAACAATATTTCTATAGTTCTTCTGCGATTTTTATAGAAGTTCAACAAGATGGGTTCAGATCTAGTTATTCGTTTGACAACTATCAACATTCGGCTCATGCGATATCATTGATACTTATTTCAAACGATGTGTTCTACATGGTCGCATACGGCATACTCATAAAAATTAAATTCCATGCTCAGAAATACTATATTTTTTATCCCCTTTCACTGTTCTGGGATCATCAACATCGATAGATCCTGCGACATGCTTTCCCGAGTCTGTTCTCTTAGCCTGATTGCACATCAATGCAATCGCTGATACGTTTAGGCGATGCGGGCGTGAGTGCAAGCCCGAAGTCAAATTCGAGTCAAATCGACGCGAATGCTAAAACTGTCCGTACGGTCGAGAGCGGTCCACGGAGCGCATTTAACTCTGTTAAATGCTTATTCAGAGTATTTTAGAAAAGAATATGCTCCTTTGGTGTATATAATATTATACACGAGTAGTAATATTATAAATATTACTACTAAATAATAGTAAAGTAAATAAATAATATTTACTAAATAGTAAATAAGCTTATTCTGCTATCTTATAGTAATAATATTATACATGAACTAACAAATTCCATTTAAGTTCCATATAAATCAGGCCTCATTAACGATGTGCTATATTTCGCACAGAAGTCGTTTTGGGGGAAATCAACAACAAACTGAGAACTTCTGTAGTACATTACATCTGATTTTTATAATAATTCAATTTTTTAAGATCGATCATATGGTTCATTTAAGACGTCATGCTCTATGTTCGAAATAGAACCGAAGCCCTAAAACCTTGATCATTATTAAAAAAATTATACTAGGAATAATTGTGGTTTCTTTCATACAGTCGATTTTGTGACAGGACCGTTCCTGATGTGCCATTATAGCTTTCGAACCTTGACAGCGCATAATACTAAAAAAATCGGTTTACACATAAGATAATTGCATCTAAAATTCTAATTATTACAACATTTCTCTTTAACTTCACTTCTTGTTTGTTTGTCTGTCTGCTACAAATCTTATAATCGATGTTTGACACACTTATACCTGTTCAATCTATCTGAAATTTTGCACACTTGCGTAAAGTTGGAGACAATGCGTGAATAAATTAACAGAATAAATAATTGTAAAAATTAAAAAGAATTTTTCAATATTACAAAAAATTACAATAATTTTGTCTGCGACAAATCTTCTAATCGATATTTGACACACTTGTACCGGTCCAATCGATTTGAAATTTTGCACACTTGCGTAAAGTTAGAGACATTGCATGAATCAATTGACAGAACAAATTATTTTAAAAATTTACAAAAATTTTTAAATGGTAAAAAATTCAATTTAATATTTTTTTATATTTTAAAATAAAATTAGAAATTCATTTTACATGTGTAACCACAAACACAATGGATTCTTTAGAAGTGTTGTTCGTAAAAAATAATTTTTAAACGCAGATTTTATGAATTGCATTCTATCAAATTCACGCATTCAACGACTGAACGTGGAAGGAATATGGTTTCCAGGCAAGGAATGTCAACAAGAGTTGCTTGTTTGATCCAACGTCTTGCCAGGACATCAAACTACTGGCGCCTAATTGGAGTCCCGCAGCCGCGCAAGTGTCCTCTGGTCAACTACAGCGCAGTCGCCATTGTCGTCGATTGTCGATTTGACAGCACGAAATGCATCGAAATATTCAGAAACGTTTTACCACTGCGTAGGAGCAGCACGAAATGCATCGAAATATTCAGAAACGTTTTACCACTGCGTAGGAGCAGCAGAAAATGCATCGAAATATTCAGAAACGTTTTACCACCGCGTAGGAGCAGCATGAAATGCATCGAAATATTCAGAAACGTTTCACAACTTGAAACTGGCAAGCCAAAATTTGTTTGAGCATCGAATCACAGTTTGAGCAAAATTAAGCATACAGTTTTTAATCAGCAACATCACTAGGCCGAATAAAACCGTTAAGCACCAAAAGTGCTACAATATCTTCGTATTTTACTTCGATAATAAAAGTGTGTAATCGCCGCTCAATAGCCTCATTTATCAAAGATACAGAAGTGCACGTGCGCTGCAGAAATAAAAAATCAGGCGCAGCAGCGATGGCGCGGCACTGCAGGATTCACTCATTCGTTTGCAGGATGATATCCGCTGGCAGCAGTCGATATCCTGAGCCCTTATTGAACTTAGCTGGAGCCTGGCCACCAGAATGTTCTACTCTTCCAACTTAGTATCACAGCTAACAAGTTTGTCCAATAAGCCGTCGCCAACTTATTTCTTCTAAAGAATTTCTTGTACTTAGAAAGTGATTTTAATCGGAGAGATGTCGTGCTTTGGTTAAGAATTTCTTAAAAGTATTTAAAGCGCAATAAGTTAATAACACGACAGAAAAATATCACAGGAAAGAGTGTATTTTTCTCGAAGTTTTGTGCTAAATTAATGGCAGGTTCTGAACTCAGCTTATCTATAGTGGCTCTAGATCCAAAGGAAAGTTTTGTGTCATGACTTTAGACGAGCGAAATGAATGTTTATCGATATTTTTTGGCGCTAGAAATTAATTATATTCATAATTATTTAGGTTTATATTCAAACGTAAAATAAGAATTAAATGAGGGCTTTTTGCTGAATGGAGGTTTGAACCGCACGTTTTTCACCAATTAATCAACACATTACCTTTGCTTAGGAATAGTATTATTAAAGAACATCTAGTCGTCAGCTAATTAAAATGTTTTATAACAACCCATTTCATTTCTCTTGCTCATTTTCACTCATCACATGCTATATTCGTGACAGGCTTCTCTGTTGACAACTAAATAAGAAAACTCATCTCCCTTACTATCATGAATGGCACTAGACTCTAGCTAGACTCGTTTACTAGAAGCCAGTGTAGTCCACCAGGTAGTGATGCGCGTTAGCATCGTAAGATAATTTCTGGTCATTTATGCGATTTGCTTTGAAATTATCTTTGTCTCATGCATAACTAAACCTTGACTGTAAAATAAATACTGTGAGCCTTACAGAGCGGCAGCTGCATATTTTTGGGGTAGAATTGAGAGCAGATAAAGAAATTAACTCTGAATGGAGCATAGATAATTCGGCTTGTCGATCGCAGGTGTTAGCGATTAATTTCCGGGTGTGAATCCGGATTTTGTTGACTTCAAAGTCGTCTACTGAACCCTCCTTATGATCATGAATTCAATGCATCTGGGGAAAACACTTGTGCTGTGCTGCTGCGTATTCTAAACAAGTGAATCTGGTGTAGGGGATATGGAGAGAACTGTTCACCGTCACTGTACACGTGCCCACTGCACAGTGTACAGCGTACCAAAATAAGTAATTAATAACGAATATTGGAAGCAAAAATGATGATCGGTCGCTCTCTCCTTGCCTCGTAACAATTAAAATCCGAGCATGGAATTTTCATTTTGGACCGACTGTTCAACAGATACCACGGGTCAAATGTTCGTACATGAGCCAAATGAGCGTCCATATGTCATATTCATGTATTTTATGAGTTTCTGGCCATATTTTACCTACCTTTTTGCTATTTTGAGTAATATATTTTTAGATCAGAAAGTCTCTTAGAACACCAAGAATTTAACGGGAGTTAAAAGAACTACCTAACAATTGCTAAGCATTTCAAGGCTAGAGAATACGAGTAAATAGTAATATGTACTTCGTACATTTTATAAGCTTTTGTGTAATATTGGAAATAAAAGCTAATAGACATGTTCTCAGAAATAGACGATTATAAAATGAAAGATAATATGTCAAATAATACCCGAATAATAACATACCCGAAATGCCAAAAAAACTGAAAAAATTATGGTGCGTTCAGGTCGTGGGGATAACACTCAAATGACGGAAACTCTCTTAATCAAGCCTTTATATGTGAATAACATTGACGACGGGTAAGGTATCCGCAGACAAAAAATTAAGCAAACATCGTTAGTCAACATAATTAGAAAATTTAGGACGGTAATTTATAACTTGGCAACAAAATTCACAATCAATCTAAATTAAATTAAGGGGAATTTTTAATAAAAACGATATTGCAATTTTATCAGTTTAAAAACTTGATTTTTATTGACAATAAACATTGAATTACAAAAAATTCGCGTATGAGGTAATTTTGACATTATCCGATGTTCCGGAACCGAAATTATTGTTCCCTGAAGTTTAAACTTCTTCGTTTCAGCAATTTTGTGAGATTTAATTGAAAGTTCAAAAATAAAACTGATTCTATTTGATCACGCTGAAGCTATCTAAAATATTGGAAATAATGCCTACATTTCGGCGTCAGGCCTCCCATTATGGACAACTGAATAGAAAATCTATTCCAATACGAGGGCCGATGCTCTCGCTTTCCTAGTGTGAGTTTGTGCGGAGCTGCCGCGGGGGCGAAGCCGAGTCAGCATTTGTGTCTCCCCGGGCAGGCCTTCGAGTTTTATCATACCAGGCACTGCATGAAACTTTCAAGGACAGTCGTTATGAGAATTCTTTTTCAATAATATTAGCATTGGAAATGAAGTAATTACAACAAAGCAATATAATAATTACGCGAGTTCAATAATTCAATATGTTTTCAAAACCAAAGCTTGGATTATATATCTTTTTGATGTGAAAGAAATTAAGGCTTGAATGTACTTTTCTGTAGTTTTTGACGAACTACCGACGTTTAGACCGTGATCATCAATTTTTTAGACCTATAAGTTACAAAAACCGTGCATTAAATAGAAATATGAGATTTGAGCAATGTTTTTTTCTATTTATAATGATAATATTGCCAGATTTAACAAAATGTAACATTACTTCCAGAGAACCATTGATACGATAAAATTTATAAAATAATTATATGTATGAATTATGTTACCACTTTAGACGGGTAAAACATCGACTATCGTCAATCATGCTAACGAAAGTATCACTCGCGTGCGAAATTACTAGAGCGGTCCTTATTATTAGGCAACTGAGCCGCAAAACTTTCGTTTCTGAAGCGGAAACAATGCGCTTTACATGGAAGGCTTGGCCGGCAGCCACGGCGGCGAGCGCAAGCAGACAAAAGCTGCCCCTCCAAACTCCGTATCCTATTTACGACATCGACTCCTAATGAACGGTTATGGAAGCCGTCGGCAAACTTGCGCCGTTTGCAGGAACGACGAGAAGGAGAGGAAGCGAGATCTCGTGCCGTAGCAACGCTTCTAGTAGAATAGGCCTGGGCTGAGCTTCGATCGAGCCAATATTTTTATCCTGCCTAAATATTGGTGCGATATCTTGCACGAAGTGTGTTGATTATCTTTGTTTAGGCTCTCTTCTCTGTGTCGCAAATGCTGTAAACTGTCTGATTTAAACAATATTAATGAGCCCTAGCCAAAAGTTCTTATTAAATCTGGTATGATATGACATTCAACACTAAAATATACGGGCTATGAGCCCGAAATACAAACCATGCACCATTACAGCCGCGGCAAAAGCCAAGTCCAGCTATCGCGGCGACCTCTGAGGCGAGTGATTTGTGAGGCAGTTTGTGAGATTGGTGATGCTGCTGCAGCTACTGGGGAACGACTTCATGGCATTTGGCTTGATGCATTCAGATCGGAGTTCACAGCTGAACCTAGTTTGAGGTTTTAATATGTTCCGTCGTTCCAATGCACGTCAATGTTCAGAAAATCAGAAAATATGCCCTGCTATATTACAGACACATGCACTAACGAGTGAGCTAATACGTCTTGAATGCTTCATTACTTGGAAAAATAACAAAAGTAGTATTACAAAAAATTGATACTTAATTTTGACAGACTTTTTAAGATTCTTCTACTTTACTGAGCTGAATTTATAGAAAGGATCAGCAATAAGACATGAACTGAAATGTTTTAGCTTGTGGCTCAACGTAATTTAGGATCGTTTCTTGTAACTGCTTCTCGCATGTAGCAAAATGCACGGAATTATTATCTCGTGTTCAGTTCATCATGCAGACTTGATTCCAAAACCAATAAATTAAGACACATTCTATTCAAATAAGAATTTTTAATCTAATAAATGCCCGATGAAATACAAATGCAGGATTCATCAAGGCTTCACAAATTAGCCCTTTGAGTCGCTATTGAGTGAGAAATGAGCGTCGGCATCGCAGTTCAATGGCGTCAATTGAAAGCTCTATTGAGGCTTGCAACGGTGCTGTGAGTCTGAGCCGACAACGATGCGGTCGCTGTTGTGGTCATTGTCGGTGGCTTTATTGAGTCACTTGCTGCCGACACGTACTGGAAAATCACTAGCGGTATTACAGGTCCACAGGCTGTTGCATGGTCTGTCATCACGATCAGGTCTCGCTTTGGCAAATTAGTGACAGAGATTGAAGTTTGAATAGCTTCGATTACAGTACTGGTTAACATGTTCTATTCTGGGTCTGATGCACTTACAGGGGAAGGAGAGGTTTGGTTGCCGCGGTTATACCGAAATTAATTGAATTAATTTTTCGGCGCTATCACATCATGTCATCTGGTTTTTGAACAGTATTTTTTCTGCATAAACAGAGATTATATGTTTGATTTCAAGAGTTGCAAGATCTTAAATCCGATAAAAGTGGTTAGATGAAGAACAGTGTGCGAATAAATATATACCTTATTCGACCGAACGAGTCAAAAGTATGTTTTCTGAGAGGATTCGATGTACTTTCCTTGCGGGCTGTCAATTAATATCCTCAAGTAGAAGCGTCACATCAAATCAGGATGCATTTCCATTTATAGTTGTTTTCGATCTTCCTGATTTTTGGTGGAATCCTCCTCAATGCTGATCCCTCACTACACCAAGTTATGACTGATAGAACTCAAGTTGGACAAAATTAATCTTGATTGTATTTCAAGATATGTGAGACTTTAGAAACGTTTCGCTACAGGGCTAGTAATGTATGATGTGCTACCCCATAAGCTGGCAATGCCTTTGGTTCCTCTAATTTAATTAAGAAGTATCTCAGAATCAGCTTGGTACGGCACTTCATGTGTCTCAGGTCCAAAACGAATGCAGCCTTTGAGCTTAGCAGCTCTAAAACCTTGAGACGGACACAGCAGGCAAGTGTTGGAAGACAACTCAATTTTTGGCAAACATTTTCACAAAATTCTTCAGCAAACCAAACTAGATGTGTTGAGGAGAAAGAAACTCCTCGTTCTTGTCCAGCTGAGGATTCTTCTTGATGCTGTGTTCGTCATGAACGAAAGTTCTACTAATTTCGTTACCCTTTTAATTCCGGGAAATATCTTGAGTATCCCAGAGATGTGAAAAACAACAACATTTTGTTAAAAATAATTTTTTTGTAATTATATCAAAAACTTTGTGACGCTATCATGTACATTCAATGCCTTAAAATAAACAGAGAAAACATGTCTTACAATAATGGAATGAACGCTTTATGCATACACGTTTCTGCGTGACGCATATGCCCAAAAGTCACACTAAGAATGTCTAAAAAACTGGAGTAATGAGTTAAAAAAGGTTTAACATATGAATTCAGCACCCGTGAATTATGTAAAAACAATTATTTTTAAGTTATATTAAGTAGTTATTTTTAACCGTATTTATCGTAGTTAAACCTTGATCGTAGCTTTGAGTCTTGCTTTTAAGAGTAGAAATATCAATTTTGAACATGGAAGGCTGTCGGCTTTTGTCGTTCTGTGTCACAGTATGCAGAGTTGTCCACTCCAGGCTGTTGAATTTAATTCATAAATGCATGCTGAGTTGACTTAAGTGGGTCAAATCAACATTATTTAATGATGCTCAGCAATTCGAGTTCCTCTGAAAGACAATTTATAGTTTTTGCAAAGAATTAAATTGCAATAATGTGACTAAATACATACCCAAAGCATATTTTATTTGGCAGATAATGATACAAATCTCGTGCATCCCAAACATGTTACGAACAAATAGGCATCTGAGTGATCGTATATTGATATTGTTACTATTGTTAAATATAATTAAAAACTTACATATTCTGGATAGTTTATATTCACGAACTTGAAAGAAGCAATGATAACAAATAATATATGTTTCTACTATTCTTCAAGAGTTTTAACAAGAAGTGAAGCTTAATCCGCGGGAACTCTAAAACCTTATCCAAATGGTGCCTCCTACGAAAACCCGAAAGCTCTTTGATTAAAACAGAAGTTAATTTCTTTCTTCGCTAAAATTAAGTCAAGAAATTTGCAGGAAATTCAAGTCGAATTGTTGTGGCAAAACAACGTTACGTTTATATTCTGGCCTAGCCGTTATCTTACCGGCCAGCTGCTGCGTTCCCTGGGTCCAGGTGCACGCCAAACGAAGCTTTCATGAAATTGAATGTAAATAAAGAGCATCAACGTAGTTATAATTCTTTTATAATTGACATGGCATCCAGCAAAAATATTAACAGATCAACAACAATTTGTTTCTATAAACGAGAACAGTTGCCAATTAAGAAGCAATTAGCAATTGTACTCGTTTAGAAGAAGCAATTAATGTTTGGAACTTTTCATCGCAAAGCTCAAACTCAAAAAGGCTTCAATTATAATACAAATGTGGATGATAGATCATATCGCTTATAGTTAGCCAATATATTAGCCATTGCAGCCTAAAATAATTATATCGCTATAGTCACAGTAATATAGTCACATTTTTGCTGTCTATTAGCTGAAAGTGCACACGCATTTCTCTTTTCTTTCGAGCTCCAGCAAATTTTAAAGTAGTTCGTCTTCAGGAAAACTGTAGAAACGCTAAGTCAACGAGCGAGAAAAATTCTGCCGCTACATCGTTCCGCTTTTGAGAGAGCAGAAGAAGTCGAAATTCATATGGCGCTCTTAATTTTCTGTTCTGCTAGATTTACTTGGTCCTACAAAGCGCTTTTGGTGGAATTCAAGAAAGACGCCAACTGCGAGGTTGGGTTTCAGGTTTGAGATGTAGAGGAATTTCCCTAGCAGGAACGAATTAAAATTGTATAAAATATAAAATTGAGCGTCAATGTCTGAGTTTTGTGGTAATAATTTGCTGCTAGAAATATTTCATATCTTTTATAAAAATATAATGATATCAAACACACAAGTTTGATGCGGCATTTTTTAAATTGTATTTTATAAAACTTTTACCCGTCATTATTCCTTTGTTCACACTCATATGCTTGAAAATATAGTGAACAATTTATAAAATAAAAGTTAAAAATTTAAAAGCTTCTAAAAACATCAGAGATAAGCTGGAAACTTTCAAAAATTCAACTTCATGACTCGCCTCTTTAAATTCAAGGGAACGCGGCCGGTGCGACGTGTACAGGCAACGAACTGTTCGCTATTCAAAGCTTGCAGCTCAGAAACAGAATTTTGGATAACTTCAGAGAAAAACTTTAAGCCTGCATTTCCCGATCACTTTCGTATGATGCACCAGAGAGGTTGAAATTTCTAACATAAAAGCTACTTCTATTGATAACACATTATTAACTTTTTCACTTGTGAAATAAGATTGGCTGAACTGCTCACGAATCGTTTATATATTAAATAATGTCTTCGACGAAGCTGGAATCATGAAAATAATTAAATGGCTTGCGAATTTTCAATTAATTTTACTTTATATCGAACTTTTATAATGTGGATCATTGCCTTTTTTGTTCGTAAAATGTGTGGAATGCTCTAAATTTGATTTCCAAAACCGTCAGATGAAGATTGATCTGTGTATGCATTGAGGATTGTATCCACCAAACACATTTCTATCAGTAAGACAATGTAATATAAAAAAGTTTAAACTGGAATTTAAATTCAGCTTTTATTCGGCTCTCCGGTAATATTCGTCTGAGAAGTTTTCTGATGCTTTCGACGAGCCATTTACTATTAATTGTTATGGCATATTTGTTTCACATCTCACCTCAATGTCAACGTTGCTCTAATTTATATTCATTTCTTTAATATTCTCGAAGTCTATTGAAAATTTGCTCTATGCTGAATACGCTAACAAAATCATTCTGTTACTGTGTTTCTTTTCTGCCCCAATTGAGCAGTAGATACAACATATTTAATGTGCGGAAATAAAGTTCAGTTGGAGGCGCGTCACCGAGATCGTATGTTGAGGAAAATCTTCCTCGAGTCTCAATGACCGACGTACGTTGATGGCCTAAAAATTATAATTTATGTTATGCCCGCTTTAAATTACAGCTTTATTTAATGGATCTAACACCACAACCCACGATATAAATAATTGGTGGATTATCGTCGATTGGCCATTGGCCATTTATTGACTCGATAATAAGATTTAGCTGCTCAAATAAGATCTCATATAGGGCCCTTTTGTTCGAGTTCTTTTTAATGAAAATTTCATCTAATCATGCATTTACAATGCATAAATTTGTAAATAATTTTTGTCGAAATATTTGATACATAATTTTATTATTAATTTTCAATGTGAATTGAGAGAAATAAAGTGAGAAGGAAATAAATCCTGAAAGTTGAAAATTTTATAAATTTATTTAAGAGGGTAGTCGAACCCCCGAGATATTGGTGAATATATTTATCAGTGATTATTGATGAATTTCATCACCAGCCCTTTTCTTTCGCGCATTGTTTGGCCAACCTGCGACACGCGATCTTCACTAGCTTCCTGTAATATTATCCTGATGAGTGTGAAATTTTTTGTAGAATTATTCTATTAATTAAGTAAGAAATTAGGAATTAGAATTCCATTGGAATTAGAATTCCATTTAGAATTAGAATTCCATTAGAAGTCAGAATACGCATTAATAACTGTTAAAACGTTTTGTGGTTGATTTGACTTTAAAACTTTGAGTGTGATTTAAATAACCTGTAAATATATATAAACTTGTGTACCCTGCACATTGCTTGTTTACAATTGCTCGCAATTAAATTTTTAAGCACATCGTTACTCACACTTGAGCGAGTAATATTTCGTGCCCTATCAGCCTCCAATTATACCTGATCGAATGAAAATAAAATTACTCTCAAACATCGTCTTATTGGAGACGACAACAGCTCAGGTCACTGCGTGTATATCCGATACTTGTGTCCTATGACATCCTTTCATTTCTGGATTTAATAGACATTTATAACGAGATAATGGACTTTGTTTTTGAAGCAGTTGTAAAACTGATATTATGGAACGCAGGCAACACCTTGCGATGCTTGCGAACTTTTGTCGTTTTGACGCCAAGTTTTCAAATGATAGACTCCACTTAGGATTTTAAGTGTCAAATCATCCTAAAAAAACACACATTCACGCACAAGGAACGAGTTTTGAAACTTGCGGATTTGAGACAGAATTTTCGGTAAAATCTACGGACTGTGTGCCACAGATTTAATATACTATATAAGGACTTTATTTTGAAGCTTAAAATCTCCCATAATGATGAAACTCTAACTTTTTATTAGTTTTTACAAACATTCCTTGTTAAAACTACACGATATAAATCAAATTATCTGTCTGTTATGTTTTTCTGTTGGTAAATACCCTCCTTTCACATGCCGTTACTGAGTTTAGGTGGTTCCAAAGTTTTTATTTATACAACTATTTGTAATTTTTAACCATTTATAATGGTTATAGCGAGCAGCCCCGACCAAGGTATCAGTTTTCCAGCACAAGCAAGTATCAAAACTTTTCATCAAGACCCGATAACCTCGTATAAATGACATCAAACCAACACACTCCAGAAATTCCGTCCTGGAATGTTCCCGGTGGCACTCAATTGGAGGCACACATTCCAGACATTCCTGAAGCTCCATGGTTCGGCAAATCTGACCGAGTTTGTGTTAACAGCAAAACTTTGGGAATTGTGAACTCGAAATTATGACGAGAAACCACACTGAATGACACGCAAACCTGAAATTGAACTACAATTGCCAGGCAAATTTAATACCTCCAAGCGAATAAACTTAATTATGAAAGAGAATTGATAAAAACGAATATAAATTCGTTTTCGTTGTATCATTTAGAGCTTGATAAATTGAATGTACGAGGCAGAGGCCATGACATTGGTCGTTGCTGTGCTGTTATGGGCATGTTGCTCCTATCGTAACGAATAAAGTCGCTCGCGTAAATCATTTTATTCGAAACTTGCAATGCTTCGTTTGTTTTCTAACTCGTTTTCTGAAAAGAAAATATGCCAAAATACGTTATTTAATTTGAAAATTGACTTTTCTAGCATGAAAATATAAGTTTTGATAAATCATTAATGAAATGATCACACGCTTGTAGCTTTGCATCGCTCCTTAGGCAAGCATCCTCGAGGGCATCATTCAGTAACGAGCGTAATTATCAGGTGGTCTCTAGAGAGCGTCAGGGAGAGACCGCTCACTAACTAAACTTGGCTTCACCCAAACTCCTTTTAACTTCACAAACTCGGTCCATTCAGTAAACGAAACACGAAACTTTACTTCGCGACTCACCAGCAAGCAATTGACAAGCCTTGTTGCCTGCCTGCCAAGCCTTGTTTCCCGCTCGTCAAGCCTCATTCACTGCTTCCCAAGCCTACTTTCCTGCTTGTCAAGCATCGTTCTATGTTTTCCAAGTCTTGTTTCCTGCTTGTCAAGTCTTGTTCTCTGCTTGTCAAGTCTCGTTCTCTGCTTGCCAAGCCTTGTTCCCTGCTTGTCAAGTCTTGTTCTCTGCTTGCCAAGCCTTGTTCCCTGCTTGTCAAGTCTTGTTCTCTGCTTACCAAGCCTTGTTCCCTGCTTGTCAAGCCTTGTTCTCTGCTTACCAAGCCTTGTTCTCTGCTTACCAAGCCTTGTTCTCTGCTTGTCAAGCCTTGTTCTCTGCTTGCCAAGCCTTATTCTCTGCTCACCAAGCCTTGTTCCTTGCTTGTCAGGCCTTGTTCTCTGCTTACCAAGCCTTGTTCTCTGCATACCAAGCCTTGTTCCCTGCTTGTCAAGCCGTATTCTCTGCACACCAAGCCTTGTTCTCTGCTTACCAAGCCTTATTCTCTGCTTACCAAGCCTTATTCTCTGCTTGTCAAGCCTTATTCTCTGCTTACCAAGCCTTGTTCTCTGCATACCTAGCCTTGTTCTCTGCATACCAAGCCTTGTTCTCTGCTTGTCAAGCCTTATTCTCTGCTTACCAAGCCTTGTTCTCTGCATACCTAGCCTTGTTCTCTGCTTACCAAGCCATGTTCCCTGCTTACCAAGCCTTGTTCCCTGCTTGTCAAGCCATGTTCTCTGCTTGTCAAGCCATGTTCTCTGCTTACTAGTCTCATGGGCATTGCGTGCTCTTTTTCTCTGACTCGATCTGACGTGGTGAGCGACGAGGAACAAATGTCATAAGTTAAAGTCCTTCTTCATTCAAGTCAGTAGCTCTGAAGTGCGGGCACGAGGTAATATTTGATTACTAACCGAGATATATTCAGATTAGAAAACTTTCATAGCGGCCGTTGCTACATTGCCAACAGTTTTTATTCATATAAATTGCAAAACGTTCCAGTAAATCTATCATAAGAGAAAACTCGCTTCGTGCGTACGACGTGTGAGATCAAATATTATTGAAAACATCAAGTCTTTTGGAAGTGCTACTAAGATGGCTGGAAGCTTCCCTTAATTGGATCTGTATTGAAGCACATATTAACACTAAAACAAAAATTAAAGTTCCCATAATCTCCGGAAGGACGAGTCAGCTTACTATACAAAAATCTGATTTCACATTTGGAACAATTCTCATGAGAATTTTCCTAAAACATTTTATCCACATGCTACATGTCGAAAAATTTACCTCGAACCCTCAATTTTACAAAAATCTGATTTTACATTTGGAACAATTCTCATGAGAATTTTCCTTAAAACATTTTATCCACATGCTACATGTCGAAAAATTTACCTCGAACCCTCAATTTTACAAAAATCTGATTTTACATTTGGAACAATTCTCATGAGAATTTTCCTTAAAACATTTTATCCACATGCTACATGTCGAAAAATTTACCTCGAACCCTCAATTTTACAAAAATCTGATTTTACATTTGGAATAATTCTCATGAGAATTTTCCTAAAACATTTTATCCACATGCTACATGTCGAAAAATTTACCTCGCACCCTCAATTTTACAAAAATCTGATTTTACATTTGGAACAAGTCTCGTGAGAATTTTCCTAGAACATTTTATCCACGTGCTACATGTTGAAAAATTTACCTCAAATCCTCAATTTTCATCTTCACGGGCCGTCCCACAGGCCAAGCAGCCTTCAGTGCCTTAAGTTGCAATTGCAGTTCCATTACGACTAACGATCGCTCTTGTTTGCACGGCCGATGCGTTCGGATGAATTTTGAATTTATCATTATTCGCAAGAAGACTAGAATGCCGCTCTAAAAGTATCTCCGTAACAGAAAATTGAACAAATTTCCATGTCATTTCGAAATACTACATAGGCGTCGTGCCTCTATGCTCGGCGAAACACATCGTAGTTACGACGACATTTCATTTAGAAAATACTTGAAACGCTGGAACATTTTCTACTTTTTACTTCTGAGGATTAGAAATATACCTTCACTAACGATGTCAGGCAATTGCTTTTTACAGCTCGGAAGTTTCTTACGAGACATATTCTTCAGCAGGATTCATACGTACGCGTTTAATAACTAAATATCATACGATTATTAGAGAATAGCTCTCTTCTTCGCAAAACGACACACATGGAAGTATAAGCATCAGCTTAGAACATACTGATATTATCATGCGGTAATGGTTACAACATTCATTTCATTATCAAGAGATATTTTTAAAATGAATCTATCCAGAATGCAGATCACCGCGCACAAATCCATTCGGGAGAGTTATTTGCTTTCACATCGTTTAGAGTTCGTGAGCTCTGCCAATCTTGGAGCGATACGTGGAGACAAAGTCCTAAATCAATTTGTACAACTCATGCATCCGAAGTAGCAGGCTAAAATTGTCGCAAACTTTAACCCTTTATAAATAATTAAAAACAATCAGAAAAAAATTTCATGAACGGTACACCATTTCGAACTTGTCCTATTCTCTTCTTGATTGCGGACTCTAAAATGCGGTTTCCATTAAAAAATGTAGACATTTCGCTGCAAAACTAAATGATAAAATGTGTTTATTCCACTTCGTTGAAATTGCGAGTTTTTTTACTGAGGGCAAGTTTTGATTGCATCACTGAATGCTCGTGAAAATCTGATATTTGAAAATTTTGTTGCCACGGTCACATTAAAGCTGGCCTTCCTTCAAATGGTCATATTTCCAGAATAAAAATATTGGTGCGGAAAGTGTTAATGCTGCACTCATTTCTTGTAGATTCGTCTACTCGAAGCTGGTGGGCGGTAGAAAAATTAATTATTACCAGGGTGAATTTATAATTATTACCAGGGAGAAGATTTATAGCTTTAACAAGTTAAGTAAACCAGCTTGCTATAGCATCTTCGAGATTCATTGCGGAGCGAGAAAAAATCCACTGGAAAAAATCCATCATCAATATTAACTAAACTTCAACGGTACATTTATGAAAAAAAAGAGAAAAATAAAGGGAAAATGAAGAAAATAACACGATAAAAGAAGTTCAGGACAATTTTAAGTTTTTTTAACCCCATAACTTTCATATTCAGGTGAATAATTTAGAATATTGGAGCTCATGTAAAGCACTCGAGTTTAGCGACACCAGAAGCTATATGAGCGGCTGACACGCGTCTCGGCAGCCTACAACAAGACGCTGACGACGTTATGCAAACCAGCGGCGCGAGCTGAACAGGTTATGTAGACCACAAAAGGTGGCATGCGCATGCTTCGTGAACACAATATCAAGGAATATTGTTGCTTCATGTTGATCAAATGAATATCATTTACGACAATTGTTGGCTTGCAAGACTGCCAGCCCTCAGTCAGTTGAAAACTCGTTTTTATCCGAAAAATTTGTTGCAAGAAAATTAATAATAAATAAATCACTACAAAAGCAGTCGATAGCAGCGTAGGTTGTAGGCCCAGTTTCATATATGATCTTTGGTTCGAGTTTGCGTAGTCGAAGAAAAATTGCATGGACAATGGTCCTTTGAGGTTTAGCTCACAATAAAATCATTGATTCAGGCTGGTCGATAGTTCAGTGTTCATCAGTCGTTGCAGACGTGGGTTTCATCTATTCTAAAGTTAGTCCCAGACTCCGAATGCTTCTTGATCACCGCGGTAAAAAAATACTTAGCTTTTATAAATTAAATGTTAGTGGTTCCTTAGAAAAGAGATTTCGCGATGTGATCGTTGAGAAATCGTCTGAAGTAGTCAAGTTTCGACGGGCGTCTTTACAAATTTTCACAGAATCAATAATTTATAGAAGCAGTTGCATTATAAAAAAATAAAAGTCAAAAATGCAGACGGGAGCGGATTTATAATCATATTATCAGCTACGAATGATAATCGATTGAGTATCAGCTCCAGGTCTGTGCAGACGGATCAGCTCCAGGTCTGTGCAGACGGATCAGCTCCAGGTCTGTGCAGACGGATCAGCTCCAGGTCTGTGCAGACGGATTAGCTCCAGGTCTGTGCAGACGGATTAGCTCCAGGTCTGTGCAGACGGATCAGTCCTTCTCAATTTTCTTATATTTGTTGAATTATATTGAATAAAAAGATTTAGACTGATTAATATCGATGCAATTAACTACTAAATGGAATTGCAAATCATTTTAATAATCAATATTTTTAACCTGTATTTTTCACGTATAATAAGTGGTTAAAATTTTTGCTGCAAATGATTGCGATATGCTCTTCTCGAAGTCAAAAAGGTTAGCTAAACTGAATATTTCCTAAATACTTTTTTAAAGCATAGAAAACGTCTTTCATGACGGATCTTTGCAAAGCGAATGTGGGGCTACCTTTTTTACTGGAAGAAAGTTTCTGTGTGGACGCTTGGATGACACAGCGCCAGATGAATGGTTCCCGTGTGACACAGCGTTGGACGTAATAGCTTCTTTGTTGAAGGCTTAACGTTGGTTTGGGGCTTAACGGCCAACAGAAACTCGCTTGACACGGACGACAGTTGCGAGGCAATTGCTTGTCTGACAAATGAATGAACAGCATCTAGAAATACTTGTGCTGGAATAGGTGTAAAAAATATTTTCTGCAGTGCAATATGCGTCGTGATTGCATCAAAATGGAATAAGAGTCAGTGAGAACAAGGTGCTCAGCGTGGTTCATTTTTTCTTGGTAAATAGTAATTTGTGGAGTCCTTATTTATGAAAAAATCTGAAATTATTTGCAACTTCAAAACAACTGAATACCCTGAGTCATTTGTAAATTTAACAATTTAACTTCCGTAATGCTTTTTATTTTGAGCTCTTTGACTTGAACGTAACTTTGAATGATGTCTTCAGCAAACATCTTCCCAATTTAAAAAAAAAAACTGTTAAAAAACCATTAAATATTTTACTGTTGATAAATGTGCCGAGCATATAATATACGTTTATTGTCTTATTCAGATGCTTACATTTTACTAAACAATATGAAACTAAGTCCTGATTGCATGCAAACGACGTGAACGAAACGTAAATATTTAAAAATTATAAATAACAGGAAATATTTTATATCTTGAAGGGCATTCTTATGAATTATAGCAAACAATATAGCACATATAGCAAGAAATGTTTTATGTGAAATAGCATATAGAAATGAACGAGGCCTTGACGCGTAATGTTGCTCTACGTTGTGAGCCCTGAAATAAGTGTCACAGAATTGGTGGTGTAAATTTTGTAAAAATTAGATCTTATTGTAAAAACAAACTGTTGTTTGAAAGTAGGGAATTTATCACATATTTTACGAATCTATATATAATTATCAACGACTCAGATTTGAACGAATTTTATTCTAAAGCATCAAATTTGAGAGTAAACCTATAAAAATCATGATTTTTACACTTCTGGCAGGAGTTAATTTGTAGACATGATCGAAACAAAACTGAAATATTGCATTTAATAAACTTTATCTAATAAAGTTGCTTTTATTTCAATTATTTTCCACCCATAAAAAATTTAAATAAGGAAGCGACATCGAGACCTCGCGGACCTCGCTTGCCAGGCTAGTTCTAGACGAGGACTAAACGAATCTCGTATGTAATTGATTTGAAACTAAAACTTTAGAAAGCTTCGTCAGAAAGTCGGAAACATTGTAATGAGGAGCCTGAGCCGTCAAATTCATTCGAAAGTTACGATACACGGAAAATTAACAATTTGTACTGCCATGAATCAATTGAAGGCTGTGACATTCGAAACACTTAGCATGGTTAGGTAATGGGAGCCTAAAAACGATCAGTAAATTGTTATTCTAAAGAGATTAGTTAATGAGCACTCTAATGAGATTAGTTAATGAGTGCTCAGGAGTGTTTAGTTAATATGTGCACATGAAATTTCGCCCACTGAAAGCTTAATGAAAAAGAGGAAAACATTTAATGAGTGCTTTAAGGAGATCAGTTAATGAATGCTTTAAAAAAAATTAGTTAATGATTTCTCGAAGAAAATATTTTATTGAGTCCTCTAAGTAGATCAGTTGATGAGTGCTCTAATAAATAAACATATCAAATTATCTAAGAAACCTTGCTAGAGCAAACTTTTTCTGAAATTGGTATACCTTTACATTTTCTCCTTTCGGATTTGACTAACTCTGTTAGGATATCATATTGAAGTTAGTTCCAAATTTAAGTTTCAACTTGATATCAACGAATAGCTCTTTCACGACTGCAAATTCCCCGATCGATTGACGGGAAGAATTCGTAAATTTTCTTGCCAACGTCATCAGAATTTCGGTAACCAGTGCACAGATGTCATTCACCAAACGTTGGGCGTCAGAAAGGCTAGGTAAGTAACGTGGCATTTTCGAACTAATTGAAAAGGTAACTCTACATCTAAAGATAACTATTTGATTTGTCGGTACGCACCGTGCTGGTTGACGTAAACTATGTATAACATGGCAATCAAAAATTATCTCAAATGGCTAGCAAACATGTTATAATTTACAATAGTTGAACATTCCGAGTTTAAAGGCAAATTTAGTAAATTAAACTTTACCTGCATTAGAAATTTGCAAGTTTATGCTATTTATGTATGGAAATAAAACTCGTCATAGTGATGGAAGGAACTTTGGACACATAATTAAATAAAACTCCAGAACCCAAACAATTAAAGTTATTGCATTTTTGCATCAATGCAAAATGTACCTCGATACTAAACTTTATACAGATTTTTGCGCGCCTAAGAATTCCCTGCTCTAATACAACATTTTTCCTAGCTTCAAGTTGACAAAATTTTACTACATGCAGATTCTCATTTAATTTAATGCTCCTGTTGAAAAAAAACAAAGGCTTAACTCTATTTTTGTCAAAGCTTCAAAAATTAATTTCTTTCAGCTTCTCGTTCTTCCACGTAAATGCCGCATTATCAACTAAAAAGGCTGCATTTAACGAGGAGCAAGTGTCTCTTGTGACACAATTAAAATTCAGGAGTTAAACGAGCCCAAGAGAGAGAATAATCCGATAACTACAAGACCTGATGTTTTTGCCCTGCAATTTACGACAAATTGAAGAGTTCGTCATCATTTGTCGGTAATTACTCGATGCTGAAAAATACGCCTACTAGACGCTTAAAAACTGTCAATCAATGACAGAAATATCGACGTCCGTTTAAGAGGAAGCCAATACATTAACACTCAACAAGAAGCGCAGTTTGACTCGTCCTCTTCTTCCGACTGTTAATTGTGTAGGAATAATTATACATTTTTTCTTCAAAACTTGACTGAGGCGCCAAATTGACTTTCGCTCACTTTGAGTTTATATTTATCTACCTAAGCAGTTAAATACGTTTTGTAATTTATAGGCGAAGCTTAATCATCATACATATTGAGATGGGATTTGACTTCACTCATAAGGTTACGAAATTTACAGCATAACAAAAAAAAATTGCAAGATAGAAAATGTAACAATTTTAATTGAATGAATTCAATCTATTGCAAGCCTAAAGGGTCTTTGCTTTCAATTCTAATTTGTAGGACATGATTTAATATGTACGGCAAAACTATTGAAAGTGCTGAATTCTCAAAATCATCATGGTCACCGAGAGATTTTTCTACAGCGAGAATTTTGCATTAGATCTTCTTCAACGTAATGCAGAAATATCCAAAACGTGTATTTCTGACGAGCAACTAATCTATACAACAAAAATTGTTGTCATTCCATTACAAAATATGACATTTTTAACACAACGAATACTATAGAATGCAGCGTACAACCTAAATCTGACAATGAAATTTCTTCAGCATATACAGTATAATTGTTCTAGATAAAAAGCTTTGTTTAGTTATTGAATAATTGCCTAAACTAACAGGTTAATAAAACGTTCCCAAAATACGGTTATTCGGGTGCCCAACACGGGCTGGATGACAGCTCCAGAAGGAGCGCGCTCGAGGATCTTTCGTTTAAAGGTGAGTTGGAGGCGCGATGTCCGCGTCGGGCGACTGCGTCTTGCCTTGCGCCTCCCAGGCGCCGAGGCTGAGCCGCGATCTCACTTCCGTTGACCTTTGTTATTCAGTCTTATAAACATCTCACTTTCTCTTCAGTGTTTTTATTTGTCAGCATTTCTCTTTTATTTTCCCTTTGATGATCATTCCTCCTCGACCTTTTCATTTACCGCATTGTAATAACCCATATCTTAAGTCGCTGCTAAAAAATAATATTTATTTTAGCACATATTGACAGCAAAATTTCACTTCCGCCCTTTGTATTGATTAACTAATATCTTACTTTGCTCATCCATAGTCATCCGCGTTTATTTTAGCCCGTATTAATAGCAGCATTTCTCTTTGGCCTTGTCCGGCTATCAACTTAACTCGTTAGCTCTTATCCATTGACAATCATGCATAACGATCCGAATATTGTACATTTATGAAAACGTCTTCAACCTAATACCGACAAGAAAATTTTGCTATAAAAGCACAGCTAAAAATCTTATATTGGCTGTTAAAAGCGTGAATATCATCGTGACGAGAAGCTGCTCAATTACTCTTTGCAGAGTATATACTAATTATTCTAGTCTGTACTCTCCTGAGACGTAATGTTCGGTCCAAACGAATTAAGTATTTAGAAGAACGTCTGCATTAAAGAAGAACATCGACGTTGAGACATGAAATCCCAGTAGCAAAGCACGGCGGCTTGTCAGCTTCCAGACTCACGATAATATTTTATATGTCATTATTCTGAGAGCAAAGTGGGATTTGATTAAGATAATAAGTGACCGAGTTTAAGAACGGAAAATTAGAATGCTTGCAAATTTTTGTCTTCAACTGTTATTCAAATCTCACAAATAACATTTTAAATCAACAGAAAAAAATTTCCTATTCAAATGTAAACATTCCTCAAAATTATGCGCTATTGTATCGCGTTTCATGAAGGTAAATTTTATTCGACTCCAAATAGTTTATGAGAAATATTGAAATTAAAAGTAAACCATTTCGGTCAATCTAGAAAATCTCGTCTTTGACTTGGAACCAAAAATATTAGCTCGGTAAGAGTGAAGAAGTGGGTTTCAGCGGTCGCTCTCATCTTATAATATTAATTGTAAATTGCTTTAACGGTGAATTCAGCAGCAGCTAAATTAATGGTAAATCGTCATGTCTGGATATATGTAAATATCGTGCTTCATTTGACGTGCGGACTGGTAAATTCCTTGCACTGGTCAATTCATTTCTTGGTTGTGCATTGTACAATAATTCATTCATTGACAACGCACTGAATAAATTATTCATTGGCAGAGCACCACACAATTCATCCATTTTGCTTCTACGCGTATGTTCAACTGAAGAAAAATTAAAACATGCTCACGAAGTAAAATGTCAGTCAAATGTATTATTGTTGTATTATATTTATGATGTTTTTATAATGAACCTCAATAATAACAATAATATTATATAATAGTCTGACATCATTGGGCCATCACGAGAGACGCTATTAAGACCTGTCTTTTCTTCAAGCAGGGTTAAACTCGGATAAATTCCAAAATTGAACGGACAACGATTTAAATATTTCCTAATGATCTCACTTCAAATTCTTGTTGGAATAAACTATATTTGAACGCTAATATATGTAGACACAGTTCACATAGTCTTAATATTCCTGATAAATGTAACATAATCCTTTGATTCCTTTAATTATAGATTATTCAAAAATTTGAAATCGAAGAATTTAGTAAGAAAATTCACCGTACTCTCTTTTGAAAACGTTTTCAATTGAAGTATGGTGGATTTTCTCTTTATGTTCTTTGTTTTTTTTTAATTTTCGGTTCATAAATGAACGAATTACTAAACTGGAATAGTGAGTGAAGCTACCTAAACAGCAGAGAATTTTTATACTAAACTTCGGTCATGAAGTTAGCAACTGTAACTTCATTTCCCGGACTCTCCACGTGCATAAATCCATTCCGCAAGTTCGCATTTTGACGCTTGTTTACCCTTTAGAATTAAGCGTCTGCATAAGACTGCAGATTCATGATTAATTTGCATAGAGGCTGTAGATTAGCATGGTTGTGGCACTGGCTACTGGCTTTGTTTACTTTCGCTCTCTGAGATAACAAATTTGCAGAGGTTTAGCAGGCAAACCAGACACGGGATGCAATGCTTATCACAGAGATTGATGACACGCAGACCGGGGTTATGACAGGCGGGCGGTGCTCTCTGCACTGTGCTGACCGCTGGCTGCACTGTGCTGACCACTGCCTGCACTGTGTTGACCACTGGCTGCACTGTGCTGACCACTGGCTGCACTGTGCTGACCACTGCCTGCACTGTGTTGACCACTGGCTGCACTGTGCTGACCACTGCCTGCACTGTGTGACCAATGGCTGTACTGTGCTGACCACTGGCGGCACTGTGTTGACCACTGGCTGCACTGTGCTGACCAATGGCTGTACTGTGCTGACCACTGGCTCCACTGTGTTGACCAATGGCTGCACTGTGCTGACCACTGCCTGCACTGTGCTGACCACTGGCTGCACTGTGCTGACCACTGGCTACAGTTTATCATCACGTATTCTCTACAATAAAATATGCAGATGAAATTTGAATTTGCTTAAATTTGCACGTCTGACTTCAGACAAAGAACAACGGGGCATAAAATACCGCGCTATGATAGCGCAATACAAAATAATCTAGTGTTAAGCCGGAGACAACCGTCACCATTTCTAATTCGATGCTTTAAATTAAAAAAATTATTTAAAATAATCACATAATAATTAGTTTTTATTTTCTTTGTCTCCCAACACGGTAATGTATTCCGAACAGCAGAGAAGGTAATTGCAAGTCTTCGTGTTGGCCAGTTTATTCGAATTTAAAATCTGTGATACGTGTTTGATCGCTACAGTTTTCAGTGATTGATTGGCGATGTTAAGCGACAAATTTGTGATTAATTCTGAGCGCATTACATCAGTCGCATAAAATTTCATCCCACGCAACAGAAATTGCTGAGCTTAATAGATGAATTTAGTATTTATTGGCTAGTCATGCCGTGCAATCCAATTTCTCGCATCAAAAATACTCCCGTGTGGTCAAACGAGGCCTTTTAATGACGGAGTAAAACATTTAATTCTGATCTTACAAGTTCAGTATGCACGCTCCATCCGCGCTGCCGATTTAAATCAAGTGCATTGCAGTCAACTTGCGGCATCTTACCCGTTATTTAACTACATTTAACTGCTTGCATCTCACTAGAATGCTATTAATTCTATCATGATGAATTAGTAAGAAACTCCGAATATGTTTCTTAATTCCGCACATCAAGAATCATACCTCCACACTTCCGATCTGAAATATAAGATAAAATTATACAATGAAAATTACTCCACTGTATACAATTATATAACTAAGATGGTTTATTTATTTGCGAACGCGTTCCCGCTTTACGTGGCGTTGCAATAAAATCAAACTTCACTTCAACTAATTTGCATTTCTAACATCCGACGCTTGCTTCATGGCTGCAACGAGAAATTCTGCTCATAAATGGACTCGCGGGTGAATATAAAAAACAATCTTACCATATGCAAATTCCTGACACCCAATGCCCACTTCAAGGCTGCAATTAACAGGAAGTTCTACACCACACTCACGCTAGCCTCCTCATCACACTCACGCTAGCCTCCTCATCACACTCACGCTAGCCTCCTCATCACACTCACGCTAGCCTCCTCACCACACTCACGCTAGCTTCCTCATCACACTCACGCTAGCCTCCTCATCACACTCACGCTAGCCTCCTCATCACACTCACGCTACCCTCCCCACCACCCTCACGCTAGCCTCCTCATCACACCCACCGCCGCAATATACTGACAAACATCTACTCTGAAGACTGATACTTTGACAGAAATAGTTACGAGTTTAGAACTCCGTCAGTCAATCACTGACGGCTTTGGAAGCTAAAGCCACCAATGCCATACGAAAAATTGGCCGCTACGTGTACTTAGGCCGCTACGTGTACTTAGGCCGCTAGTGTACTTAGGCCACTACTCATACTTATGCCACTACGTGTACTTAGGCCGCTACGTGTACTTAAGCGAGTTTTGAAAGTACGCCCACCGGTCGCTACTCAACAGTTCACCGAGCGACCTGAAACTCTGTGACCTTCCATGCACGCAGCATCTTTATTCAAAAAATTTTCTCGTATGTCCTTAATTTTCTAGCATCGTAACATATGAAAAATATCTCAAAGCAGATTAACATTTATGTAGTTCTTAAATTGAGGCCGACTTTTTTTTCATTATTCGCTATAACATGCTGCTAAACATCCATCTTTAGTTCATGGGCGAGAACAAATTAAATTAGTTTTCTGAAAAATACTCGGAATATACATTCATATCAAGAGATCTTAACTTGGAATGCAATAAAGTTTCTCCACAGAAATCAAGCAAGTCTCGTTCTTAATACGATTTTTTTGTAATGAATTCCAACGTGAGGGTCGCTGAGTTTATCATAGGCAACGATGAATCAATTAACGTTGCTTAAACTCGAGCCATTCAGGTTGATTTTTCTCAAACACGACCTCAAGACCCTTCAATATATTCTTTGGTTACGATGCAAATCCTACTTTTTCTTAAACAGTCTCGGTGATAACGTGTTGAGTCTGACGCTCTAATCTTACTTTCAGACCTGGGCCTATACTTTCAAAAAAAATTAAGAGATCGTAAGTTCATCAGCCAATCATTGACGGCATTTCAAGCAAAATCCACCAATCATAGACAAGAAAATAGAGCGCAAGTACTAACGTTCACTTAGCGAGTTTTTAAAGTATGGCCAAAAATTGCACCATTGATGACAGCCAAGGTGAGGTGACAAAGTCGGTGGTGGAATCTCACAGCGACGTGGAGAGGATGAGCCATGATTGTCGCAAGTGCGTGCACTCTCCAACACATTGCCTCAATTGTACACGGGAGTACATTGCTCCACATCACGATAGATGTATGGCTTCAAGTGTACGTGGCAGTAATGCCTGTGCACGGTTATAACAACAATGATGCTCAGGAACTCAATGGCTACGAGATCATACGGGTACTGCTGCGTCGGTCCCATCTGTACTACTGCTTCCTCAGGACAAATGTCGCTTGAGTTCAACTGTCGATCAGGGAGGGCTTCGGCGTGTAAAGCTAGGCATTCTGGTTCATTCTAGGGTACGAAGAAGAATTTGTTGTAGTGCGTATTTCTTATATTATCCTGAGAAGTGAACACCCATGCCACGCAGAGTTTTCGTAGAAGTCCTCGTGCGTTTTCATAAGTATGAAGATGTATTAGCGCTTCTCTTGACAGTAAAGCATTTAGATTCTATTTTTGCTTTTTGCCTTCCTTTAATCTTCGAAGCAATGATCCCGGAAGCCTTCTTTCAATAATTCTTCATGTAAGTTAAATTCCCGCAATGTTGAAGCTTCCTTTTTCTCAACTCACTTAACTTTTAGTCAATTTATTGCCGTGTTCTTGCCAAGCTCTAACTAATGAACGAGTTCATTTAATCGGTCTGTCCACTTTCCTTCCTCCATATTATTTTAATCTGGTAAGTTCCGTAAACGTAAAATACTAGTTACGATTGCTACCTTGAGAAACCGAAGACCAGAAGCGATCATTTGAGCTTGGCTATTTTCTTTGACTTCATCACTAGTCCAGTCTCAACTCGTTCGCCCACAGATCTAATTATATGTTGGATGTCAATAATATACATTGTCACTAATAATTAAGATGTATTTTATTTTGTCCCTAAATTCCCATATCTTAATAATTGTTAGTCAAAAGATAGATTATTTCAAAAAAGGCTAGTGTTGCATGTCGCCAACCAACGTCCGAATACTGAACCATATGTCCGAATTTCTGATCAAGTTAGACGGAGCACGCGTGATGACGCTTGTTCATATGTTATTCCTACCAGGGCATGAAATTATTCGGGATTTTGGTTTCACGATGCATTTATCTCGTGTTTACTATCACGCTCAATGTTATTGTTTATTGAATGCAATTGCAATTTTCAGAGGGTAACTGTTTTTTATAATATAAATAAATAAATAACGAATATCAATGCCTTATAATCGAAATGACTGTCCATTTTTATTATATGAAACCAATTTACAGAAATCTGTCGCTAGTACAAGCGCCTATGCATCAGTGGAGAGACTTCAGTTGTTCAAATCGCTGTATGTCAACGCGATATTACACATTAATTGTTCAGCGACTGCAAATATTCGTTCTTTAGAAGTATTTCCAGTTTACAACGAGATGCTGCTCCAATATATATTTTTTGAAGGATTCGTAATCCTATTTCCAAAGCTCAATTTTCGAAAGTCCGTAAAAAGAACCTTTGTGTGGGATTAGGATTTTCCTTTACATGCAAGGGTTCAAAAATAAACTTCTTCGCGATGCAATTTTTCGGCTCAGACTTTAATTTGACTATGTTTGCGTTTTTGTTATTTTTATGACAGCAAAAGTAAGAATTTGTATTTTAAATCATTCCTCTCTCGTAGGCTGCAAGCATTGAGAAAATACTGAAAATGAAGGTTTTTGCTCAGCCGCTTAGTACGAATTTCGTTAAAAGCGAAGTGATGCATCTTAATTTCCTTGCTTTGCATAATCAAGTTCGCAATCAGCACTTCGCTGTAAGCAACAACACCTCTCAGTCTCTTTGAAATGCTCGGCAAAAAATATTTATATCTAATATAGCCTTCAGAAGAAAATAAAGTTCAGACAAAGAAAAAAGGGACTTGTGCATTTTAAACATTTGCTCTATTTACATGAATAATAAATGATTTTACGAAATTTATTCTATCAAAGATTTCAAAATTATCTTGGCTTACCAAGAAATAATTGTTCACGTGAATGAGTCGCACGTTCATTGAAACCTCAGTTTTTACGACTGAACTTCGTGGCGCGACTCACCTGTAACACATGTTTATTGTTTAAGCCAATTATCAAGCGACAGCTTAAATTCTACCCCAATGTCGTCTAAGTTACCATGAGTGGCGTAACCAAATCGTTTACTTATTTTTGCGACGCCAGCATCTTATTGTATATCTCAAAGGGCACAAGAGAACGGATGCAAGTCTAAACGCCCCATACAAATACAAGGTTCTAGAAGAACGCTTGACGCGAGTGTTGCAGACTTTAATTATTCAAATCAAAATGCCTGAGATTCGAAGAATCGTTGGTTCGCTACTCTTGACGAACGCGTGAAAAACGTTCACTTCGCTGAAGCTCCTCGGAACGCTGAACTCGAGGACGTTAGACGTTAATTCCTGGAACGCAATAACGTAGACGCCTCAAATTCTCGCCAGTTACGCCACTCAAGCGAATAAAAACTCAATTGGATGAAACTCTGCGCGCGAAACAAACGTGAAGGAATACAAAAATGATTGTTTTTCGTTTTGTATGTGTGTGGAGCAGCAAAGAGTATGGTTGCATTGAAAATTTTGAAGAGCTTTTGAAGGCTTTTTACAGCGCTTCTCGAAAACGCGAGTCAAAGCAATAGTATAAGCGACAATCTAAAGTCAGTTAGTTGATGTTATTGGGGAAAACTGGTTGCGAAATACAAATTAAGGAATGGATAAAATTGACTATACGACTCGGCGTTTGCTATACTCTACATAGATATAGTAGATTTTATCGGACATTTAAAGTTATAATTATAAACGCCGGTTTAACGTTATTTTGGGTAAAATTTTCATAGGAATTTAATCCTTGAGACCCAATGCCTATAAGGTATCAACAACAACATTCGCTTCGCGGACAATTTGCATTCTTTCACATGTTCTTGGTGAATCGTCTTCTATTCCTCTAGTCATAAGATATTCATTTTATATATGTTGATGGAGTCTGCTCCACCTCTATAGAAATACAGAACTGCAGGCACTCTTAATTTTACACAAGACTTTCATCACACAACACAGCTGCACTCCTTATTCATTTCCATGACTGGCATGGCCTCCGGAAAGGAGGAATGTATTATTCATGTGTCTTAGAAACGTCCGAGTTTTTATTTATTTTTTATTATTGATATTTTTCGCAATGAATATTCCAGGAAATAATGTAAATTAAGCTCCAATTAGCAGAGAACTGCACTTACACCGACAATAAGATTTATTTATTTCCCCTGAATAATTCATTATTGATGCTACTCGTCGCAGCGTGATCATTCATTTGTGAGAATTACACTGATTCATGATTGTTACTCAGGCATCAGTATCTGAGAAGTTACCTTCAATCCGTATATAAAAATTAATTTTTATATTGACAATTAAGTTACATATATATCACGAAATATAAATTTAGTAACAAAAATAACTGTTCAAATTAAAATTCGCAAACCTGTAAAATAGTTCGAACAGAAAGATCAGACAACCATAGGGAATTTCCTGCTCTCGACTAATTTTACTGCCCATTTTCTTTCAAAGCAATCTTATATGTAAATGTATATAATTACTATGTAACAAACCTGGTCTTCATCATTGCATTCACTTGTCTTACTTTTAGAAAAGGGCATACGATAGAGTTTTTTTATACTATCCTTTTGAGTAGTGAAAAATAACACGCTAGCCACGTATGAGATGAAAACGCTTAACATTGCGCAAAGCCTCTGGGATAAATTTTTAAGATTGTCATTTCACGTTCAGCGCAAGAAAAACTTCCAGCGCGGTCGGTAACAAAATTTCTTGTACTTAGCGGCTCGCAGGAAAAAGTATAATGGTTTTTATTTCTTTAGCCATCGATTCATATCTCACGTTCTGCACAATTCCCGCAATATGACAAATAGCTTGAAGAGAGCCTATAATCAAACTCCAATGTTTACCATAAATTCGATAAAGTATTCCACGTGTTCAGACACGGGCGCACCGCTCGATAAAAGTTGTTGTAAGTTAGCAGAGTTATGGTCTTAAGTTGAAGTCGTAAGTTCACGCCGGCTGTCACTTACGACAGCCACGGTTTTTTTCAACGCTTGGACTCACGCGTGCCTTAAATTCGGTCACAATATATTAGTAAGATTGCGTTTACGAGGAAATTTCCTCTATAAGCTTGTGCAATACGTGAAATTATATTTTCCTGGCTTCTTTAGATTTTCTTTGGTAAGACATTATTTTACTATTAAAACGATCCAATTCTGACACAATTCAGTCCAAGGTAGCATGGAGAAATCGTAATAAATTGTCTAGTCCTTCGGAAAATTATAAATTTAAATGCCGAGATATTGCATACATTCAATAACAAAAAAACTGATAGTAAGCTAGCTGGAAAAACTACTGTTCCAATATCCACGAATGAAAAGTGGAGGGATGATTTGCGAATTCTTTTGATGATTTAAAGTTTAAAAACTGCACTCTGGATCAAATTTAGGCTGAACACTTAAAATTGCTCATGTTGAGACGCTCTGTCTCTCTCGGTTCATATCTCAATACCTTTCCTAGAGCTTGTAAATTAAATAATAAAATAAATCCAGTTCCTACGCCAGTAACAATGCCTTTCTCGTGCTTAAAAATTAAATTTCGAAAGATGATACACGTGATTAGCATTAGAGTTTCAAAGCCAATAACCATCTTGCCTTCCGATGAGTAAATTTCCAGGCAATTGCGTACCTTCTCTGCAAATTATCTGGCAATCAGTCTAATTCATAAATCAAAGAGCTGAAGATACTGGAAATGCTTACAGCCCCTTGTTTTCTGAAATGTTGCAGAACATAAAATTACTCTTTTATAAAAGTTTATTCATTCGGAGATAACGCTTTATTTTTTAAACTGAAATTCACTTTCAAAGTGATATGAATTTTTTTATTGCGTTATTCAAGAAGAACATTTAAAAATGAGCTACAATCATCAAAATTCTTATAAGAAGTTTATTGTCCATCTTAATTCCAATAACGTGCTAGTTAGTTTAATTGATTATGATTACTTATGAAAATTAATACAAATACGAAGCATATCTATGTCGTCAAATCTTTCTTTGACATGACGCTCCATCTTCGAGCTTGAGTGAGCAGGCCGATGACAAATCATGAAGCTTGCCTTTGATTTAAAATTTGTCGGCCGTTGGCAATATCTGCTAACAATATTGGCGTATTGCACGGCATCTCGATGAGGTCGTCATCAATACAACAAATTGTGAGCGGGAAGTGCGGCAACAAGATTGAAAAACGACATCCTTACGCCTGTGGCCTGATCAGCCGAACGCAGCGACGCGAGAATTATTGTATTTGCGTTGAAAAATGCTCGTGGAGGAAAAGCCTCCATCAATAGAGGATGAAAAATCCTCGCGTGGTGACTCTTTTACCGCCCTGAAGAGCCGGCAATGCGAGCGGTTGGCTTCCAGAGCAGCGGATGCTCAACGGTATCAGTGGAGCAAGGGACGCAGACTTGCAGGCTTCCAAGATTACGCAAGGGATTTGCCGAGCGTCTTGGCGCGATCTAAAGGAAGCCTGCGCCAATTTTAGGGCCTTATATATCCTATCCATAGCTTCTGATTTATATTGCCTTAGTTTTATTTCATGAGCCAAACAGATCGCAGCGTTTATGCCAGGTGGGTTTAAATTATTTGGAAGCATTTTTGTTATAAATTTCCAAATTCCTTAGGATCTAAATTTGTTCTTTTTCTCCATACTTATTGTTGGGTATGGGTTTGTAAAATGTTGGGAATGGGTTTGGCTGACAACCTTGTTGATGGAAACATCCATTTAATTTTGCTCTGAAGGAGTGTATAAAGCCATTCCTTCATTAGTTCTGTATTTAATTTCGAGGGATCACTCTTTGTTTTTCGTTTTATTCATTTTCGTTGATAATGCATGTTCGTGCTTTCTTTGATTAAGAAAGGGCCGACTCCAGTGTTGAATTTGGGTTTTGCCTTTTCTTATGGCATGACCACCCTGACTTTTGAGCTTCGGCTTTTTACTAAAATAAATATTTGTTCCTAACCTTTTGGAAAAGCTTGATGCTTTACTAAGCTAAACTTGCTAGTTAATTATTGGAGTCTGCCCTCCCTTTCTACTATCATAATTTCTCTTTACATGGCCCCTCAACATGCCTCTTAAAATTACAGCTTAACCGCTTTGTGGCTAAAAATTTTAAGGTGGGTCCGGGGCTGTTAATATAGTGACATAATGTGTCTTACATTTAGGCTCATAGAGCTTATATTTTGGTTACCAATTATCTTACAGCTATTTATTCCTTTTATTCAATAGAATAACTTCGTATCCGGTGGGAGACATCGTTCGATTTTTGAGGACTTTCAGCGACACATTTTACGATACAAAGAGCCTTAAGTTTGTCATGGTGTGTAACATTTTGCTTCTGTGAATGGATTTAATGAAACTTTTTGCGAAATTGAAATAAGGTTGCTGTAATGCAGAATAGTTAAATTTAAAAATTGCTTCTTGTTTCTACAGTTATTTTGCAGGGTTTATTCGTCGACATAACGGCGATAACCTGTATCGGAACCGCTACCAAGCGTTAATTTGTGGGACTTGGTTCTATCCTCAATATTCTGCGAATGCGTCTGCTTCCTCAAGCTTTGAACCAGTCGTCTCTGAAATAAAAGTTCAATTTACTTGCTATTTTGTATTAAGCCTAACACTTTATTTAGCGGAAGAATGGGATAATACAGTGAAGTATTTCTGTAATGAATTGCACATATTTGCTGTAATACGAGAATATTATTCTATTACATACGTATGTTACGATGACTCATATGATCTGTGATTTATTTTTCAACTCACTGTTTCACTCAAATCTTGGACGATATAGTTTCTTTAATCGTCTTTTATTGACGATGAATTATCTGTATTATTTCTTCAATGCCACCCACTTTCAACTTTCCAATCGAATTACCAGTATTCGTGCGTAAAATTGCATGGAGTAAATAGTTATCGTGACAATATGCGATGTCCCAATCTTATGATCACAAACATTGTATTTACAACTTGTTAACTCTATTTTCGTAATGAGATTCCGCGAAGGCCTCCAGTATTTGTTCACATGATGGACAACAAGGTAAAGGACGGTCACATGATGTCTAAAAATTCGATCTTCTTCAAGTGCAGTGATTGATCACCTTCATGGAAGGCTTCATTATCTCACCAGATTCAAGGCTCGGAGTAAATTTCCTTTCCGTCAACAACATTCTTACACATTCAAGGCCGTCGGCAGCTCTAAGCGATCACTGGAATATAATATTCTTCAAGCAACCTTAATTTCTATTTATAATAGCGGCAATTTTCTTTCGATGCGGGTTCTTGGTCAGATAACAGTCGTACTAAATGCGAGTTCAATTTGCTATCGAATAATTTAGGATATACATGCCCAAATGACAAAATGCAGGAGTAATTTTCAATCTAATAATGTATTTGGGAACTAAAAATAAATGTATGTATCAATTTCGATTGGTCGACACAATATTAAATGCACGCGGTATTTTCAAATGGATAATATACGATCGAACGATCAATTGACATGCATGATTCTCTATACAGCATAACTTATTATACCATCGAACGTTTTCAGTTTAATGTCAGTAGAAACTCAATGCAATGCTATCGAAAAAATAAGAAATTAGTCTTATCTAGCAAATGTTTACGATATTTCTAGAATTAATGTCATCATTTATCTTGCAGGGAATTTATTCAACCACAAAATCTTTGAATGAAAATAATATTTCAAGTATGCTATAGTAATCTTGCATGCCTTCAGCGCAATTATTGAAAAATTTATAGTGCAACCAATTTTCTTGTTTCATTTGGGAGCGTCGAGTCGAATTAGTCTATATTAATACGCACAATAGAATCTCTCTTTAATGAATTAGATTTAGCTATGCTAAATTGTACCGCAATATCCCGTGAAGTGCCGAACGGCTTAGCAATGTTGCTAACATATCATACGTGCAGGCTGACAGCCACTCGAGGCATGAGGCTCGAGATGTCTGGCAAGCTGACAAACTAGCAACAGGCGACTCAATTCAAGAGGCACAGAAATATATTCTGTTTAAAGTTTTCAACTGAGTTCAAAGAAAGTCAAGACTCGGCACAGACCATCTATTAGAGAGCAATCGTAAACAAATGCGCGCTTCATCCCGTATTTATATCGATCGTAAACAAAGCTCTCTTCTTCCCCATTTTAGATCCACCATAGACAAAGCTCTCTTCGTCTCCTTTTAGATCCACCGTAAACAAAGCTCTCTTCGTCCCCTTTTAGATCCAACGTAAACAAAGCTCTCTTCGTTCCCTTTTAGATCTACCGTAAACAAAGCTCTGTTCGTCTCCTTTTAGATCCACCGTAAACAAAGCTCTCTTCGTTCCCTTTTAGATCCACCGTAGACAAAGCTCTCTTCGTCCCCTTTTAGATCCACCGTAAACAAAGCTCTCTTCGTCTCCTTTTAGATCCACCGTAAACAAAGCTCTCTTCGTCTCCTTTTAGATCCACCGTAAACAAAGCTCGCTTCGTCTCCTTTTAGATCCACCGTAGACAAAGTTCTCTTCGTCCCCTTTTGGATCTAACGTAAAAAATTCTCGCTTCTTCCCTTTCAAGATTAACTGTAAATGTTTCGATTTACCCAAGCAAGAAATATGATCCAATCTTATTCATTTGGGAATTGACTTTAGCGCGAGTAGTAGGAGCGACCGTTCTCACCTTATCTGTGAGAATTGACTGTCGGTGAATTGAACGCCGATTTATGATCAACATTCAAGAGCTGAGAGACGCAGTGTTATCATTGATGAATGCAGGAAGGAGTCAATTGATGAACCTCGCTCTATTCATAATGATAATATTCGATAGAAATGCCTCGATGTTTATGGTCTCTGCGCGGATCTAAGAAAACAAGATTCTGTATGTGACATGGCATGTGCACTTTTACTGCGATCATCAGATTGAAATTAAAGAAAAAATTTGAATGTTTATACATTTGATTACACTATTAATCATGGTGAGAGCCTTCCAAGAATATCTCATAAATACGCGTGGTAGGAGCTCATTTGAAGGATTTAAATTCCTACCAGTGAAAATCAACCGGAAATAAGTTCCTCACTTTAACTGTTGTTCTAGACTGCTGTTCACTTACGATAGCCGATTGAAGAATTGCTGCTCGGTACAAGGCAATAAATATTTGTTCATTATTTCGAATAATTTAGAGGAGCATAAATTTGAACAGATGATGGGGCCATTTCTAAAACTTTTCTTGTCTGTTAGTTGCGAAAACGCTAAAAATTTCAGAATTATTTAGAACATTTCATGATTACAGTAACAACAACGGTTTTGGCTGTCATATTAGTTTATCGTAATGAACGATTTGTTTCTTGCCTTAATAATTGCAACAATACTATTGAGATTTTCCTGAGGTAAAGCTCCAAATTTTCCAATATGCTTAGTAAAGTAGAAAATTTTTTCGATAAAAGAGGCAAGTTTGTTTAGCCTAAAAAACGAATAATGAGTGCATGTCTGGTACATGTATATATAAAGTGTACAGAGCCATTTTAACGAGAGATGTGAGTACATTCTGTAAATTTTCGATGATAAATTTTTTCCGCAACTTCGTGCGGTACTTGCATGCTTAAACAGTTCTGTAAATCAAGCACGCTGATGTTTATTGCTGGTTTTTGAAACCGTGAGTATGGAGCAATATACATCCAAGCCATACAGTAGATTAGTCTTTTTGAGTTTTTTTACATAAATTACACATTTAATTATACGTTACTAAGCTTTGGAATATCCAATCAGTGGGAGAAGCATGTGTTAATTAAAATGATAGCAAAAATTTCAATTTGTTTTGACCGCAGTTTTATGGAACTCAATTGAAACCTACTGTGACCTGAGACACATGCAATAATTGTCTCGTTTCGTTATGGTCCTTCTATAGATCATGGAATAACTTCGACAGCCAAGCATCAGACATCGCTTTGTAATCATACATTTACTTGAAGGAAGGATTGTTGCCAAGTCGAAGGAAATTAAGGATTGTCGGATCGGGAAAAATAGCTTATATAGTTTGATGCTTCACATTGAAAACGTTACTATAAATGCATCTTCATTTGCAACATCTCGCATACATTGAATTTATGACGATTCAATTCAGGCAATCATATAATTTTTTAAAGATAAGTAGTTTAAAAATTATTACTTTGTAGTTATTTATCGCTAACGACCAGGCCACGTATTTCTTTCTTTAACCCTTTGCCTCCTGACGGAACTCATATTAAACCAGGCCTTCGGGCACACATATTGGATTGACGTCGGTTTATATAATGTACCCTAGAAAAGGTCCTATAACATACGTGTATGAAATACAGGATATACTGAGACCGAGCAGGTGCGCTGCGACGCAAGTCCAAGACCAAAATTTAAAATACGACTGAAACTCGATCGAGCAGGTGCACTGCGCGACTCATGACCAAATGCAAAACTGGAAGACCATTTATGGAAAGCGGTTGATGGGCGGGTGACTTATACGTAGAGCCGCAACTGCAGCAGCAAGAGCGCGATGAGCCACTTGTATTAAAAATATTCAATTTAGTACGAAATCAAGACTACAAATTCTTCGGAACAAAAGAATTAATGAGTCACGAAGCGTCCGCATGCAATAACGTAACGTGTCTTTAGCGAGGACGATGTTCGAACATTCTTACATTCTCGAAGTAAGATTATAAATCATGTTGATCAAAATTATATAATTCTGTATTCAGATCCAAACGTAGTCTCAACTCAGTTGTAATGGATAGAAATCGTTTGTCATTTTAATATAATGTGAGGCGATAATATTTGTTACAAAGTGGTTTAGTATTCTAAATTTTGTTCGTCGTTTTATTTTATATCGCCGGAAGAAATATGCTGAATGCTAAGGTTCGTTGATTATAGTTGCATTGAGAGCCGAAGCAAATGTGGGTGTACGTTAGGATGCGAATATGTAAATATATATGTGAATAAATTTAATGTGGACAAATTGTGTGAATATTTAGGTCATATATTTAGGAATACTTTTAATGTTTTGCTTACTATTATTTACCTATTTCATTTGTATCTTTTAGGATAGCCTCAAATCAAGAGTTAGCCTCAAAAGCAAAGCACCCAAGATGAAAGTTATGAAGTGTCGTCAATATGCTAATATTATTCTTTATTGATTATTTAATATGTTCATTTTGTCGAGTGGTGAAATAAAGAGTTTTATTTACGATTCATCAGTGACTTAAACCTATGCGATCATGCAGGCTAGTTGGGTTTGGGAGCCCCTACACATAGTTGAATATTCATTCAATGAATTATAACTCTTTGTATAGTCACCGAGTCTTGTAAAACCCATGTACAGTTACCCTGCAGACACTCAGACATTCATATCTATCAACGTCTCCAGATGAGTTCATTTAATGCAAACATTAATAAGAACATAATTATTTATTCGCCAAAACCAATCCTGGATTGCGAGAATCATCGTTCTATATTGATCCCGCCCCACTCAACACGCCGTTCAGTTCCGCTAAAAGTCCTCCACTTTGTAATGCAATCCTAATTTTTTTACGTCTCTTGGGCGCGCGCCTAAATTAAGGACCGACCGAGACATGGCCGACAAATTGTTAATCACTCGTAAATATTCTGGCAAACGATGGCGGTGAAAATGTTAAAAGGAATATCACTATAACTTTCGGCCGCCTGCACCACATGCCAAGTTTGTGGATGAAGGTTCTGTAGGATCAATAATATTAATAATATAATATGAAATTTAAACATCTCTTTTATCTTGAAGGGCAACAAGAAAAAGCGAAAGGCCCAAATGACTGTTTCACCTATAGTAAGTGACATAAGGAGACACGAACTCGAAGCTTCCTGCGAGACACGAATAATTGTGGATGAATGCTTCATTTGGGCTTCATAATCTTCATTCCGAATCCTTTTATACGACCCAATTTGGGACCACAAAGAACTTTGCAATGATCAACTCACTCCAAATATAAGGTAGTCATATTCATATTCATTGTCATACCATGCGAAACTGCAATCTATGAGGAAAGGTAATGACTACAAAGGGTAATAATTTGCTGACGTACGCGTAAGTCGACATGAGGTGAGCGCTACTGAGAGCAATTGCGTGCTGTGCGTAAGGCTCTCTCATTAGTGCAATAGTGAGAGCTTAAGTGGTTGATGACTCGTGGCTCAGACTTGCCTGCTCATTATGAACCCAATTGCACGACATGAGACTTAATAACAGTGGAGCTCGGCTGCGACTTGGAGCGCACGTCGCTAGGAGAACATTGTCGCGAAATGGCATTATATAATAATGACAATTTTTAACGGACAAATTACAACTAGTTTCCATCGCATTCATTTATTATTCACTTTATTCGAATTTACAGCCAGCTTCCTGCTGTTTATTTCCAGTAACCGCAGATCAACACATTAGTATGCACTTGAACCGTTTATGTGTTTTTTATTAATGAGTGCGCAATTTACCACTTTCTGCATCTTTATTCAGGTGATAAAATAGGACGTACTTCCGACCTCACACTTAGACGGAAATAACATTCCACGCTTTTATATTAACAACAAAGCAGTGATTGAGTGACACAAAAGCCCTTGATTGAAGATTTACAGTCCAATAAATAAAATCCACAACAATGAGCCAATTCAGAGAGTCTCATCCGTTACCCAAGAATATCGAGAATATAATCTTGTGCGCACTCCACATCGCCGTCTTACAGGGATGAACTGTTCTGCCTCTGCCGCGGTTATCAACTTGAAGTTGGCGGCGTCTTTGCATTCACAAGTTCGAGGTCTCTGCCTTGCTTGCGGTTGTGCGATTCTCTTGACTATGCAATGAAATTTATCGTCACAGCTGCGACTTACTATGCTGTGGATTACGACTTTTAGTTACTATGTGTTCTATACTATACTATAGGTACTATACTATACTATACTATACTATACTATACTATACTATACTATACTATACTATACTATACTATACTATACTATACTACAGCTGCGAGATGGCTTCACATGAAGCTGCGAGACACGATCACGACAACCTATTAGCTCCCAAGAAGTTTGTTCTCTTAAATATGAGCATTAATTAACGTTTCATAGTGAAGTCAAACTTACAGCAATTTCCGCTTAGAAAATATTGTTTATGTTATGACATCTTCTTTAGAAGATGTCATAATCCAAACTTCAACTCGTAGTGAAATAAGTAAAACTTCGTCTAAATAAGGAAAGACCTTTTGTCTTTTAGTGGATCATCATAACCCAGTTGTGACACATCATTAGTGTTTGCGAAAAGTAAGTCAATATTTTGACAATAAGTCTTATTCGTTTAATGAGTATGTATAGGACAATACTTGTAACGTAACGACGTTATTAGAGAATAAAGTTAATAAATCACTTAAGCTCAAAACAAGAATAGCGACCATTTTGTTCTGCAGTCACGGCTGCTTTAGATGGTCAAGCACAAATTCCCTTGACACGAGGCAAGCCTAATGGCCGCGCCGCTACTTTCGTCAACATTTTCCCAGGACTCGGCGCCAGAAGCTGTAAATTCTTTTGTTTCTTTGGTATTCAGAAATCAAATTTGTGCCGCTGCTCAACGTTCGACTGTAAACGCTCGTTCTTTTCAAGTTTACACGGCCAATAACAAGACTAATTACATATCCAGTGGTGCCAGAAATTTATTCTAATTTGCTTATCGGTCTAATTAAGGAAGAATACAAAATAATAATAATATTCGGTGTGGAAAATATAAAATGGAATAATCGTTTCAATATGCAAAGTAACCTATTGTATAACCGATCTTATAGCGAATTTAAAGTCTTCAATATATCCGCTAATCGCGTCGACGTAACCATATATTACCTTCAAACTCAATTTCGTTATGGTTTCCTTGCTATGTGAGGTAATTATCAGTAATTAATTGACATGAAAATTTTCTGAAAAATTGTAGGCGCTTAGACTAAAAATTACTTTTAATCGGCAAAAAATCCGGGAAAATCAGAGAATCACCTGTATATGAGTGAAACTATAATTCAATGCGCATGCATTTGACTTTAAAGAATTAAACTACTTCTAGGTATCCTTAATGCTTGTTTCGTACGTAGCAGTTCCAGGCCACGTATACTCTGGTGCGACGCCTCAACTCGGTATTGACCGTTTTGAATTTAGCGACGTAAAATGACAAACTGCGAGTTATAATTACCGGTGCAATGTCAACGACTACAACACAGGACTAGCAGGCTTAACGTAAAGCTTGATGAGCCGATGCAGATTCAATCATTAAATTAATGAGGATTAATTGTTCGGTTTGACGAATGCTCGTGCAGCTGATGGTGTAATTTTCCCGTAATGATACGGTTATGAATCAAGCCTCAGCTGCAGTCGATACAGCCGTGTTGCAGCCGTACCTCACGGCTGCCAAACGTCTGCTGCAGCCGTGCCTCGAGGACAAATAACGCTAATTGATCGCTATATTTCACATAAATTCGCAGTCTCAAAATTGGCTATAGTGATATAACTGCCCTTGACCCGTTGCAGCTTGGGAATTGCTATTTTACGTATTTATTTGGGTCTGTTGAAAATTATTACGAATTTCTTGTACATTGTGAGTTCGTATCAAAAATTATTTAGCCGAAAAGGACTCAATTAAGATACTTATAATTAGCTGAAGAGAAATGACCAAAAATGAAGATATAAATAAGCTTTAGCGCTATCTAACTACACATCCTTTTCGGCTAGTATTTTTTTGAAATTTTTGAAATTCCAACCATTTAATAATGTATACACATTATTTTAAATGCGTTATATTGTATATATAAATAATATCTAATTTATAATATAATATATAAATAATATCGCCGGTTCCGCATGACCAATACAAAAGGCCCAGAGTCTTATCCCGACGAACAGGTAATTTATTTCAGAAGGCTTCATTATTGAACCCGTATCTGTATTTCTTGCCTCACAAAAGATTCACATTTAAATGATTACTCATTGCTAATTATTCCCGGATTAACTAAAACATTTATTCAAAAACCCAATCAAGTATGAAGTAAAAAAATGTTATATATTCTTTTAATGGAACCGATATATGCTTTATACAATGCACGAGTACAATATTGAGCTACGGTTATGCCTCTGTATTAAATTATAAAACACGAGGCCGATGAGGCATGCTTAACTTTCATTTTATTCTTCCCACAATTTTAAAGAATTTATTTTTCCGACAATAATTCTTTCTCATTTGATAGAAGAATTACTACCTACATTTTGCACTGAGGAGAAAAATTTCTTCGTGAATTGAAGTAATTTATGTCATAGTCTATTAATCTTAGTCTATTTATCAGAATAATGGATAAGTTATTATGACAGCCTTCAACTAATCTCTGATTAACTCCTGTTGTTATTTATTGTACAAGTTGAGTGTGGCAATTAATTTAATATTGCTTTATTTACGATATGTGTATTATAATTGTTTTTATAAAATGGTTTTGATAGATTCATTATACGTTTTCATTCGACTGCTTGAATGTTATATAGTTGCGTGTTCATCGAACTTTTAAATATTGATTATAATGAAGTGAAATAATAGTTTTATCAGAATCTACTTTCACTGTATAATAATATCATACACTTTTCCCATCCACTTTTTCACTGTTTCAAGCGTCATCACTATTACCTGGGAATTAAAATGGGGTATTTAACGCTCTAGTAACTCATTATACAATTAATAGAAGGAAAACATGGTGAGAATTACGACTTATTTCTGTGAGATGCTTTGACTATTATGAGCCGAATATGTTTCTGCCCTGAAAAACTATGAACGGTAACCGTAATGTGTGGTTATTAATTATAATTCTGTTTACTCATGCATTTTATGGCCTCTTCATTAATACAATTAGGCACCAGTTTCAGAACAAAAGCTCTAAATTTTTGAAGAAGAATAGAGTAATTTATTTCATTTGTTTAGCGAAACCAAATCTCGAAATTTTTTACGGAATGTTCGTTTTTCGATCGATTTTTCTGTTATTCAGACTGCGATTGTTGACCTTTATTTGTATTGTGGTCGATGTTACAATTTTGAAGACAAAGTTTTCAAAAAGTTTGACCTGTCAACGAAATCAAATAAGTTTTAGTTAAAAATGAAAAAAAAATAGATTTTCGATTCACAAATATTCGTAAATTTACATATGAGGATGCTTCAAATTTTAAAATCAATTTTAGACTTTGCATATCTCTGATGCTATGAAAGGTGGCTTTCATTAGATCCTTGATTTTGTGCACTGTAGCCTAAAATTCCACTTATGAGTCATGAAAGGGTTTAGCTGCAGCCAAAAAATCCCATCACGACTTAAAATAAAAAAAATCATGTATCCCAACCTGGAAATGCTGAATATAGGTTAGAAACAAACTTCCCGCTCCTGCTCGGTGAATATATGTGAAGTTTGAATGTCCTGCAATCTATGCATGATGCACATCAAAAATAAAAAAAATCATAATTTTCGCTGCGGAATTGTGTGGGTGGAAGCATGAAATTCCATTTTTAAATTTTATTGGATGTTAACGAATAAAACTATATAAAATAGATTTTTGACGGAATAAATTTATCATTTCAAGCGAATCGAGTTTGGAGTTTTCGATTGAACGATTCCGCCGTAGATACTTTTTACTTTAAGGGTTTTTATCATAGAAAATACATGTTGTATATCGCTAAAAAATCCTTTCCTTAATTCCTTAAAACAGGAACAAACAATTTACAATTGTACTCAAGCTCAAAATTTTTTCCGGACGTATTTCTCTGGGTCGCACATCTACATGAGGACTAAAAGCAAATGCAAATTCTAAATTAAAATGGCAAGAACTACCATAACGAAAAAATCTGTTTTTATGTTCTGTAAACAGTCAATAGATGAATTTCAGTACTCATTTAACCGTATTTCATTTTCATTAATAGTTATAGTAACATTTAATGCTACATACATCATTCCAGGGCAAACTCGGTCATAAATATTCATTTAACTCATGCTAGAAAGTCATTTTTCTGCACGATACATTAACATTTTTTTTATACATTAAAAATTTACATGTCTTGTTATCTCAATTGTGGAAATAGAATAATTTGCATTTTGTCAACCTGTTTTCATCATTATTCCCATTCAGGCAATAAATTTTTCTCCTGCGATCTGAAAAAATTGATTTCAAGTATTTTACTTGGGATCTTGGTGGCCAAATTTTCGCATACGTTCTCTCATGTTTTATTCACCTTTATTATGTAACCAATACCTTTCGTCATCCATATTCTTCTTGTTATAAACTTCAGCTCAGATATTACTATGCACAAATAACTATTATTTTGTAACAATATGCACTAGTGCACAAAAAGGGACATAGTGTTCTCGTATATGAATCTCGGATTTACCCTCTAGCCTCCCTTCAACTTCGCGTTTCCGGAGCTGTCAACTTCAACGAACGATTTTGATCGTCAACGCCGAAAATCTGATGAAAAATACGACCGCGAAAGTAAGTCAGACAAGATTCATCGCTCGAGCTCAAAATATTCCTATAATGGTCGCCAGTTCTGCGGCACAGAACATCGTATGTCCTGTAAAAGGAATATAGCAGCTAACGGTACGAGTATTAAGGAACATCTTTAATATCCTAGTGTTGCCGTATTACCAAATGTATATCACACTATGAAAATATTATTAGGGTCCGAAAAACCTTGTTTTGACGTAAGAAAGTGTAATTTTGTTTCTAAAAACCATAATTATAAGACTCGCTAGCATATGACATCGCTGCATAAGGTATTTGCATCCGGCCCTCAACCACACAATTTATCATGCATGAGAATTACACCGTAATCCTTTGAAGCTCTAAAATAACAAGCAAAAATAAACAACGTCTAAATAATATCAAAGAATAACATGTACTCTACCGTACCTTCCCCAATAAACCAGGGTTAGCGCTCGCTTCGAAAAAGATTTTTTCTTTGGAAAATACCGGGACTTGGTCAATACCTGCCGCAAACAAGGGACAGCTTGGCTCAACCTGGCAGGATTTAGACAAGCTTTAAAAAGTGGCAGTAACTGCACCGGCCTCGGGAAGCTCAATGGATTGCCGTGGAGAAATTTATGCAGCCTTAAGCCTCTATTGGCTTGCCCCGATAAAAAAAGACAACGGGTGCAACGGAGGTGCTGAAAAAATGCGATGTCTGAGGCCGGGTACTTGTGGGCAAGGAAATGAGACACTGAAATCAAGCGAGGGTAGTTTCACTTCATGACCTGTAATGATTCAAAGTGTCGTGGTGGCTCATTGATGTTAATCTTGATGATTTGGTATCTTCCTCGAGAGTGGCATAATTGAAGCGTAATGTTTTTGATGCGCTTACAGCATTTATGTGTGATAAATTTCAAACTAAATATGAATTATCTCCATGGATATTAAATTTCACATACATTTTGGGTTGAAAGCAGTCCAGCCTTGAATGACATACAATGTTCATTTGCTAAGAACTCGAACAATCAATATATTGTGTCCTCTGCCAAGTAATATAAAAAAATGCGCTGATGAAAACAAGTTCGCGTACATTTTAACTTTTCGCCGTGCTAGCAAACTGAATAATATAGCAACAATGTCAAACTACCTCCTGTTTCGCGCCACAAAGCTTTCTACAAACTAGATTTACATTTTTTGTACTCTGGTTGAAAGTAGGAAGATTCACAGAGAACCTAGCCAACTTCTTGCCGAAGCCGCTAGATACACCGTCGTTGTTTTTCTTCTATCGTTTATCTAAATTGCGAGCCTCGCTGACGAGGAGCAAAATTTGAACAAAAGCTTGATAAAGAAATGCGACAGCAAGCAGCCTATCTACTCATTTAGCAGCTTATATCATTAATGTGGGAGCCATGCACGTTGCATAGTCTCCACCCTACCAGACAACAAGCTCCGGCTCATAATATCAAAGTTCTCACACAGACTTAGTGGAGTCATGAATTGCTTGTGATACCAATGGAAACACAGTCATTAACTGTGATGAACTTCGGACACATTTGTTGTTTTATTTTTATTTGAAAATTATTTTTAAAAAATGCGATTCGCAAATGGAGGAATTTGATGGAGGATTGGTGGAGCAACATTTGAGCTGGTATCCAATGTACGGCACACCAGCACACCATATTTGTAGGTCAGGTGCACAAAGTTGCTGGTTTGCAGACGCAAGACCCTTTTATATCATTTCTATTTCCGCCTATTTCAGTGTTTTAATATCTATTACAATAACCACGGGTTGCAACCACATTACGAAAACTAATTTGATCAAATTAATTGGTTGTAAAATATATTTTTCATCGCATTTTGCCGGATTTACTTTCAATTATGCCACACTTCCGATATTTATTATTAAATACTCGCACTCAGGAACTTCTAAAAGAACACAGGAAGCAATGCTTTATAAATAATGTAAAAAATAAACAATAATAAATTATAAATAAATTGTTGCAGAAAATGAAGAACGTGGTGGAGTATTTTTAACAGTTGAGGTCCAAGATCCTTCTAAATAAAAGCTTGCGTAGCGGCACAGCTGTCACATTTCCTTTGCGCATCAACATTTCATTTCTTGCAAGGGACCCCACTAGTAAAATAAATAACGCTTGTCATCCATTCCTGAACTTTCGGTTTACAAGGCCCAGTTGCACATGATTGCACATTCACCGGTATTCCATTTTAATTCCCCTGGACTTGTTATTGATCCAGGACTTGTTGTTAGTGATGTCGTCCTTACATGTTTCTCATCAACCCAATGTTTTAAGGCCTTTTATATAATTAAGGGTAAGGCTTCGCTTATATTCATTAATATAGCAAAAAACATTCACTGTGATGCTTCAATACATGTAAGCAACGGTGCGCAAAACGTTCGAAGAATTTGGAAGCAAATAGAGCAAAAATAAGTTTCGTTTTCCATAAGTCAGTGCAATGATTCAAGATTTTTTTTGGGGAACATTGTGCTTTAACCAAAATTTGTAAAAGATTGCTCACGAAACCTAGCGATTCCCTTTCTTTTCGGAAGTATTTTTTCACTACAACCACATTCATTCGCCGCCAAAAACGGCATTTATGTCTCACATTTTCAATTAATTCGGAGGTGCTGAAAACTCTTCTTTCGTTCATAGAGATATCTTTCTTTGAGAACAATTTAATTATTGCGCATCAATTCTTGCTGGTCTTTCTTATTTATCTACAATTTTTGTTATCCTGTTGCTTAAATACAGGCCATCGTATTCGCTTGGCTCTTTCTGGTTCTTTTCAGCGAGTTTTTCTACTGCAGAAAATTCATCTTGGCTGTCGCCCAGCAGAAAAGAATGAATCTTAAACAAATTCCCAAAGGACGGCCGTCGAGAAAACGAATCTAACGCCACAAGAAGTTTCCTCTCGAACGGACGATTGCCGCAGAGGCAGAGGGCCAAATCGCTACTCTGGAGAGCTAGTGTGTTGCATCTGTTTATTTCCACTGTCGTGCCTTTCCATGTGCATATAATTTTCTCACTAATGAAAATAATTTTACTTGTTGAAGCTCTATGATGTCCATTCCTGCAATATCCTACGCTGTAATGACTGTGTTTCCATTGGTATAAGTAGAGATAACATTTGTGAAGAGCCCGCAAGTCCACAAGCATATACATTAACGGGAAATCGTGCAATGAATTTCATTACAATATTAGTTATAAATTGAATATCACGAAACAAACAACTTTAAGCTCGTTTATATATATATATGCTAGGCGACTCTGCAGTTTTTGATGTATGCGATGTTGTTCTAAGAAGCCAAATCAGTAAACACATGAATCAGTAAAACGAAATGGTAATTTACATAAAATATTTCAAAGCTCACTGCTTTTCACGTTTCAAATAACGAGATCCAGAGCCCACTGGAAAGCTTTATGATTGAACAAGTAAAGCCCACTACACCACGCCACGGCCGTGACAACAGTTCTTCGCAATAAAGCGCTTAAATGAATAATCAGAATAGTAAAACCTCAGTGTTATTACAGGCAAATAAACGCTTGTAAGATATATCAGGCCTCCAGTATCATTTCTACATTTAATATGGGGATAATTAGTTCTACGAAGTTCTTGCACACTGCACCAACGTCGACTGCGTTGACATAAGGCGAAATCTATCCTTTCTTGCATGCATCGAATATATTTTATAAAATATAATTTCAAACGTCAAGAACAGAAATGGCCTTTGATGATGGTTGAGCGAAAAAGTAATCCTATTTGAATAAACAATAAAAGTACGTGAAGCATAGAAACTGTGGTCGCAGCACTCCTAAAATGAATGTTTTTTTCTGACGTATGGGAAACTTTAGAGATGAAACCTAAATATTGTCGAGGACGCTCTGTGACTGAGGAGGGGTATTCCAATTGAAAACAGTAGGGTAACGTGGGGCAGCGCGCCCCCCACTTTTTTTAGACTACATTTTTGATGAAGTTTTAATTGATACGAGGTGGTTCTTTGTTTTGTTTAAAGGTGCAACTAATGAGGAATGTATGATGTGAATTAGACGCCTATAGAGTTATTCAATTTTTAATGAAACACTATTTTGTAAAAAGTGTCAAAATGGGCCCATTGCCCTACACTTCATCCCAGTGAAACTGTCGACCGGCGGTAGAGAACACGGACCAATTTCTGCCATACTTAGCGAGAAACCCGCTATGGGCCCGTGACCCGCAGTGAGCTCGCTGCCCCATGTTACCCTACTTACAATCAAATGTATTTCTACGATGCCAGAACCCAAAAAATATATTTAAAAGATTCAGCGCAATAAGTTTAACTCTTAAAGCGGACAAAATTGAAAAAAACTACGGATAAATAAATCAAACATGGAAATATATCACCGTGGAGTAATGAATTATGGAGCAGAACTTATGCCCCCAAATAATTGCTGGGTTAGAGCTCAGTGGAGTCATAGATAATTTTAATTTTTAAATTATCTGAAGCGCAGTAGTTATAGAGCGTTAGTAGTGGAAGGAAGCAGAGCTGAACCAAAGCATCAGCAGAGGAAAGATATGGAATGGTGTAGAGATTTATGCTGCAAGAAATATGTTTAAAGCGGCAAGACTTACTAAACTCTTACAATTTTGGTGTTTTTTAGAGCAGCGAAGTTTTACTGCAGCTTAGCTTGTCTCTTCCTTTTTTTGCCTTTTCGTCGTCGAAGTTAAATATTGTTCAGAGATATTTCAAGTCTCCGTCGTCGGTGAAACTTTTTGGCCGCCAATAGAGACGATGACGTCAGGCAATCTCTTCCGAGTTTGCGTTGCATTGTCAGTTTTGTGAAAGAAAAAGACCTAAATTTATTATTTGATTACCTAGTAACTGATGAAGACTCTTATATTAGGGTTTTGGCGACCACTTAAGGTATGATTTTACTCAAAAAATTCACGGTCAACCAGAAGTTTTTTGGGTATAATAATTGTAGAATATAGTGAAATGTTTATCATGACACCGTATAACGATGACAAACAAAGATTTAAATTTTCCTGCCCTCAAATCAACTTAATCAGTTTCTCTCCCCTCAATTCAATGCAGGATTTGATCAATTTTAATGATTTTTTATAACAATCAATGCCGCATACAAAATCGGATTTGTGAACCATGGCCCACAGGTTCATCAGGCAACCATATAGTTTTTAGCAATTTACTTCGAAATGAAGTCATGACATCTGATTTTAATTGCATCGCTTGTGCAAGGAATTTCGCTGTCAGGATTCCTGCATGCAAATAATTGCAGGAACATATTCCATCACATGAATATAATTGTTAAAAATATTACAGAAATAACCTCTAGAGCGTAAAAACTTTCAATAAAAACACACTAAGAGTCATCACGACGAGATGGGTTCACGATTCTATGGTTTCTGACTCCAGAAAAATCGCTTATTTTCTTTTTTAGTTTTGGACAGAAAACATATAAGCTATTTTGTCAACATAAACAAATATTTTAATGACGCACTGTTATGAATAGCACACAAACAAAATGATGTACCTGCAGTGCAGCATTCAAGCCCGCACACTTGGACAGGCTGACTCCAATTTGCAGTGAAGGGTTAATTATTTTTGAGATACTAGCATTGCTTACATTCAGTGAGAATTTCAATCGAACCAGGAAATGCACACGTAAAAAATTTCCATACCCGGAAATGTTCCCAAGGAACTTTCAAACGCAATTTTATCCCAATAAAAAATTCGTTTATTATTCACTAATTTTAATAATAATTTGTAATGTTATGCTCCTACAGTAAAGTTTTTTATAAATTTGCACATGTTGACCCATGTTGCGCATGTTGACCCATGTTGCACATGTTGACCCATGTTGCGCATGTTGACCCATGTTGCGCATGTTGACGCATGTTGCGCATGTTGACTCATGTTGTGCATGTTGACCCATGTTGCACATGTTGACCCATGTTGCGCATATTGACCCATCATTAGTTATGTTGACCCATGTTGCGCATGTTGACCCATGTTGCGCATGTTGACGCATGTTGCGCATGTTGACTCATGTTGTGCATGTTGACCCATGTTGCACATGTTGACCCATGTTGCGCATATTGACCCATCATTAGTTTCAGGTGTTAGGAATTGCGTAGCATCTCGAAAGTTGAATAAGAGCACTCAGAATCCAAAAATGACTTTTCTACGAATGCGTTTCATTTTAAAAGCGTTCCTAAATAGGGGGAATTAAAAGGCGTTCCGCTAGGGGGAGTTAAGGCATTAATTGAACTGAAACCAAGTATTCTCCTCTAAAAATTTACGCGTCCCTTAAAAATCTCCATCGGGGCAGGATGCCCTCTTTCGGGAAAAAAAATCCTGAAGGACCCCAAATGAAGAAAACCGGTAGATTAGCGACCCTGAATTGCTTTTGCAAAAGTATAAAAGAAAGACTGAGGGTTCCTCGAGTGGCTCTAGGGCCATTGAAAAGTTGGACCGGAGCAGTTCGATGTCTGGCAGTCTGCCTCTTGTTTATCCGCAGTATTTGAAGATAGCAATATTAAACCTACTGTGGATTTATTAAAACGAGACGTAACATTAAAACGAGACATAATTACTGCTTATTGTAGAACATTACTGCTTATTACAGCAGAACAATTGAGAAATGGAAAGACGAAATTTTAGAATTCAAACAACTCTAGCCAAAATTGTTCATCATTCAAGTATTTTTCGTTTCATGTACTTCACATGATAAATTTGCGACAAAAGTTTTAAACATGCATGGGAATCAATTGCCGATAAAATTCATTTACAATTACAAAAATAATCCCATCCAACTTAACTTCCAAAGCTTCTAAAAAATACTGCAGAAATCAGTACCAAACAATGGAAAATATAAGACTTAATTGGATAGCAAACATTATCAATCATTTGGGTGCTCAGTAATCAAATTGTTTAACTCCTTAATAATTTGAATCACTAGGCCTCATTTTACATTCACACGCATTTCTTAATCAATTGCATCCTCGACCCTGAATTTGCATACTAAATCCTACATCGCTTGGTCTATTTATTACCATGACGTTCGGTCTTTTACATACCAGGCAGCCCGGTCTATTGTGTACCGCGCGTGGCTGTACCGATAATGTTATTGCCTCAGGAACATTTGGTTTTGTGTCAGAAACATTTTATATTATCACAGGAACGTTCGATTGTATTTTAAGAACTAAAAAGTAATGTCTGAAGCATTCGATATTATTTCGGAGACATTTGATATTGGCTTAGAAATTATCTCAGTAGATGACATAAGGGGCACTAATAATTTTATTAGCACATTTTCGTTGCAGATAACCTGAATTGTGGCAAGGAGTAACTAAGATGTAAGGTGCAGGGACTAAGTGTGATCCTTGCGCTGTTGAACAATGATACTGTCTTTAGCGAATAAGAAATTCTATTTAAGTTCTCTGGTCTGTACATTGAAGTACCTTTGTCAAAATCTAACGCATGTGGTTTGAAATATACTGATAATATTATGTAATTTTGTTGAAACGAGTCAATAAACTCTGAACAAATCAAGGCGCCCGTGATCCAAATATACCGAGTTTTTCCATTCTATACTATAGCCACTAACTGGGCTGACCTCTGCGGCTGAAATCATCAGCAAGCCACAGAGCAAATCACTAGTTGAGTGCAAGATCGATGCGTACAGGCAGGTTTTATATGGCAGGCTATGAACTGCAGTGCTGCTAGAGTCTGTTCATGAAATATGCCAGCCTACCACAGCACGCACAGTGCTCTGGACCAGCCTAAACTGTGTCAATTACAGTGCGCGTGGGTGCGCTGTGTCGAGACTGCATGAGGTCGTAACAAGCGATCCTAACTGTAATTTGTTGCACTGGTATAACGGTCAGTGAACATTAGTACCAACAAAATATAGAGTCAACAACATGAAAAATCTTGAAGCTACCATCGTACCTAATATCAAGTAAAGTATCCAGCTGACTTATATAGAGTGAAATGTACAAATATTTGGCACATGGTCTAAAACTTTCGAATTTATGAGCATACTCTGTAAGTACAAATAACGCTCATTCAAATGAGAATAAATTAAAGAAAGCGTAGAGTAAATCTAGTTCTAATTTTGAATTTGTCGTTGTTTGTTAATATGGTTGCACCTTTAATGGATAACGGTTAGAAAGTTTTTCAGTCTCATTATGCATTAAAATAGTGAGATGAATCATAATTCAACATTTTAAAATCGACAGCAGGCTATGAATAATGTAGATAACGATATTATGAGATGTTTTTTTAACAATATTTGTAAGCCATCTAAATATCACGGCATCACAAAATAGATGCAGATTTCAGATTCAGTTCCAAACATTATAGTTCATCGTATGTTATTATCCACACTGTTCAGATTCAGTCCCAAACACATTATGTTATGTCATCGTATGTTATTGTCTACACTGTTCAGATGCGGCGAGATAAGTTGCAGCACCAAACATAAATTTGATAAGAGTTTACTTACTGAGAGTATCGGAAACTCGAGTACACCTGTGTAGAACAAACTGTCTCATTGATCAACCGACATACTGAATTAAATTATATAAGAGTCCAGTTTTATAGTAAACGTTGGTTCTGTGGATCTATTGCTGTGGGTTTCATGTGGCTACTAAGTTATTTCTCATAAAAACTCTTAACTGACCAGAACGCGCGGCAATATTTTATTGCACGCAGCTACGATATTAGTCATATTCATACAAATTATTCATCATCATAACATTATATTCTGTAGAGATAAAAAATATTGGTATGGCTGTGAATTTTAGAGGCGCACTGTGAAGCAGCATGCTCGTGAGAAGAGATATTCTATAAAATATTGAGAATTTACCCTATTTTATATCTGAAAACAATTTATATCTTATGTATACTGAGATAAAAGCGCGAAAGATTACTCATAATGAGTAGAAGAACGAACAGCAGACTAGATTAAATAAATTTCAAGACTTAAAAGAAGTATCCATTAATTTATTCCGACCTGAGCAGTTCAGTTGATGGCGTTATTCTCGAGTTGATGGCGTTATTCTCTATACCTGATGAAGATTTGATCATTTCTTGTTAATTTCAGGTAAATGAAAGCATGACAATGAGTTACGGTGAAAGTTGTGAAAAACTCTTATGAAGTCAGCTTATTTTTAGTTGAAGAACGACGAGGGCTGACCAACATTTGTGTAAGGCGGGTCGTTGGAATACCAAAAAAAGGACAGGTTTCGTAATGTTTATCAATTTGACTAAGGCGGTAAATATTTTGAAAGGAATCAGAAGTTTCTTTCCAATGAAATTGCTAGAGTTTAGCTGTTAAAGTGAGATTATAAGATTTGACTTGATTTACATTCCTACACCAATAACTGTGGTATCTACAACTACATATTTCCAGACTGATGAGTTTACGGGAAAACACTATTATAATTTAATTATATACATAGATTGAGCTTCAGTCGAATCTTGTTCGCAAGGACCGATCCGAAACTTTTACGACGATTTTTTACGCTCCCTTTCCTAAATTTGTTATATCGGGATCAATTTATTCAAATTGACAACAATGCTAACTACTCACAATACGCCTCTGCTGGGGGTGTCAGATTTTTTTTTATGCTCAGTTTTAAATTGGTGCTCAAATCACAAGTTTCATCAAATTTTCCACGCATAACTTTGTCACATCAAAATAAACCCCTGAACCTGAATTCCGCACTGGCTCCCTCCAGTCTACTCGTCCCTCCACTATATATAGTCTTGTCTGCATATCCCCCTCTAGTCTACACGTTCCTAACTAGATAGTCTTGTCTGCATATCCCCCTCTATTCTACACGTTCCTCACTAGATAGTCTTGTCTGCATATCCCCCTCTAGTCTACACGTTCCTCACTAGATAGTCTTGTCTGCATATCCCCCTCTATTAGTATTTTGACTGTGACTGCAGTTTCCATACCCCTGGGTATGTATAGCATTGATGACATTTAATGTATCCGTAGACAAACTATTAGCATGTAATCTTCTGGCTGTTACTGTAGTTACCAGACCTTAGAGTACGAATAGAAAAAAATAGTCATGTATCCTTAGACAAAGGACTTTAGGAGCCATTTTCTGACCACTTTCTTGTGATCGATTGAGAGATCTTATGCTGCGACAATGCGACCTCTTCCTATCTACACTGTCTATATCATTGCATAAGGTGCTACGTTAAAAGCTTGCTTGTGGTAAATCTAAATTGAATTAATTCTGAATAATTTGAACCTTTTTGAATCTTAGACTGTCGAATATATGGAGCGTTCAGTCAAATGCAACATATGAGTTTGAGTCATAAAGTGCTACGTATTTTGCAACGCTTATCTGCACAGTTGAAGGTAAGCATGAGATCTCTATTATGGTACTAAGTACTTATTACAGTGATAACATTTCGGACAAGTAGCCATTGTGAGAAAATTAATGAACCCTGAACCCACAACTGTCCTACATTCAAAATTTCAGCATGTACTCAATAATAATTTAGCGATACAATGTAATTTAGAATTATGTTGGAGAGTATGGCTTAATTTGAGCAGATATAAGAAGCGCTAGTGTTCGCTCAACACCGAAGGTCAGGCTCACTCTATGTAAAGACTATCGAGCAATTTAACTTGAATGGCTACTTAGTTCCTAACGCGGCTTGGCAGGTACAAAGGATTCAAGCTGCCAACGAAGGCTCCGAGTTTCGCTCAAAAGCCCCGGAAAAATGGTCACCCTAGCCAAAGGTCGGAATAGGCGCCATAAATCTTGCCGTCCATTCAAAGCCACGGCCGCCAAACCACTGCAATTTGCTCGAGCTTAAACGGCGCCCGCCTCATCGGTGCTGTATGGAAGAGTCCACCCCGCATAGATCAATGCTTGAAAATATCATAGCTCTACTACTGAGCGTCAATTTTCACCGCAGTTTTACCTTTCGAGTACGTCGTTTGATATTTTTTCAATATATCTAAGTGTTATTATGACACGTTGCATGACGATGTTTTGGTCACTTGAGCAAACAGTTATTTCGATTGTGCTGTAAATCAAAACAATTTCCTTCCCTCATACAACGCTTTGGCAAACAAAAACATGTATTCAGGCAAATTAGGCGCGTTTTCATTCCTCAACATCAGGGCGAAAATTTGACTGATTTTCTGGAGCCAAATGCAAAATGCGCATTATTCACCTTGATAATTTTCACATTGATTTGGCCAAATACAATTACCGTTTAATATTTTTTTCTTTGAATGAAATATAATGATCTGAAATGCGTTTTTGTGCGAGCTTTTGACCCACTGAAATTAACTTTTAGAAATGAACGACATCGTAAGTGCGAAGATATTCAGTTGAATTTACTCGATGTCGGATTATGTAAAAAATCTTCCTTCCTTAAATTTCTTCCCTAAATTATCCAACTTTGCTCAAAATATCAATTCATCACAAGTTTTTAGTAATTGCCTTCGAGTAGTTGGTTGCCTACCCTCTTCCCTGAACCATTTATCTACAGAAGGAATCTCTCGTTGCCACGTCCCTATAGATATAGAAATAGCATTGGAGGCGGTTAACAGATCCGTAAACATATGCCTAACCTTATTTAAACTGAGGATTGTTTTCGTGACCAGGTCTTTAGGTAGAAATAGCATTGGAGGTGATTAATAGATCCGTAATCACATGCCGAACCTTATTTATACTGAGGATAGTTCTCGTTAACAGGGGCCATACTTTCAAATCTCGCTAAGTGAACGTAAGTACTTCCGCTCTATTTTCTTGTCTATGATTGGTGGATTTTGCTTGAAAGGCCGTCAATGATTGGAGGATGAACTTACGATCTCTTAACTTTTTTTGATAGTATAGGCCCAGGTCTGTAGGTAGAAATAATATTGGTGGCGGCTAATAGATGCGTAAGAATACGATCAACCTTATTTATACTGAGGGTAGCTCTCGTTACCAGGCCTTTTGTATACGAATAACATTGATAATTGCTAATGAGGAGGTTATAAGGGTCCGCCAGTCATACTGTATTTTATATTAACAGGATACCTCAAACATGCTTGTACTGGGAGCTTTTCAAATCGAAACGAACAGTAAATATTTTAAAAAAGGCAGTTGGGAATAAATAGACACAATATATTCAATTCGCTAAGACGAAATGGAAAACATTGTAATATTTAATCCCGTTACTTAAACAAAAGCTTAATGCATCGCCAATCAACTACAATGGTTAAGTTACTAATTTTCCAGCTAATAAATAATCGCTGGGATTAATTAGTAATTACATCTTTACGATCCTCAGTCCGAGCGTGGGACTGCGTTGCGGTTCATTGACTTTCCCGCATGAGTCCCTCACAACAAAGCCGCTGTTGAACTTCTCGCAGAAATGCCCTCTTCATTGCACATCCCGTTAAGTTATGTCTGCTTTTGTTTGGAAATAGCGGCACATTATTATTTCATTCATAGCTTACATCTGATCTGGAACAATTGAAGTATACTTCCTTGCATGTGCTCAATCATTTGCAATTAGTTGCGTCTGACACTAACGGCACGAGTGATAAATTTTGTGCCAATTTATCTCCAATTTTCAGTCATGTGTGAATTATACAGTGGAATTGGCAACATATTAATCATTGGCAACATATACATATTATCAGTTGCAACATATTAAATTTTCTGTTTCGAGGTGGCTGCGCTAATGTTCTGTACAATTTTTCTATTTATTAGTCAGTGGAGCTGCATAGGATAAGAGTTGCAGATACGTGCATCTCGTGGATTGAAAAAATTCTACTAATTGGTCCCTGGATGAAGTACTGGTAAGAAATATAGAACAGTAAATTCGATCAAATTAGAGCTTATTTGTGATACAATTATTCTAAATAAAATAAATGCAACATTAGTGCCTGAATTTTATTTAACGTGCCCAGTGAGCATGGAAGTTAGAATATTTTAAATTATTTCCTCCGCGGCCTCTTTTTCTTCTTAGTTAAATTGAATAAACAGTTAGAAGTATATTAATAAATAGTGACCAGGATGAAAACATTTGGCGGTATAAATATTCATACGAGTGCGATCCTATAAATAAGTTTGCAATCATAAAATCATTACAATAGCTACATGTACGATGAAAAGTTCACCTCTAAAGCTAAGTAATAGCTCACTGAATTCAAACTAGAGCATTAAATGGATATTTCTACCCACGATTAATGTAGTTAATGATTGAGGGATTCTCGTATTATTGATTTGATTAAAAATACGATCGTCGCAGTGAAAGTTTTTCATGCTATGGATCGAGATCAATGCGTTTCTAGGGCGACGAACCGCACCGCACAACAATTAAGGAGTAACTTGAGTAAAGGTAGAGTCGCACAACTCGATGAAAGAGCGTTGTGGTGCAACTTATCACAATTCTTTGGTGCCTAACCTAAAAATATTCTGATAACACCATGAATACTAAAACTTATTATAGTTTATTTTAACTGGTTCACCTCTCCGTTTTCTCGTTTTTTTTGCGTTAAGGGCGATTTAAATTAGCCGCCGAGGCTGGGTACACATTCAAGCTCTTCTCATGTATGGAAATTAGCTATGAAGATTCCATAGGTTATTGTTTAGCCATTCAACAAAATTGTCATGACCACCATCATGAATAAATAAACAATGGTTTAGTATCTGAAATTTGATGATATATTTAGGTATGTACCAATGATATATATCACTCATATTAGGAAATACACAAGAGTAAGAACTTGCGATGATGATAGTGATAAATAAAATTAAGAACGAGAAAGTTTTTCGTGTTTTATGAAGAAATACCAGTTGTGGGCTATTAAACTAACTAGACAACACTACAGGAGCGGTGAGGTAGAATGCCCTAATTCATTAACCGTTATCATACCGTAAAATACTATTATATGAAATGCTCGAAATTTGTATAAGAAGTTCTAAATCCAGCGCGCTCCACTTATTTGCTTTAAATTGTTTTATCAACATAGAATACAAAACATTTATGGATGAGGCTAGAAAATGGTTTGAAAGTAAAATTAAAGTCTGCTCACAAATTGAATGTTCGAAGATTTCTAGATCCGCATTATTCTGGACCGATCATAATCTTCGATTTTCGTCGTGCATATTCTAGTTCGATATTCCAGATTTTTAGGTTAGTCGATAGCCCAGACTGAATCATTCCTAATGTATGCATGGCAAAGCTATTATTTTTATTACAGAACCACGGGTAGGAAGAAATATCGATACAATTCATATCACGATGAGATATCGCAACGCTCGTACGCAGAGGACGCAGATTTAGTAAAGAAAGTATGACCTCAGAAAGCATCTAATTTCCCTGAAGGTCTCTCTATTCTCCGGCGAGCCACGAAGAATAAAACGCTGCCAGCGCAATTGAAATGGCAAAATAAATATCACTTGAACCCTTCGTACTTTTGGCTGCAGGCAGCTTCTTGATATTGACTTGCTTCTATGCTTCGGCAATACGGCGGCAGTGGCGTCTGCCATTTATACGTTCCGTTTTTGCTTATGTTAGATCACGTCGAAGCATGCATAATATAGAAAATATCAATAATATACTGGAAGATTTACTTATAATATTCTAACTAAATTAAGTTTCTTGTTCTTCAATTTGTTTATAACTCTTTGAACTCATTAATCAACGGATGCTGTAGACTAAAATGAGAGCACTTTGTTTCATACAAATTGCCTTGAAAATTAGTCACAAAATCCCACTTTTTTATAAATACTTAAAGCCAAAATATCTTAGATATCGGTATAATTAAATTTTGAGCACCTCATAATAAAATATCACCTCATGAATTAATATTTCACTTAATATGAAATTTCTCAAAAGGAAGGAGTTGAATTAAGGTAATCTGATGCGACGATCCCACGATGCTTCTCGTCCATGCTGCCTGATCGTGTCTCTCAGTCTCTCAATGGCGGGATCATTTACCGTTTGACGATTTTTAATAAATTAGGTGTCAAGCATCCTTTATAAACTAATTACTATACTGAAATAGCAAATGCAAATGTGGTACATTCTGTCCTCTACAATCCACAGAATAATAAAAATTGTCTGATCAAAGAGCCAGTTTTGTAATGAGTAAATCTGTAATCGAAAATTCATCTTAAAAACTTGATCCGTGCGAGTGCCACTTTATGACCTTGATCTTCGTTTCAATATTATGGCATGAGAATCTCGTGTCTCTTTAAGTCCGTCATTAGTGACAAGAAGACGCAACAACTTTGATAAATAATAACGCTCTAAGTGGTTTTTCTTGCAGTATTGCCACATTTTAATCCCATCGTTTTACGATATTTTCACACATCTTGAGGCATTTAATTCTAGATTTTTAATTGTAATACTTAATATTGTTCGAGCAAAGTATGATGAAAAAACGAAGAGCCATTCTATGATTATTACCGCGTATATTCTGCCTAAGGTCAAAATGTGTATTTAAACTAAATAGTTAAGGTATCCCGACCCACAACGTAACATAAGCAACAGTCGTTTACAGAGGAGGGTCGCAAGCAGGCCTCAGGGGTCCCGTGGAGAGGGCTCTTAAGGACCCTTATTTGAAGTAACTCTCGTTGTCCGCCGTCTCTCCAGGGCTGTTCAGGATTTCAGTTCGCTCCCAAAGTTTTTTGAATAGCGTTCATTGTAATGTCATTCCCATTCTGATAAGGAACAAACAGATGGAAGTGGCGCCTGTAGAGTCGTTCCAATGCCGTTGGTAAACCTTGTCTGACTTTGTGCGCATTCCGTGGTTTTGAAAACATTAATTATGAGAGCTTATCACGTTCCCGGCTTACTATTTACTGTTGATCTTTATTCCTGCAACATCTTTCCATAGCTCGTAAACACATAAATGACTATCACAAATATATTGAACCAAATGAGAGCGAATTATGATAAGGAATTGCTTTATTTATTGTACTAAAAAATTGGTAAATCAAGCAACATTAGAAGATGAAGAGTTATTTTCCGGCAATTGTGGTAATTTTTCATTCTCATAAGCAAAGACACACGACGATAACATTTTTACTTTATTGTTAAGATGATTTATTAATATGATTTATGATTTATTAATGAAATGCAGGCTCAACACCATTTTTCATTAAATAATCCAGGGCGACGTCTTAATATTCAAACTCGTCTCTCACTTGATTTAGAAACTTAAAATGTCGGCACAGCTCTGCAATTGCGTCCAGAATGGGATTTAAAACCTAGAACAGAATCTCAACAGACAGCTGCTTCGCCTGAGATTAATTTTGGACATAACATCTGCAGAATAATGAGCGTCGCCAGAATAATGCACCTCTGCAGAATAATGAATCATGAATGATTGTGAAGATAATCATGCAGCTGCATATTGCCTGGCAGTCTCTACCGCAACGGGCTACTGAAGACTCTGGCTGCACCAGGTTTCATGATGGAGATTACGGCGATATGATTGTCACGAAGGTAATTATTGCTACTGACAAAATTGTTCTTATTGTTATTTATAGTAATTATACGTATTAATATTCATAAATTTTATACAGGGTAAGTTTATTGTCTCGATGGAAGTTTACGAAAAAGTGTGCGATGAATTTAATTATTTAGACATTAATGAAGGCGAAAATTTGATTTCTGGGACCAGCGATACAGTAAAAATATTTGTCATGTATTTATTTCCTTTCACTAACCGAAGTGAAAGCCTTTTAATTTATATGTGGCAGTGTTCATTACTTAAACTTAGGTTCGAGTCTTGTGTTTTCAATTATTTATTCTGTATCAAATATTCAATTATAATGGAACCTCCGGTGAGTTTTAAAAAAATTAGATCAGTACTCACTGCAGTGAGTGACCGGGCGCATTTTCTCGTCCGTCCATCCATGATGTCACGGACGGACGGACGGACATGGCGAGTAAAATAGCGCCTTTTTTCCATAAATGAAAAAATACGCTAAAAATTTGTAGTTAAGTTTCAGTAATAAATGCTATCATATGAAACTCCAAAATTGCAATGTTTTCGGAACTGGAACTTGAGCTTCAGACGAAAAATTTGCTAAAACTTTATTACAAAGATTTGTTTTTTCCTTCCACGAAAACAATAATCGGCTTCTATCCTGAATAATATTGTCAAACAGGGACTATTTATTGTAGAATATCCATCCTGATGTCCATCCAGTGACACATCAGTCTTTATAATTTGAAGAATTACACAACAGTTCCAAACTATATCCTTGTAAGAATTTACAAACGAGTAACAAAATTTAAAAAAAACTAAATATTTGCTATTCTTCAACTTTGGAAGTTCGTTTTAACCATTAAAGACATTTTAAATCCTATGTCATGAACAACAAAAACGCCACAATGAAAAATCTCTGTTCTGTTACAGAATAACATTTTTCCAGAAAGACTTGAAGGCACAAATATTCTAATCCAATTTTCTACCAAGTTCCCAAAGCATGACAACACGATTGTGATCTCAAAAAAGGTAGATTGTAATTTTTAATGAAGTGCATTGTATCTTGACAAGACAAAGTGTTCATTGACACGCTTGGATGGTACTCTGCTTAATTTTATTGCATTTATTAAATGCTGGAATAAATTATGTTTGTAAAAGAAAGCTTGTTCGCAATCCGTGCACAAGAAGATGTCGCGAACAAAAGTAATTTTTGAAACGAGCATATCAAGCAAAAAATTTCAAAACCTTCCACTACAGCGCCATGGAATGTAGTAAATCAACCAGTCCAAGTAAGGCCTTGAGTCTTATGAAGCAATATTTTGATTCCAAAAATATCAACGTAAAGTTCCTTTTAAGATCATAGGAACAAATTATATATGGCCTTAAATGAAACCTCAAAAGAAGCAGCTAGTTGAACCTCAAAAACTCTGCAGAAGCAATAGACCAAATGAAAAGAAAGCTACGAGACAGCGACGTCGCTAAGAAAGCAAGGACCGTCTTCCAGCCGCTCTAATGAAACGCGCGCAACTGGTGGCTGGTGCCAGATGGTGCCAGCTGGTGCCTGCTGATGTCAGATGAAGCCAGCTGGTGCCAGATGATGCCAGCTATAGCCAGCGGGTGCCTGCTGATGTCAGATGGTGCCAGCTGGTGCCTGCTGATATCAGATGATGACAGTTTGTGCCAAATGATGCCAGCTGATGCTGACATCAGCTACGGTTACAATGCAGCATGCACGAAGTAAAAGCCTAGCGATAAGTCACGTAATATTATGGGTCATATCAAGACTTGAGTTCACACAGTGAAGACATGGAAATTTCATGCAATTAAAAATAACATCAAATAATGAATTTTTATCAATAAGAAGCAACCATCCGCGCAGATGTACTAACGCTGTTTAGCATAATGGTGCAGTAGAATCAATCGGCCTTTATCGGAGCAAATCCATTTTAACTGCATGACAGAAAATTTTCGTAGATGCTATTATGTTTAAATATTATTCTCCCAAACCTACAGGTCATTGCTCCAGCCTCAATAATAACAATGTAGCGTAATTTTGCATTAATTTTCAACTTAGTGTTTTCACTTAATCGGTTGAGCCTCCCATTTAACTAGTTGCTGTTGACAGTAAAATTCGGGGCCCCCCCGGTTTTACCCGCGCCACTACGCGTATTGATACTTGTATCTTCCAACTTTATACTCACAACCCAGGAAATCGCGGAATGGGGGGTAAAATGTTACTTTTTCGGTCATAACTCGGAAACGCCTAGACGCTGCTTGAGCACATTGTATGAGACATCGTGTGATGTAAGATGGTTTAGTTTATTGTAGTTTATTGTAGTTTATTGTTGTTTATTGTTGTTTATTGATATTGATATTAAAATGTAGGGGGCACTGGGATATTCTGGTTGAATTGCATAATTATCACTCACCAGCATATTCAACCAAATCCCCCTCTAACATTGGATTATTAAAACACCAAACATTTGTTATAAAGGCCAAACATTTCGTTAGATAGAGGCATTCGCAATGAAATGTAATGCATGCTACCAAGCTTATAACATAACAACACAACAAAATTTTTAAAATATCTGCCTGACTTACATTATGTACGATTTAAATCTTCTTGTTCTTGTTTGCTTTGTTATTTACCGGATTTTCTTATTGCCATGCCGACAAATGAATGGAATTTAACGGAAACAAATCGGAGTTAATGTTAGCATCGGAGATAGCATTTGAGGCAATAATCTACATAAACTTCATTGTCTGCTTGCTTCCCCACCCAGTGCTAGATGTGCTAACACATCTAATCTATCAGATATATGCCAGTATTTAAAAAGTTAACTGATTTTTTAATTTGCTTATTTGTATCAAGAACAGTTTATTTGAATGACGGATGACATTCTATCTTAGATGTATCAAATATCTGGCGTAAAAGTTGAATTTCACACACTGCCAGCTACCCTGATCGTTTCCACATACAAGGCGACATCGAAACCATATATAACTTCTTAAAGGACAATTTCTTGGTTCTAACGCATACATGCAAACGCATACTGATAGCGACGTCGAAGAAATATGGCGTTCAAGTTGCACAATAATGACCAATATCAGGAAACAAATAGCTTTGAAGAATTCCGAAGCTTATATAAGACCTTCTGAAGGTCAATTGACGGAGCGACCATCACGGCACCAAGAATTGAAATCCATCGAAAGTCTGTGGAGTCGTCCTTAAAGATGCAAGTAAAGGATATGACGTCTTCAAGTAAGGATATGACAGCTTCAAGTAAAGGATACGACGGCTTCAAGTAGAGGATACGACATCAGCTTCAAGTAGAGGATACGACAGCTTCAAGCAGAGGATATGACAGCTTCAAGTAGAGGATACGGCAGCTTCAAGTAGAGGATACGACAGCTTCAAGCAGAGGATACGACAGCTTCAAGTAGATGATACTACAGCTTCAAGTAGAGGATACGACAGCTTCAAGTAGAGGATACGACAGCTTCAAGTAAAGTATACGATAGCTTCATGTAAAGCTTTCGATAGCTTCAGGTAAAGGATACGAAAGCTTCAAGTAAAGTATACGATAGCTTCAGGTAAAGGATACGACAGCTTAAGGTAGAGGATACGACAGGTCTCTATAGGTAAAGTAGCATTCTTGGATACAATTGCAGTTTCAGCTCAAAGCATCACGAAAGAGGAGATTGTCGTCCTAACAAATACAATTGAGAAGCGTTTAAGGAATGTTCTAGAAGCATTCATGAAATATTTCGAAGAGGAGGTCGTCATTTTGCAATAATTTTTGGCTTGAATGTGTTAAAATGTTCACCAAACTGTCAGATCTGACTCGTTCAGTCGCTAGACCGCAACAGTTTTTCATGTGAAAATTTCTTGTGACCGAAAATCATTTCAATCCACTTGATCAGACACAGAAAATATTCTCAATTGTTGCCGTCTACGAGTATCTGAATTATTTTGACAGATCATGAGCTGACAAATGTAAACAAAATTCCGCTATCGCATAGGAAAATGGCTTATAAAACAAGTACATGTTTTTAAGTGGAAAAATTGTATTAACCTTAAAACACGAACAATAAGTGCAATTTAGTGCATAATTCTTCAAGTATTCTCAGCATCAGTTATCGACGAGGACCGTAATTCAGGCTCCAAGTAATGCATGCGGGCTTTTAGAACTGCACTTGATAGTTCAGGGAGAGCGCAGCGAGCGATTCATCTGAGGGGCTTAACGCTGAGCCCCCAAACGCGAACTGCGCGGCCTCAAATCTTGGACTCGTTAAATTTAGATCAATGCATCACAGCACGGATTTAGAACCCTTCAGAAAACGATCGAGACTTTGAGTGTGGGAGGGAAAGATTTACCGAGTTGTGGGTAGGTACCGTACAAGTCTTGGACGATGGAGAAGGAAAGGGCTGGCTCGATAATTTCAAGGCCTCCTGATTAATATAATTAAAAATGCCTTTGGCAAGAAGTATAACATAATGGGTCCACCTAAGTTAATGACAAGTTTCTGGTACATGTCCCAATTCATCACAGTGTCAGATTGAATCAAATATTTCTTTCAATTCATTAATGATATTTGTGGATCAGAAAAAAAAACACAAATATAAACAAACACAAAAGTCGTTTTCAAAATATCATACTCATCCGTAACGAAAATTCAATTTTGGGATATAGATTGCAGCCATGAAATTAATTATTAAATGTATGAGGGAATAATTGCTATTTCATCTAATTTGTTAACACAAATTCAGTGAACATACATATATTTATAATTGCTATTTCATCTTATTTGTTAACACAAATTCAGTGAACATACATATATTTATTGAATATTTAATGAGGTAATTTGGTTGTTGTAAAAGCCACGTCCGTGAGTCAGCGCCAGCGGAGGCATATGTGATGAAGAGACCAGCAGCGGATTAGAACGATCGTCAGGACCGGAGCAGGTGCCTAAGTCATCGGAAAATTAAAGAACTTCATGAACTGACACCCATGAAATTCGCTGCTCATTTCTCTCGAAACAAATGTCACAGAGAACTCACCCTATGTTTTCACATGAGTAGAGGTTGCTGGTGATTCACCCTTCATCTTAACTTACGGACAGGAGGACAAAGAGACAAAGAAATCATCCTTCATTTCCATATAAGTAAATGAGACAGAGCACTCATCCTTTATTTCAATTTCAGGTGAGAGACGGTGGACTTTACTTCATTTGTACCTCATGAAATTCCCTTATTATGCGAAGTTCAGACGAACTCATTTCGGCTTCTAATCTCTGTAAGCCGGTAAGCCATGCACACAGAACTTCCTTTCATCATTTTTAAGTAAAGAATTCCATACTGGATTCGAGCATAGGATCACCTGCTTTAACTTCTTTCGGCTTTGGTTCAGCGAATTTAATAGGCGGTGTGATGCTACCACCACAGCCCGCGCTCGGCACGCAATATAGCTAACTTAACTAGACAATGAAATGTCTCCATCATAACAGCAATCAGGTAGAAATTATACTTAAATAATTCCTTATTTCTAAACTTGAGTACTGTAATAAAACCGTGATGCTTGTCATGATTAGCGGATATTATCACAAATAACGTGATATAGTGAAAATAGTCATTTTATTTCCATAGAAGTTGTCAGATATACAATAATTACATGGATGAATTATACTACATGGATGAATTATTATCAGTTTTGCTCATATCCTCAAGTTTTTCCCGAATACTTAAACGTGAAGGGATTCGACACCGGCCCGAAAGTAACCAAAAACGTGTCTAGAGAACTTATAACGGAATATAATTAAATGTTTAGAAAATCAATACATAATATAATAGTATATGTTATGGGATACTACAAAATAATACATTAGCATGTTTGTAGAACCTGCTCTATTGACAAATTTTCAGTTTACTTCGCATCGTGTGAGTAATTTAGCGGCGGAAGAATATTTAATTCATTCCTTCACTCAAAATTAATGTCAGGTGAAGCTTCGTCATTAAAGTTTACTTCCAGAAACCTCGCCTACACAAAAAGAAAATAAATTATGTCTGAGCTTTTAGTTCTAAACTACACGTACGTCGGTTCGAGTTTAAGACTTTATTTACAAACTAGATGAATTAGGTATTCTTCAACAATTAGAAGTATTCTGATTCATGATGAAATCAGAATACTTCAAAAACTTAAATGGAAAAGGAGAAAAGCGCATTATTTCAAATTATGCTTTATATATGTAGGGCAACATGGGGCAGCGCCCCCCCCCCCTTTTTTTAAACTAAATTTTTGATGAAGTTTTAATTGATACGAGGTGGTTCTTTTATTTTGTTTAAAGGTACAGCTAATGAGGGATGTATGATGTGAATTAGACGCCCTATAGAGTTAGTGTATTTTTAATGAAACACTATTTTTTGTAATAAGTGTCAAAATGGGCCCATTGCCCCACCCCTGGGGCAATGGGCCCATGGGCTTGGGGCAAGGCGCCCACCCTTGGTCCCTTTACCACAATTGCATATTTTTTCATTTAAAAATGATAAAACAACACTTTACAGTTAAAAATAAGAAAAATGTGATAAAAAATATGACATTCATTCATTTATTAACAACTCAATAAATCATATCCTTAACTTGAAAAAAATATTTTCTTGGCTTAAAAATCTATCACTGTCGTAAAGAAAAATATTTCATTGACATAAAAATATATATCCTTGACTTGCAAAAATATATCCTTGCGATAAAAAATTCTTCCTTGACATGAAAAAATGTATCCTTGACTAGAAAAAATATATTTAGTTGATCAGAAAAAAACCTCGTTCCAGTTTCGTCCATAATCCATACATTATGTGCAGAGAATTCGTACCTAATCGTGATTTCAGCCAACACCATAAAAACTCATCAACTTTTGACTCACTGTTAATGTTGACTGAAATCAACTTTTGGCAAGGCAAGAGTCAATAACTCGATAAGGGGTCATAAATACGCATATTTAGAAACTAAATCTGCTGCCTTGAGGCGTTAAATAAAAAAATCATGCAATATGAAGTGTAATTTGTAATTCAAAAAGCTAGTCATAATTTTGAAAAGGTCATTGAGACAAATCTAATTATGTATAACACAAGACTTCACCATGGGCGCTTTGCCCCGTGACACGCGTGGGCCCGTTGCCCCACTAGGTATCATTTCAATTTATATCGTGTCAACATTTTATTTTAAAAGCTAATAGTGTAAACTTGATCTCAAAATTATCCCTATAAATATTACTTTCAAAATATAATTCAAAGTAATTTCAAAAGCTTTCATCTACAGTAATCGACAACAGTTTTATTTAGCGGCAAAGAAATTTTTATCTGGGCTAAAACAGTTAATCACAAATTAATTAATAACGCAAACACTTGGCAAAACGTAAATCCGTACACTTCATCCCAGTGAAACTGTCGACCGGCGGTAAAGAACACGGACCAATATCTGCCATACTTAGCGAGAAACCCGCTATGGGCCCATGACCCGCAGTGGGCTCGCTGCCCCATGTTACCCTATATTTATCATATTAAGATACTAAATTTGAAATTTATTTGCCAAATTATGAAATATATTTAAATACTCGATTATTCTTCAATTTCTTTACATATTTAAATTCGGAATTGGGCGAGGGCGGCGGTAGTCGCAGAAATGGCTGCTAAAGTTCTCGCGCCAGCCAACCGCCTTTGTGTTTCACTGTCACTAGGAAATGAAGATCTGGCTCTACACTTCTGGCCACCGAGATCACCTGATCTCACCCCATGTGACTATTTATTATGGGGTTACGTCAAGGAAACTGTTTGCGTCCCGCCTCTACCAGCAACTCTGTTTACGTCCCGCCTCTACCAGCAACTCGTTTACGTCCCGCCTCTACCAGCAACTCTGTTTACGTCCCGCCTCTACCATCAACTCTGTTTACGTCCCGCCTCTACCAGCAACTCTGTTTACGTCCCGCCTCTACCAGCAACTCTGTTTACGTCCCGCCTCTACTAGCAACTCTGTTTACATCCTGCCTCTACCAGCAACTTTGTTTACGTCCCGCCTCTACCAGCAACTCTGTTTGTCCCGCCTCTACCAGCAACTTTGTTTACGTCCCGCCTCTACCAGTAACTCTGTTTACATCCGGCCTCTACCAGCAACACTGGTTGATCTAAAGAACCGTATCACTGCTACGGTGCACTAAGTAACATGCAGAAGATATGCATTCTCGTGTGTGGGACGAGTTTGGCTACCGTTTAGATGTTTGCCGTGCAGCACAAGAGACATATTGAACATTCAAAAATGTGTAAAATAAACTTTGAGTCGTTCTCATTATATTTGTGTATAAATTATTCATTTTTAATCTATTATACTTTAAAAATATGAATTTATTAAAATGTGTCCATCATTTAGATTAACCCAGTACTTTTAAAATTAGGCAATTTTGTAAGGTCGTTGGTGTTTGAGAATTGAAAGAAACGCACGATTTTTTAACGAGACATTTTTGAACGAGCGGACGTATAATTTTCGTTCTATTTACGTCTATATTTAAAAGTCCTATTCATATAATTATACTCCCAAATCGCATTTTATTGGTCATTATAAGACTCTAAGCTATTTTAACTAATTGTTTTATTTCAAAAGAATATTTCTTGCTGGATAAATACGTGTATAATAATGCGCACATAAAACCTTTTCAGGTAATTTAATAGTACAAAAATCGAGCAAAATTCTGAAAAGAATAACGTCAATTTGGAGAAAGAAATACGTCAGCAATCGGGAGAGTGTGTCAAAAGAACTCAATTAAATCTTGGGTTAAGATCTGGCTAGCATTATCACCTTATATTCGACCATTAGAGGGTCATTAAAGTTGAAAGAAGTTTGATTTAGCTTTTCGGATAATATAATGTTAGTAAAACAGGTTAATACTAACCAAGAGGCGGTCGATCTCAGCGCTAATTCTATTTTATGTCCCTCACACCAACTAAGTTATTTCTTGCGTTTAGCAATAATAGCTGTATCGTATTCCACCGCAGCAATAAATCCCTATAGAATAGAATAGAAGTGTCGGCGTTGAAGAAATAGGCCCATGGCCTGTTGCCGATTCTTGAACTTTTCGTGACTTGATTCACAAGGGATCCGGCCTTTGGAACCATCTTATTTTCAAGTGACATGTCCATGCCCGAGTCGCATAATAGACATGTACTTGTATGTTGACCCAGCAACCTCGAAAATAATTCAAAACAATTTTCCGTAATTGTTATTTATATGCAACCAAGTCACACTTGCTACTCTGAGATATGTCAAAAAACGCATTTCACAAAAACGAAGATTGAATTATGGGTTAGACTGTCTTGAACGGATAACTGCAAACATTCAGTAAGATGAGCATTTTATTATATTATTCGATTTATGTATGCGATCTTCTGAATAGGAAAAATATTTATTTCCTTATTTATTCAGAACGATTATAAAGCGAAAAATAATGAACTCAATGTATATCGCAATTCTTGGTCTTTCAATTTTATGCTGATGTGTGAATGTAATTTTATTCTCTAGTTTGTAAAAAAATAGTTAGCCCCGGTAGGTCCCCATTGTAAGTGAATCCAGGTATTTTTAGCGCATTTTCTCATTTATGGAAAAAAATGCACTATTGTGCTCGCCATGTCCGTCTGTCTGTCTGTCCGTCTGTCTGTCCGTCCGTTTGTCCGTGACCTCAAGTTTTCGTCGACGAGAAAATGCGCTCTCTGTCACTCACTGCAGTGAGTTCTGAGTTATATTTTTTCTCATTTGCTTAAGGGACAAAACTGAGATCATCGGAATTCCATACCACATATCTTATGGAAGGTGAGCATCACATACGTATACGGCAATGCATTAGAGTGCACGCATGTCTTATGCAAGGCAGACTTCACGCACTGTGTGATTCAAAGCTGCACGTGCATTGGTTAATTTTTATTACCGAAAAACCTTTTCTAATATTTTATACGACTTACTCATGCCATTACTCAAAATATTCATACCGTATTTTTGCGATTAACGTAGAAAATGAGTGGCGGAACATCTCTAAATTATAATACTGTAGACGACTAATGATTTGGAACTATGAATTTCGAACCGATAGTGAAATTAAAAATTTCTATGTCATTATTCACGTATGCTGTTATAACTCACCTTTCGACTCTGCAGACAGGCGTCGATCACAGGATATCCATTTTAATAAGGAATTCCATCAAACATCCGAACACAATGTCCGGGTTACAGCACGAATTTTCTTCTAAACTTTTATTCTGATCGTTATCATTTAAATCTCAAGTATATGCATGGTGTCTGATATTTGTGAAGACAATTGTAGGATTAATTAACTTGAACTTGACACAATAAAAGCATGAAGAATAACTTAAAAATAAAGCTCGTTTTAGATCAAACTTTTCAAGGTACACTATAGTATGACCACCTCTTAAATTGTTGCCAGTGATCCGTAATGCATTTATAAAAAAAGCTGTACAGTTGTCGGTTAATGTCGACACTACAGGCTGCAGCAACAAGCGATACCGTGTTAACCTTCAGTAACAATTAAAATCGATTCATCATTTTCGACTTCAATGTGGCCGGCAAGCACCTATAAATCTCAGCAGGGTGTGTGATACGGTGGTCATAACAACAACACTTTATGTCTTCTATCAAAACGTTCACCCAAAACACCACGACGTTATTACAGTGTAGATCATTCACATGTGTAAAGAATTGAATGGTGCTCTTCAAAACTCATACTTTAGAGCACTGTGTCATTTCCAAAAAATTCTGTAAGAAATCAATGAAAACGTATCAATATCTATTTAAAATGAGTGGGAAATGTTACAGTTCATATTAAAAACATTTTGTATTCGATGGACAAAGAGGAAATCGTTTTTAGATTTTAGACTATTCTAGTAACATCGTTTTATTTCTCATCGCATTCAAACTTTTCGCTCTAATTCCAGTGTGCCAATTTAAGCGTGATTATATGTTTAGCAGACTATATCATATAACGCAATTTTGTTCCTTGTAAACCTAATATATTTCAACTTTCAAGCCCAACAATAGTCTAATTTACCAAATTGAGAAAACACAAGGAAAATTTTTATAAAAATTCTGTTCAACAAACCGGCATTAAGTTTAGAAGCTTATTTTTTAAGAAGACTTAGATGGCCATCGTGTAAAGTGATGGTTGCAGCAGATATGAACTATACCTCCTGTTACGGTCGTATAGACTTTAATTTTCACGACATTCGTATCAACAATATTTCCTTTAATATCCTTCTAACCTGAGCAGTATTTCAGCAATTAATTGGTATCATTATTCCTTTCGATCAAGTTTCATCTCGATTCTATTTGAGCTAAGATCTGAACATGTAATTAGTGTTCAAGTGCTTGAATTTGACGATGCAACGGTCGGACTTGGCAATGACCTTTTGTTGTCAATCGAAGATCCGCGCTGAAAACATAAATATCAAACTTGGTACAAAAATAACTCCATACAGATCCATTTTGAGTCCGTTGCGCAGCATTTTTTATCAGTAATGCAACATTGATAAACGTACATGATAATTTGTACTGAGAATTGTTTTCGTTATGTTATACCATTTAAGTATTAGTGAATGTAGACGTTTTTACGTTTAAGAGAAAAATTTCGCTTTTTAGCGACCGTTGTAATGTTGGTTCTTTGTGATTAATCGATCCAAAAATCAAACGACGTGTTTTAAATTTGATAACAAATAGAATGAAGGCAAAGAACGCAGCCCCGCAGATCCTAAGTCTTAAATTAATGTGAAACAATCGGTTTAGGATGATATAATAAATAGGAGGATAGACTCACTGAGAAAAGCTTCACTAATAAAATTCTTCATAATTTTATTAGTAAAATTCTTCATAAGGCTTCACTGATAAAATTCTCAGCTTTTAAAGTCTCTTCTTATATATTCATGGACTTGCAGTTAAGGTACTAAAAACTACATATCCAATTATAGGTGAATGTTAATTAGTGATTATCAATTTCACATCATTGGAAAATCAATTGATCAACATCCGCTAGAACTCTTCATGAAGTCCCATTAATGCTTGCAACATAAGATTCTGCCTGCAATTGCTGATCCAGCACCCGTATTTCACATCACTTTTGATCACTTGACATATGGCAGGCAGTGACATAGCCAGTGTTGGCTCACACTTCACAGTACAGCCGGAGAGGAGCGTCGCTGCTATGCCCGCGTCACGACCGAGACTGGCACCAATTGAGAGTGCCGCGTGTGGCACTGACACCTGCTGCTTCTGCCGCGCGCTCGTCTATCAGTGCCAGTGTTTTACACTGCCACAGTGAACTGCCGTGTATATTGCATAACGCACTACAAGTAAATGTAATGCTTGGTGTAGATCATTCAGCCCAGATCAAAATTAATTTATTATGTCGAATACTATATTTTTGAATAAATTCAAAAATGCTGCGCTCGAATACACCTTGAGTGCAAATAAAGTTTGCAAAATGTAAATAAAACAATTGACAGTTCAAATATTTTTGGGGATTTAACTGCACAATCGATTACATTTTTGAGTACTGTCTTTTAAAATATTGTTGTATTGTATCAGGGAGAATATAATTAATGCAATTTCCAAATGTATCGCTTTCTTGTAGAACAGCGCATATTTTGCTACAGCAGCTTAATGATTTTACTACTGAAAGCATGCAAGTTTTTTATGAAGGTTCTTTGCTTTTAAATTCCCGGTTAATGTGCGATTCAAGCAACCGAGTGAGACTGATATCTGCACGGATAGTGACTCCTATTCTCTCAGTATTTGCGGTGGAACATTTTATCTTAATAATTAATCACAATAACCATATTTATGTTGAGTTAATAATCTGCCGGAACTAGGGAAAAAGAACAAAGTCCGCTGGTATGGCGATCCATTATTGTGATCAAGTTCGTGTACTAAGTCTTGAAAAATAATCAGTGATCAATAAAATATGCCAAAAAATTCTGAATTGGCGTCCGCACGTCGGAGTGAGAACTTATATTTATTTTCAACGTTTTGAGATGTCGTTCTCAACACTCGTATTTTATAGTCAGCTTTTTGGAAGATATTCTGTGTTAAATGATGCACAATTCGTATTTTTAATTTTCACTCTTAATTTATCTCCGCCATATCGTAACGGTTGACGAGATATCGAATGCTGTCTGTACACACAGCGTCATTTTCCACGGCTCTACATGAAAAACTTCACCACACATCTGACGTCAAATCAACTTTAAATTCAACGTTTTTTTCGTAGGATCAACCTTAATTAATTTTTTATAACTTCATTTTCCTGGTATGATGTTATCCAATTGTATGTTAGTTATATACTTAAATTCGTATTAGTACGATTTGAATGGATACTAGAGAAGCTATTTTGTTTACAGTAAACATTTACAACATTGATGAATTTTTCTACTATTTTCATGGTTAATAATAATGCAACTATTCTAATTATTGCAATTGTCGTTGCGCATCAGTATTATATATTAATACCAATAGTGATTGCGGTTTCCCGCTTAATTATAATCAATGAAAAGAGACAAGATTTACGATTTTTCCATTTTCCATATTTTCCTATTTCACAATACAAATTTCGAATGCGACTTCATGTTTTATAAGAAAAGTTTAGCCTTAAATATGAACCAATATATCATACAAATTCTCCTCTGGAATTCTGGAGTCGTCCTTTCAAGCGTCTGAATAAACTTCAAAACTCAAGTGTCTGAATAAACTTATTCAGAAAGAGATCTTTTGTAAACATGTTCGCCCGAGCCCACAGCGGTAACTCGAATGCTGGTCGCGCGCGTTTGACAAGCTCCTTATTTTGCTGGCAGCTTTGACGGTATTCCAGCAGACCCAGGCAATCCCGACTCAATGAGATCGCGCGGAGGGCGGAGACGCGGCGCTGCAAGTTGCTCGTGCGGTCTTCGTGTAGCGAGGTTAATCTCATCGTGGAAGACTTACTTTGTGATGACTGCATATAAGGGAACTAAAGCAGCCGTTTTAACCATAGTCGGCTTGCCTGTCCCTAATCTCGGTACGATAATAACGTATTAAAATTATGCAGTCGGGCAAGGCTTACGGTAGTCGAATAATTCGATCATGGCAATATTCGTACGAAAAATACACAAGGAATCAATCAGTAAGCTTGTTCATGTTTTTTCATGAACTAGTCCCGATGATCGCAGATATGGAGTGATCTTCATCTGATAACTCAAGGTTTGTTTTAAAATATTTCTGGGAATAACTGCTTTAGGACCAAGACCAACGATCTTGAGACAATTAATAACTCGTTCGTTCGAGGGAAGTAAACTTTTAACGAGGGCTTTACATACAATATTGACATAATAGATGTGTGGTAAAATATTCCGCGGTTCTCGTGAAATTCGAACGCGTATTCTTGAGAAAGTAGATAACTAATGGAAGTAATTGATTAAGGCTATATTAATAGCAGATTATTATGTGGTTAATGGAACAATTTTTATATTAGTTTGGAACAACATAATTAAAAATCTGTTCCACAATTTCAGCGCAAAAGTCAGATCTCAGAAATAATGTTTGTCATGGAGCAAAATGGTTGTACTATCACTTAAAAGAGACGGTTCAAGTTTTCATTTCTTCGCGTAATTGCCTGACAATAGCAGGGCAATTATGAAACAAAAAAAAATCATTTTGATTTAGCTAAATAGCCGCAAATCAGTTGCATTCGCTATTATCTGCATGGCAGACACAGCAGAATAAATGTGAGCGTCGCCATATTTAACTGCCGGTATCTCGTATCTATTTCATGATATTTGTGATCATTTCATGACGTCATGATGAATGATGCACGTTATTCGCAATACAGAGGCTCATATTGATCATATAATCAGAGGCCTCAGTACAATACTCATTACATTACCTGCCTGACATGATAGCATCTTCTCATTGCCTTTATTGCCTGATATATGGAATTAGATCTTCTCCTTAAAAACTTGCCTCACATATAAGCAAATCTTATTGCAATACTTGCCAAACAAAGTAACAGAACTTCTCATTAGAATACTTGCCTGACTTAGTAGCAGAAGTGACGATCGAATTCGTGGTCGTAACCAATTAGATCGATTGTCATGTGACCAGAGCTGGGCAGCGCTACTTTGAAATGTAGCGGCCGCTACCGCTACCGCTACGTGCTCTAAATGTAGCGGGCGCTACATCTACCGTTACATGCTCTAAATGTAGCTAGCGCTACCGCTACCATTGCTTGAATGTAGGGCCGCTACCGCTATCGCTACTGAAAATGTAGCGGCCACTAGTAGCGGCCGCCGCATGTAGCGCGCTACTGCCCACCTTTGCATGTGACGTTAAACGGCTAAAGAAAGAACCCAGAAGATATAACTTTAATATTCTGGGCTTTTGATATAGAACTTTAATATAAAATTCATATAAGTTTATTCTGTCATGCAAGTTGGGTGACTAAGACAATTCATCTATCCGGTTTAGGATTAAAAATATATATGTTGTTACAAAAATCTGCATTATTTTACTGTAAAACCTTAAATTTATGAACTTATATTATATTCGGCATGCTCTGTGTATAGATGGATTAATGGAATCGCGAATATATTTTAATTTTTTATTAGTAAATAAATTTCAAATAAATAGTTAAGTTAATTTATGATAAGGGATGACAGATTTTGCCAACTGCAAATAAAGATAAACGATATTTTCAAATGAATTTCTGTATAGTATAACGAACCATAGACTCGGCTAAACCTTGGCCAAACTTAACCTGCTAACCGTTATACTCTTCTCAAATTTAAAGTATCGCCGATACATTTGCACCAGTAACGAGAATATGTTATACTTACCCTTCGATTAGGTTACTGAAGTGAAAATAATTGGCAGATAGAACTAATTAAACTTTTGTAACAAAAGACCTAATTATAACTTACGTGTCCAAAATAAAAATTAATGTGGTCTGTGGTCCTGGTCATTTTAAGAGGTTTTGTCCATTACATCGAATGATAAGTTGTGTTACTAAAGCACAATTGCTGCTATTCGAAGCTAGGTTCAGTTTGCCTATAAAAACTGCGCTTGCTCAAGAGCAATCACAGAAATGGCCAAGACGTCGCAAGAAAGACGGTCCTATTGCTGCAGTATATTACAGCACTATTTTTTACAGACAGCGGCCGCAACCGACATTTACAAAGAAAATATATCAGAGTGGTTTTTACACTGAAACATATTTCTCCGAACACATGATCTATTTCCCCGAACACATGATCTATTTCTCCGAACACATGATCTATTTCCCCGAACACATGATCTATTCCCCGAACACATGATCTATTCTCCGAACACATACACATGATCTATTTCTCCGAACACATGATCTATTTCTCCGAACACATGATCTATTTCTCAGAACACCTGCTATATTTAAATTTATCTTTTATATTTAACGCGAGCAGTTCGCATATTATTCCCAATAATAATTGGAGCCTTACATGAACTACTGTGTCAAGCTCCAACGAACATTATAGCTAGTCAGGATTATAGTTAAAACCATAATTTTTCTTCTTCCAAGTGGTGGAGTTAAAAAATCTGTAAATATTATCACTTGTTTCGCAATCACTTTTACACGTTGTGGGTTTCTCATTAATAAAATAATGAGAAAGCGTTATAGAAAAGAGACTTATGAAGCGTGCATTTGTATATTATATTTTAAGAACTAATGCATCTTCAATTGAAGTGGCAGAGATGAACCATCAGAAATTCGTGCATCATGGAAGGGTTTCAATGGCACGATTTACCATTCCTCCAAAGAGCGTCACGACGGCAAGCAGGACGATACTATGGATAGGGAAATTAATCTTGGTAGAACGGATGTCTGTTCAGGCGGCAATCAAGAGAGTCGCCATCAAATGAGAGAAATACATCATGACAAAATTGAGACAATATATCGTCTGGAGGAAGCGACGATGTATTAATCTAGGAAATGCAGTCTGGATCACAGGGAGGAAGAGAAAGAATTCCAGCCGACAATATCAAGCAAGATAAAGTTATTTAACATTTTATTGCGATTTGATATGTGCTTTGCTCTCCGTATGTGCAAACAGTGCCCGCTATTGCATGTATAGTATAAAATTGTACATATTTCGTCTCGTTTCCAAGAGAATGGAAGAGTGATGGATTTACCGCCACTATGACATCAATGGCAGGCTAGCATTCGTCAATGAGAAGCAACAGTGCATGGCAATGCAAAGTAAGGACTTACAATGTATGTCGTTATTTGTTCTTGTATCCTCAGAAGACGACATGAGGTACAAGTTTCTGACTGCACCTTCCCCAGTTAGGCCCCTGTAAAGATTCCAGTGTAAACATAGTAAACATTTCATAAATTGTCACCGGAGTTTTTGAATTAACAAAAATGTTGATTAAACGGAGTTCAATAAAAATTTTCATTCCCTGTCGAATCTCCTGGTCCTTTCAATGGTCTAACTGAAAGCCTTAAGACCTTGAGGGTGTCAAGTTCTATTTTGCAGCTCCCCTGTTGTTGGGCGGACGAAAATTAATCTATAGATGTGACAACTCAGGCCATCGACAGACAAGGCTTTAGACAGATAGCCCTGAGGGCCTGAAGGGACAAAGGCGCATAACTTGGGTAACTATGAGGGTTCGATTGGTTTCAGACCCGATCGGCTGCGAGCACGATATTCATAAAGCAGACTGTCCGACTTTCCGAGGGCATCGCAGCCTGCATCAACGAAACCAGTTACATGCCCTCAGTCATTTCTCCCGCTCATGGTTGAACTAGTAGTTCAACTAGTAGTAGTATATAGTTTAACAAGCTCCCGCTAATCTCAATGCTCAGGTTGTGCTAATTCTTGTGATTGAATCTAAAGCGAAGTACCGACAGTAATCATCAACCAATAGCGCAGCTCACGAGCCCTTCCCCAATTCGGCAGGGTCAGAGGAGACATGGGATGGAATAAGGAAATAAAAAACATCATCGCGCCACATGAGACGAACGAGTCACTTTCGATCGCCTTGAACATGACAGCAAAAATGATGCCTAGCAAGGAACTTTACGTTCGTTATTGCGACCAAGAAACGGATCACAAATTTTTCTGGTTTATGCTATTGTAAGGATTTAGGAAAATCATTAACTGTGCCCGGTGTAAGATGGTTTGCTAATAAGACAAACGAGTGGCTTAAATCACGATTATAAGTCGCGGGAATTATTTGAACTGCAAATGGTAAACGTGAGATGAATACCCGCTACTTATTTATAAAGCCAAATTAATAGGCACTTACTTACTTAGGAGAAATAAAAGTAGTTTTTAATACACTTTGATCACAGCGAATTTTCCGATGCTTGATGATTTTTCCTGCAATTCATTTCCAGTCTATCCGTTTATTTGGTATTAATGATAAATTATTGAATTCCTGCTTCGAAATACAGGAAATTTTCCCAAAAATTTATTATGAGAATGTCGTGTAAAAAATGAACGAAAAGATGGGCCCGCCATCGAAGGACTGTGCGGACTTGAGATTTCATTGCGCTGGGTGATGAGCAGCGGCAACCAACCAAATAAAGAGACGCGCAGGAGATGGAACTTTGCACGGCCACTTACCGATCAACATTTTGAAGCCGTTTCGATATTTATGGATTGGCAGGGGTGGGTTCCTATATTGAAAATATTCTTAATCATTATAGATACTTTGCAGAAGGACGTTCGTTCACCATTTTAGAGCCATTTAGATATTTATACTATGACATGGGTAGGAATTTATACTGAAAAACGCTCGTCCTCGTTTGTTTATAGAAGGCACAACTAGAAAGAGAGCAAGACAAATTTAAATTTGATTCAGCAATTGTAATTGCATAGCTTACAACAATGTTACGTCACGTAAGGTTTGAAAAATAACGGAAGACGGAATGCAAAACTTAAGAACATAAATTGTTGAATTATCTCTTCTCAAATACACTTTTTTATAACTCATATTCACCTGGGACATTCTGGCAATGCACAGTGCAACCAATTTTGATTCGGTGAGCATCTTAAGTTTTAGTTTGATACTGGTTCTGGGGTAAAAAGTTTCAAACCCCTTCGATAAACGAATATACGTAACAGATATTCTAATTAATGAATAAAATTACAGCGTAATGTATGAATATATCCAATATTGTTTAATCTGAAATGTTCACCTCAGTTTAAGAAAGAGATAACGATTGGCTGTATAATTCAAGAAACACTCTCTAACTGTTTCGTCTCATTTTCTCACTTCAGTTACAGAATCTATTAGTCAATTAAATTTGCTTAGATTGAATTGGACCATACTTACTCGGAAGAGCCAAATCTCGAGTCCCCGATGAATATTCTACTCTGATGGCAATATAAGAATGCGATGAAGCTGTGCACACTTTATGGGTGATTTTCTGGAGATGCATTTTCATTAAGATATTTTTTAATAGTGGTTATTTGTGATACATTTGGGACGTTTTCACAATCCACCGCGGACATCTGTTCGTCTGGTGCCTATGCTCATGCCATCCACTGAAATCATACAACTCAAGTGTTGGATTAAAAAATAGTGCGGGATTTGAGTGATGGCGTGTAGGGTTAGTGGATAAAAACGAATATTTATAGATATATATCGATGATTCAATGTTGACAATTTCAGCACAATAAATTACATGTATTGAGGTATGCTAAAATAGGTGATAGGGGGTGAAAATAAATTTGTTAACCACTACTCTAAACTAAACAAATATAGACTATAGTAAGCTCGGTTGCATATAATTTGATTTGGCGCCAGTCTTATCTGTTCTACGAGCGGCAATCCCCAAGGAGAGAGGAGTCGCTTCGCACCGAAGTGCGCTCGCTGTACGAAGCAAACCTTTTCAATCTTGTGTCTCAGCCAGAAAATGTCGTAAATATGCCGTAAACACACACTGGAACATGTTCAAATAGGTCTCTATGAGAGACATATACAATTGAACAGCAAGAGTCTTTGAAAACACTTCACAAGTTTAGATTTCAGAGCTAAGGGATCAAAGGACATAAAAAACGCGAGCACTTGTTCATATTTATGTATAGGGTATGTACAGATTATAATGTTATTTACAGAGCTGCAAAACTAGGGATAATCGTAACAGTAATTAATTAATCATAATAAAACAATAATTTTATACAGTTCACCGTAGGCGACGGAATGCCGTCGAGACAGTCCGTAATATAGCATGCGGCAGCCGAACTATTGAAGCTCGTACTGATGAATTAGTGTATGGTATCGCCGAACAAGACGTGACACACCCACCATCAATTTATTAGTAATGTGTCCTTTTGAATATTTTTCCGTCATATCTTTTAAACGATCTAAAAGATCCGGTAAAAACATGGCCAAGCCATTTCTGTGTCGCAGTTCAGGCTTCGTGTTTTTTTCAGTTACCGGCGTTTCGTATTTTAAATTTGAGAAATGAGATCTTCTTTTGCTGTACAAGACGACAAGAAACACCAAGAATAGATATAAAAACAGCTCAAATAGAATCTACAGGCCATGGGCCCCCGGTCCATTCGTCGGTATAACTCTCGTCACGAAATCCCTGAAAGACAACTTGCCTTCAATGCGAAAACTTCGTTTCACGAAAAATTCTGATTTAGCTGCAGCATGAGAATTATTTTATATATTTTAATACTACTCAATTGACACGGCGGGAACAGACGCAAGAAGCAGCCAAGAACTACCGAGTTGTGAACTTCGGCACTGGAATGCAGGTACGTTGCAGGGAATCTCATAGAGATCACGAGCTCTAAATTCAGCTTTCTTCAAGATTGTTCAGGACGAAAGGTTTACCGTAAAAGATTAGTAAAAGAAGCCCTTCCACAAATTCTTGCAATTTTTATGAAGTTCGTACAAAATTCCACAAATTCCTGCAATTTTTATGAAGTTCGTACAAAATTCGAAGACATACGGATTCTTATCCTTCACATATTTAAAAATTATACTCGTAAAACAAGCAGATTTAATTTTGGTTACAATTTATGAAGAGAAATTTTGATTCGCGCATCTTCCGGTCGAAATCAACCCGCCAACTTCCAGTCAAAATGTTACATCGAAGAGAAATAAAATATAATTTATTAATTGCAAATTATTAAGTCCTTTACACAGACCTGTTCAACACCATTCAGAAATAAGATAAAACAATAACCCTGGACTGCAAATCATTCCAACAAAGTCAGGGGAACAATGCAAGGTCCGTTCGTCGCAACAGAGTCTGTTCACGGACGACATTTTCTCCTCAGTCTTATTCTCTAAGAACATTGTTTGCGTAATCTTAATAAACCCAACAGACAACACAACACGCATATCTTTTAGAAAGATACATAGAAGACGAGATTAAAATTCATCATTCTCAACGAACACCATGCCGTGTTTTACATAGGCTTATAACTAAGTTAATTAGCTTTCCCAGCCGGCAATGGAAAAGCTCAGGCGTAGTCAACTTGCCTGAAATACTAACACAGATGACAGAAATTTTGATCTTCGATGACGACGTCTATAAAAACACATCCATGTTTTCAAACCCGCGATGGTTATCGCGTCGAAATCTCTACGCGATTAAATAAATATGTTCTTAAAAAAGAGTAAACTTGAGAAGGAAGCTTTCGATTTTTCCCCAACAAAAAGAATGCATGGGAAGACGTTTTGACACATACTGAGGACTTACAATTTTAAATGAAGAACTGGCTGAGTTTATAAGCATTTAGTTTGGCTGACAGCGTATCTCTTCAAAAAGTTCAACGATAAGACGCCGAAAATGAAATCACTCACATATGGACTGGAAAATACCTGCACAATATCCGGTAAACCAGAAGTCGATTTAAAGAGTACGGAACCAAAAAGGATTAAGATTTGTTTAGGTTCATAAAATAACAAGTATAAAAATTAATTCTTATTTGCTTCCAATACTGATGACGGCAAAGACGCTGTATCTTTTGAAATTTTCAGGTATATTTCTATTTGAAAGCGTCCGCACCTCTAACCTTAAGAACGGTAAAGGAACATAAAATGCCATGTCAACGAAGAAACTTCAAACAATTAAGTAAAAGTATCGCCATTCATACGTTACATGCAAGTATAAAAGTATCATACGTTACATGAAATCCAGGGACAATTTTTTCTTGCTAAGAGAAAGACCCGTTTTGAGAATAACAGAATCAAACACGTGAACCACCACCAATTTTTCTAACCTAGCTATGAGATTGAACGGACGTTAGGCAATAATTTTTGCTACAGTTCAAATCAGAGGCCAAATGCATGAAATATCAGCAATTTCCAAAAATCATTCTGAGAAATCATTCCAACTATTTAATGCAACGAAACGGTAATCATTCAATAAATAATTTCTAATTCAAAGTCATGGACAAAAGAAAAAATGATCAAAATGTATAATTGTAGCCGAGCTCATTAGAATAACAATCAATTTCGACGCTCAAGTCTTTCGGTACAACAAAGAGTAAATACTTTCAGACAGTCAACAAGAAACCATTTTAAAAGTTATTTTATATTGCAGATCTTCCTTAGGAATTACAACATTGTAGGAGGGTTTACGATTACAGTCAAAGTCGCATCTTTCACTCAAATTTATGACTTAACACCTGGCAAAAGTTTGCCCAATTCATTGAAGGTGGTCGCTGAAGGGCTCAAAAACTCTACTGTTATAGCCATGGACGGTTCATGCCCTGATAGGGGCCTGACCGTAGTCCTAGAGAAGCGGGATAACCAGAAGGATATCCAGCAGCTGCAGCGGACATGAATCCTTGCTGCAGCATCATGGAGTGTTGCGCTGCCAACTGAGGATGACTGGAGCGCAGGAGAATTTCCTGTTGCTGCCGCTGCAGGTATTGTTCATATAGCTGTTGTGACGCCGCCGGGTCCACAAGACTGCCTGCTGCACCCACCAGCGCCCCGCGGCTGCCCTGGCCCATGAGGGCGAACGAGTCGCGACTGTGGTAAGACGCTAGCCCCGCAGCGTTCAAGTGACTGATCTGCGGCTGGCTGTTGACGATGCTGTTCAATGAGGGTATCTGGAGGGAGGGATGCGATTGTGAAATAGGGTCTCGGGGCAAGGAGCTTCCGAAGTTGCTTTGGCCGAGTGACAGTGACTGGTGAGGTTGTTGATGAGCGGGAGTAGGAGTTCGAGGAGCCCCAGGCATAGATAATGACGTGGATAAACCTGGAGACTGAGATAAGAAAGGTGACGTTGACCCAGGTAAGGTGCGAGGCGTTAGTGATCCATCCCCACGTCCAAATAAAGGGGACGACTGACCTCCTGACATTAAACTAGCATAGGAACGCGCCAAAGTGAGATCCACGTTGCTGCTAGGCGCCGTATTTACAGAACTACTAACTGAACTTGACGACCTGTTACCACCGGTACCATTCGACCCACTGCCGTTGTTGCCATGGCTCGATCCAATGGACGAAGACCCGTGACTTCCCCCGCCCATCTGACTGTGCGACTGGTGGCCAGAACTTCGGCCCAGAAGCTCGTGAGGGAAAATATTGGTGTTGGAGCGACTTGCCAGCGATGCTAGAGCGGCTCTGTCCATGCCAAGCTGAGCCAGTCGGTCAGGAGGAATTGAGCTCAAGCTCTTCTGACCAGCCAGAGCAAACTGGGCCATGGCGGCGGGATTGAACGGAGAAGCAAGAGAGGAAGATAATGAAACTGGGAGCGACGAAGCAAGGGATGATGATGTCCACATAGTTTTAGGGGGCAGATAATGATGTGACTTCTCGACATTAGGTGGTGGAGGAGGGACGCTACGGCTGCCAGGGCGATCAGATTCTAATGATTTCTGATGAGCAGCGGGAGGCGGGGGCTGCGCGGACGCTTGAGCCGATAAGTTGTAACCATGAGACTGAGTTTGATGCTTGTGCAGAGAACTCGAAGACGATCCCACAGAGGACTGTGTTGGAGGCATCAATGGACTCGAGACTTGGTGATGATACGCCAAAGACGCAGGTCGGTCGGGGTGCTGAGATTCCAGTTCTCTTCCTTTAGGAATATCCATTTGAGACCGACGACCTGATAATAAGCTCGGTTGATGGTGATCCGCTATGCCAAGCAAAGCGGCAGATTCCGTAGATCCATAAATGGGAGGCGAGTGAAGCATTTTATCATGGCTGGCTGGAGGACAGCTGGGAGCATGACGCTCATGATGTAAATTAAGCAACATTGGATCTTTCTCAGATAAAGAAAACCCACCTAACTGAGGATCAGGGAAGCGAGAGACAATTTGAGAGAGATTTGCCAAGTTGGCTGGTAAATTAGGAGATGGGTGTTGAGGAAATTGCATAATATCAATAGGCGATCTCATACCCAAACTACGACTGTGAATATTACTTTCATCCAGGACACGATCAAGAGCAGGGCGCTTCTTAGGCGGTGGGTGGTCGATTGGCTTGTTTTGAACGGGCGGAGGGACGGGCGGAGCTGTAACCTGCTGATGGTGAGGCAAGGACGACATTGGCATTTGGTTGGGAGAAGTGAGCCCCAAAGACGCCACCACCGGAGAAGGCCCAGCCGGAGATAAGGTACCGTGACTGTTGCTTTCTGGAGTTGCAAAGTAGCCTGGCTGCTTCATCTGTCGAGATGCGTCCGCCAGGTTGTGGTTATGCGAGGACGATGTGTGCTTGCTCTGCTGTGAAATATGTAAGGGTATCTGGTTGTGACTAACGTTATTGATATCGCGAGACTGAATAGCAGGTACTATTTCGCAACTGTGGCTCGGAGTACTTCTACTCGGGGTGCTATTATGCGTGGGTGTACTATGAGACGAACCAGAGCCTTTGAACTGATCAGTGAGAGGCTTGTTAGGATCATAATTATAATAATTGAAGGGAGGCTTGTTTTTGTCAACGTCAGATCCCAGGGTATTCGGGGAGGGTTTATCTGACGGCGTGGAAGGCGCTGAGGAAGGATAATAGCCAGGAGTCTTGGGCTTGTCTATGCTAGGATCAATAGACGGAGGGTAAAAACTATTGTAACGTCCCGGAGATTTTTGCTTATTGTGTGCACTGTCAGACTTTGAGTAGAAGTTGGAAACATAAGGAACAGTGGGGCTATATAGAGGAGATTCGCTTGACTTGTGTTCAGAGGACTTGCTATCTTGCTTTTCATTGGAAGATTTTTCTGAATGGTCTTTGTAAAAGCCAACTTTTAAACCACCATTAGATTGGTACTTGGATTTATCAGCTTCGTAAGTAGAATAAGGTTTACTAATGGACGAATCATATCGTGGTGAATAAGAAGGAATATTGGGGCTCTTCTCGGTGACCGGTGAAAATTGCTTTCCACCAAACCCTGGAGTGACGGGGGAATTGATAGCGGGGGACCGTTCGCCCTCAGAAAACGCGGCTGGGGAGTTCTCGAGGCTAGGCAGAGGTGAGCGGTCCGACACTCCTGACGACGACACCGAAGCTTTGCGCTGTCGCTCCACCTCCAACTTCTTGGCCTCTTCTCGGGCGCGGTCAAGTTCCTCCTCTTCAAATTTGTACGGATCTTCCTCCTCCTCCATCTGAAAATTGAGGTAATATGAGAAAACTGAACGAGGCGAAAAATAGATAATACTGGTGCGCATTAACAGTCAATCAATTCTAAAGCATAAGTTAGTTAGTTAGTTAGTTAGTTTAATTGCAGCATGTTTACTGGCGCTTCAGCTATTTGGTAATCTCGCACCGAAAGTCAAGATGATAATCACCAACGAGGTGGAAGGCCTCAATTATTGAAAGTTTCTTAAATCAAAAAATCCTTCATCACCTACAAGAGGCGGAAGATCTCAATTGTCCAGCCCCCTGAAGCTGGCTCGAAAGAAACAGCGTTAGCATCTCAAAGAGACGAAGTGACAAGGAGGGACAGGTGAAAATCAACAGAAGTTACAAGTAGTAGTAGTAGTAGTAGTAGTAGTATAGTGGTTTGCTAGCACTTCAGCTATCAAGCTATTTAGCACCGGAGGTCAAAATGTAACATCGCCAGCGAGGCGGAAGGTCTCAATTATTCAATATCGCAAATTAATCATCACCCACAAGGGGCGGAAGGTCTCAACTGTCCAGCCCGCTGAAGCTGGCTCGAGAGAAGCAGCGTTAGCATATCTAAGAGACGAAGTGACAAGGAGGGACAGGCGACAAGCAACAGAAACTAAGACACTCGAACAAGAGGTTGCTTACACGGGACGTCGGCCGCCCGCACGAGAGAGATAGAGAAGGGAAATGTAAGGAATCCTACCTACATAATACCTTAACCCCACAACTGCGACCTGCAGTCAGACACCGCGAGCTCGGCGGTGGGGCGCTCAGGAAAAATCACCCTATTGGAGCGCGAAATTCTATAGGACTTCTAACGAGCACAGACACTCGTCAGAAGTACATGTCGGATAAGTTTCTAGTATGATATAAATATCAAAAGTGTTAATAGTCACCTTGTTTTTCCTCCAAATAGGCTCGTCTTCCATTTTCTCGTCAAGCTTTTCATACCAGGGCGTCTCTGGAGGCTTTCCGGGAGATATTGGAGGCTCAGGAGACATGGGAGGTTCAGGGGAAAGAGGGGGTTCAGGGGAACACACTGGCTTGGGGCTCGAAGGCAGCATGGGCTGGTTGAAGTGATCGCCGCTACGGAGAGAGTCGTTGCTGTCATCACCAACGTTATTTTTGCTACTATTATAAATGTCTTCACCAACAACCTCGACAACATCTACAGCAGAGTTGGAGTTGCTGTCATTAATGCGGTGATTGCGATCAGCGGAAGACGCCCGAGACGCACTGCTCATCGGATCCCGAAGGCTGCCACTGCAACTGCCGATCAAAAGTTGCTGGGAATTGGAGTCGAGATCATCCTGTTCCTGCTCCATAGAACTGTTCATATGATCGGTAAGACTGCCAGCTCCAGGACTCTGATGCAGCTGTGAAGACGGGCGCTGATGCTGTAGCTGCTGGTGGTGCACTGGCGTGGTCTGTCTCGACTGACGGGATTCAGGTCTCGAAAAACTGCTACCGTCGCTCGCCACAGAAGGATACTCATGTGAATGCAGTTCGGTGATATCCACATCGTCATCATCTTCTCCTTGTTTACCGTGCTGGCTGCTACCACCGCTATTAATATTGTTACTGTTGTTGCTGCTCTTAGGAGCGCCGAAGGCCTTGAACCACGCAGACAAGTTGGGCGTGGCGCGTTCTTGTTTGATTTCCGGGGCTCTGGGCGTCACAGGAAGTGTCATTTCCTCAATAGTTGGTGTCTTGTCTTCTCTGGGCTCACTTCTTGAAGGAGTTTGCTGCTTGTCACACACTATCACCTCCTCCGCCTCCTCCCTCTCGCTCTTGACAGGCTCTTCTTCCCTAACTGGGGTGTTCTCCTCACGCTCAGACGGCCGGTCCCAATTGGAACCCTCCCACGGGCTGCTCTCCCATTTTTCGCGATCACGTGGGGGCTCCCATTTGTCATCGTCGTCAGTTTCGTGGGTGGACTTGATGCCGGTCCCGATGTCCCCAGAAACAATGATGCTCCCAAGGCTCAGTTTGGGACTGTCGCCAACTTCACTGCAAGGAACGAGACCAACGCGTGATTCTTTAGCTTTGGCAATGAGCGTAGTTAACTTGGAGTTTTCTTGCTTGTTTATTTTCCCGAAAGGATTATTTGGTTTAGGCTTCGGTTTGGCCTCAGGTGGAGGTTTGGGTTCTTTTTTAACAACTCCTTCTTTTTTGGCTATATCCTTTGACTTGATGATGGCACCAGGCTTAATTCTTCCGTCCTTAATGTCTTTGAAGAGTTCTTTTCCATTATCTAAGGACTCCTTATCGCTATCACTCTTCTTGTCCAAGAAGGGCTTTATCTTTTTATTTTCAAGCTCCGTGTCGCTTTTAACCAAGCAGCTATCGTTCTTCACATTGCCAGTCTGAGAGTCTTTCTTCTCTGCAACATCGTTTTTAACTTTATTGCTCTTCGCCTTCATTTTCTTCTTGCTCCGTTCTTCTTCCTCGTTTTCGGTTTTGAGCTTCTTCTTCTTATTCTCAGTATCGGCAACACCAGCCTCCGTCTCGTCTTTCTTCCTCTTCTTTTTCTTGTGCTGCGGCGCTTTGCTAATATCGGTCTCTGCTGCCTCCGTTTTATAGCGCTGATTTTTCTCCGACTTCTGACGCTCAACTTTGTCCATCTTGAGGCGCTGGCGATACTCCTGCTCAATTCGGAGGGCGTCTGCGTTGAGGTGCAGCATCGAGCCCTCCCGGTCGTCCTCCACAGGCTGGTACACGTCATCGTGCACGTCGTCCACTTCCCTGCACGCCTCTTGAAATTCTTCGTCCTGACGCAGACGAGCCACACCAGGAGCGTCAAGCATAAACGTGATATCCTGCACATAAAAATGTTCAAAAATAAAGTCGCAAACAGTGACTTTTTCCATTGAATAATACTATAATGGCTGCAAATAGAGCAATGTCATAATGGAATTCAAGAGGGAATATTCAAATTACGCATGATTGTGATAGAAAGTTGATGCGAATACAGTACAGCAATCACAGGTCGCAGTGCAATAGAGAAGTAAGTAATGCGATTTGCACGACAGGACAGAGTATAATTGTTTATATTTAAAAATCGAGCGACAATTTGATGTTTTTAATTCTTCAACAAAATGATATACACGAACAATAATTCTGAAAAGGCGCCTTTGAACAGGACCAAATCGGGGATTATGATAACATCATACAACATTAACGACTAATAAATTTTCAAACAAATAATTTTGAATGAGACAAACCTTGAGTGTCTGTTCTGTGGCAACAGAGAGTGCATCAATTGCAGCAACGTTCTTCTGTGATAGTTTCCTCTTGCCGTTCTTGTTGCTTTTGCTCATCTTCTTGTTCTCTTTGGACTTTAGTTTGCCAGGTTTAATTTTCTCTACAATAGCCTTGCTACCTTTAACTTTCAAGAGTTTAGCTTTGCTCTTGATTTCCTTGTCTTTAGATTTCCCGTCTTTGTGTTTGCTGTGGTGCTTGCTATGATGCTTGGACTTGTGTTTATTTTTCTTCTTCTTCAGAAGACTAGATTCGCTCTCGGACGATGCCATGTCCACACTGACGCGGCCCGCTTCGTCTTCATCGTTTATGTCGACATCATACACGCCGCACACGTCACCGTGGACGACCTCATCGTCGCACGGCAGTTGCGCCGGGCTGTGGATCACGTCCCTCGAGTTGGGGTCGTCTTCAGAACAGTCGTAAACCTCCTCAACCTTGAGAACCTTCCTCGAGTTCTCCTTGTCAGAACTATGTTTCTTGTCTTTCTTCTTGTGATGGTGCTTACCATCCTTAGATTTACTCTTGTGGTGGTGATGATGGTGGTGGTGGTGTTTTTCACCATGCTTATGTCTCTTCCTATCCTTATCCTTCTTCTTGCTGCCATGTTTGCTACTCTTCTGCGAGTGATGGTCGGAGTAGTCGCGCGATGTGTCTCGGTCGTTCTCCTCGTCCAGATCGTCAATTTCACCGAAGAGTTCGCTATGGCGTTTAGTAATATAATCTTTCTTGGCCTTGGCTTCGTCCCTCTCTTCCTCACTAGACTGATAATCGTCATTCTTGTAATAAATGCAAACGTCTTGTTCTAATTCATCGTCATCATCGTCATCATCGATGATAGCGGGTGGAACGTAATGGCGTTGTTTAGGCTTCAGTACTTCTAGAGGATCGAGGAGACGATGTTTATTTTGGTCGTCTCGACTGCCATCGTCCATATCAACATCAAGCTTGCTGGCAGCGAAGCTTGACACGTCAGTAATGACACTGTCTTTATTATTGAGTCTATCATCATCCGAGTATTTACAGACTGTCACAGCTGATCTTTTGCTAGCCTCATTATTAGTACTTTCCCTGTTAGTGTGGTACACCTGAGTGATGACAGCAGCTTTTGTGTTCGAATCTTTTCGAGGTCTTCCAGGCTTTCGTTTTGGTAAAAACAATGGCGTTGGAATCAATTCGCTAGAGAAACATTTGCTCTCAGATTTTTTGGCGGGTGAGTACCGGGAAGCAAGAGAAGCATTTCTGCTATATTCGAAGTCATCATCTTCCTCTTCTGGGTACGGATCTTCCCTGACCAGAAGTGGTGGTTCATCATAGTCATCATCGTCATCGTCATCATAATCTTCATCTATTGGGAGCACAACGCGAGGTGGAGAAGTGGCTTTAACGGTGACACCGGTGATCTCTTTCGTTGTAGTTTCTACGAGTTCTTCATGAGCCGCTGGCTGCTCAGCCTCGTCTCCTTCCGTATCAACAGCCAAATCAGAAGCTTTTTTACTTTTCTTCTTAGGCTTGTTTGTCTTGTCTGTTCTATTTTCTTTGTTTTTAGACTTTTCTTCGGCTTGGGCATCTTTCTTATTTATTGCAGGCGTAAGAACTTTCTTTTTTGGAGATGTCTCCGGCTCCTTAGGAGATTCGCTGGACAATATCAACTTTTGATCTTTAGGTTTACGGCCAACTTTCTTTTTACGACCCTTTTTACTGGTAGCCTTGACAGCTTTGTTGTTGTCTTTCTCATCCCTGCTCCGACGGCGCTTCTTTGAAGTCAAGTTTTGTTCATAGCTCAAGTCGATGTAAATTTCTTCATCCGATGATACGTCTGTTTCGAGGTACTTGGCTCGTAGCTTGGCGAAAACTTTTTCCAGTGTATACGCCATGTGAGTGTACTCTGAAATGATAGAAATAATTAACACGCACGAATAAGACTTTCCCAATAATGTACATGGTAGGCAAACAACATCATTTTTTTATCTTGCCTCAAAACCCAGCAGTTCAATGCGAAATAAAACTGTTTAAAATATCTAACAATGCATGTAACTAAACTGAGGATGATATATTATACCGAAAACCTAGCAACCCATTGTAAAACATTCTGTAGATTCGTACCGCTGCCAGGTCCGTTGTAGAGCTTGCAGTTGTCCATCATCAATTTGAAGTCGGCATCAAACATGGCCAGGGACGTGTAGTAACCTTTGTCAAGTCGTTCTTCCAGCTGCAACAAAAATTGTTTCATGAATTTTACGCAACAACGCTAGAAATGTTGGAATTAAAGTATTCTCATTGATTAAATTGCAGCATATCTAATCAGTTATAATATACATAATATTGCAGCGTATAAATCATTTATAGGCACTCATGGTTCAAAAATGTAAAAAAGCAATCAATACCGAAAAAACGTAGCAAATTTGTTCCATAAACGTTAGCAGCACAGGGAAACGTTATCACACAAGTAAGCGCAAATATATCAGAGAAACAGGAAAAAAATTAATTTTCGCGCTAACTAGAGCGATTTCATGAAGCAACAAGACCCTTAAACAATTTGGCTGATGAATTTTAGAAGAATGAAACAGATCATAGAAAAGTGCAGTGAACTTGTCGGGCACAAGATGCATAGCAACAGACCTTTGTGATGTGCATGGATCTGACGATATAGCAACAGACCTTGGTAATGTGCATGTGTCTGACGATGTAGCAACAGACCTTGGTAATGTGCATGGGTCTGACGATGTAGTAACAGACCTAGGTAATGTGCATGTGTCTGACGATATAGCAACAGACCTAGGTAATGTGCATGTGTCTGACGATGTAGCAACAGACCTTGGTAATGTGCATGGGTCTGACGATGTAGCAACAGACCTAGGTAATGTGCATGTGTCTGACGATATAGCAACAGACCTTGGTAATGTGCATGTGTCTGACGATGTAGCAACAGACCTTGGTAATGTGCATGGGTCTGACGAAGTAGCAACAGACCTTGGTAATGTGCATGGGTCTGACGGTGTAGCAACAGACCTTGGTAATGTGCATGGGTCTGACGATGTAGCAACAGACCTTGGTAATGTGCATGGGTCTACGTATGACGGCGTAGTAGTTGGGGGCTATGGACTCCTCCACAGGGTCCAGGAAAGCCCAGGCGTCAGGGTGGGTGCGCAGCTGCTCCAGCACCTTGTACATGCCCGTCCTCAAGTCCTCGTCGGTCTGCAGCACCCTGTGTAAGAAAAACTCCGATATAGAATTTTCACCTGTAGAAAATTCAATAATCCTCTACGGTAACTCTATACAAGTGAAGCTACTCTTAAGATTACACAACCATCACAAAAAAAAATTACCTTGATTACCTTAACCAAATCGCATTCAGTGAGTCGTTCTACATCTTGTTGATCGGTTCTACACAGTGACACACGCAAAAAAGTAGAGAAACTTATTTTTATGAATTAATTTTACATATCATTACTCAAGGAAATAAAATATAACTGAGCACTGACGTAAAAAAAATGACAATTCGAATTTTATAAACATGAAAACCTACACGTGAGAAGTTTTAACTTTCTTCTTTGTGGGCTGAACGGATGGCGCGGGAGGCTCGATGGGTTCAGGCACTACAGCGGCCGCGGGGCTCAGCGAGAAAGCCAACGATGATAAAGAGTTGTTGGTCTTGCGGCCGCTGTACACCTGCAAACGCGAGAGCATAACTTGACACACCGTCCCGTAGTATGCGTCGGAAATGCATGAAAACTTTCATCGTTATTTTCAAAACTGAAACTTATAGGAGAATATTAGTAGCTAAGATTTCCAAGGGAAGAAACAGGGGTTCTATTGTAGGCGCAGTTTAAAGGTTTGAGTTTTGTCATATTTTAAATAAAAACATAACAGTAATTAAAAAATTAAGATTGAATGACAGAGATAAGACGCATCCTAGTATTCAAGCGCGTGGAATACTATTCAATTAGCGCGTGGATTAGCCAAGAAGTTAATAATATAAATTCAGGAACCTTTTTGAACATGTGCAGCAACATAATACCATGAAACACAGCTAGCAAACAACAGAAAAAATGCTTAATTCAGCTCACACACGGATTCGCTCAACTTATTGTTGATTATGGATGAGAATTCATGCTAGAAGGTCGGATCAACCAAGATAACAAGCCCAACCTGAGGTTTATCAATGTCGTCGGAAGAGCTAATGATTTTATCAGTTCTTTGGTCGACATCGTCATCGCTATATTCATTGGAGACTTTCTTCTTCTTCTTTTTTACTTTCTTCGATGCTTTTGATGGCTGAATTTTGCTCTTTTGACTCGATTTCGTCGCCTTGCAATGGCTCTCTTTGGATTTCTTGGAGGCTTTAGTAAGAACATTTGAAGATTTTGGAGACGCAACTTGCTCTGACATCTTGGAAGACTTACTCGATGATGCTTTAGATGCATTAGACGAAGATGGTGACAAGAAAGGCGAAGGCTCAATTATACTGCAGGGGCTATCCCCATTGGAGCTCTGCACTCCTTCATCAGGATTTAAATCAATTAGCTTGACAGACTCCGTCGGTACAGAAGAAGAGCTGCCTCTCGGAGATCCATCACCAACCCCGCTGTCACTTTGGGACTTGTCAGCACTCGTGGTAGAAAATTCTTCGTCGTTCTCGAGGTCAGGAAGAGTATCAGAATCAGTGGAAATTTTTCTCTGGGATTTTCTGGCCGTCAAGCCATTCAGCCCTTTGGAGGGAGACTTTCCAGCTACAGGAATCAGATTAAAGTCTTCAGGCTGTAGAGATCGCAAGGGAGACACAGGATCTTCGACGACATTCTTAAGACTAGTTTGGATGGCCGAATTTACGTCTCTTATGCTGCTCGCCGTGCCTACAGAGTCATCTTCATTGGTCTCAGTTTCGTTTTCAGTAGCCTTAGAGACGGGTTTCGATCTTGGTCGTCCTCGTGGTCTACTCACAATGGAGGTCTGATCAGCAGTTGCTGATTTGATTGGCTCTTTGGCAGAGGCAGGCAGCTCTGCTGCAGGACCTGTAGGTTCCAACGCAGGAGGCCCGATAGCATCTTTTCCTTCACTCAAGGCTTCATTTTGAACTAAATCATCGTTCTGTTCATCTTTAAGAAGGGCTTCTAGTCGCTGCTTTTCCAATTCTTTTTCATGTTCAGCCAGAGACGCGGCAATAGCGAGCTCTTGGTCCCTGAAGCTACTGCGTCTTCTGTGAAACAGACAAACTTCAGCAACACAGCTATGAGATCAAACTATACTAATTCAGGAACAATGTGAGGTGAAATAATGCACTGAAAAGACTACAATAAACAGTTGCGATTAAAATTTTTTCAAGATTATTATTAATACAAAGATATAGGCGTAGTAACTGTACTACTCAGTTCTTACCTTTGCAAAGTTCTGATATTGGCGATTAAAAAAGAACATCATTATTGGTAAAATTATTCAAGAATAGCAACTGTATTCGCTGTTCTCGCCAACACCTCACCTGCCAGGCCTGGGGCAATAAATTTCCACTTCCTCATCCTCGTCGTCTATTTCATCCAGCAACTTGTCACATCTTCTAGTTTCGTCTTCGTAAACAGTGAATTCGTCCGCTTTTTTCTTCCTCCGGGAGTTTTCTGAAGAATTTGTAGCTTTCCTCTTTTTGCTCTTAGACTCGTTCCTAGAAGACACACTTGAAAGTCTACGTTTCCTCTTTTTTCCCTCATGTTCGTCTGCTTTGCTGTCTGTAGGTCGGAACTGTTGTTCTTTTGAAGGCTCTGCTTCGTAAGTAATGTCTTTAACGTCAGTAAAATCAACATTATTACATTCCTTTGTATAATATCTGCTATTGCTACTACATTTATTTTTATTGGTATCACTATTATTATTATTAATACTCTTACTAGAAGAGGATTTGGAAGTCTTTTCACTAAGTGAACAAGATGAGTCATACTTTGAAGAAACGGGCGACTTGATTTGCTTGATTTCTTCAGGAGGTCCGTCAACGGAAGAAGAAGTACTAGACCTCCTATAAGAGAGATCCGAGCACTTGAGATAAGACTTACTGCTAACGTAACTGTGTTTGAAGTTTTGTACTCTGTCAAGTTCGACATTGTCGATGTCGTACTCGTCGACAACTGGCGAGCTCAGCCGAAGAGGAGAAGATAAAGGAAGAGGATGAACCGGCGAGTGCGGTTGAGAAGAGAATGAACCTTCAGTAGGGAGCGTCGCCTCGGCATTAGAGGCAAAATTACCGGAAGGCGGAGGAGGAGAAACAGGAGGACAAGGGGAAGAAATGCCGTAGTGTGGCCTTCGAGAATCATGAAAATCATCATGAACTTCATCGAAATCTGGAGTTTCTCTCTTGATCTCAATATTTGATTCGAGACCGTTGAGGAGGCCGTCTCTCAACCGCTCGTCTAGCTGCCTGTTGATGGCCTCGACACCCTCGCTGCAGCCGTCCAAATATGGCGGCCCTCCAGCGAGGGACGAACTTCCAAGGGCCGACGAGGTTTCCGTGGCCGCCGAGACGCCGTTTGATTGTTGAGGCGACCCAGGAAAAGCGTGGTCGTCGAACCGTCCTTCTTCGCGCTTCTCTTTCAACTTCTGGACGCGGCCTGACGTTCTTCTGGGCGTATTTTCTAGCATCTTCTTGCGCTGAAGCTGCACGATTTCGTTTAAAAAATACATCTTTATATTCTCTATAAAAATTAAAACTATTAAATATATATATATATATTAAAGTCACTATTGAACTTAACAACGTTGCACATGAAATAAAATACAAGCCAGCTATAACCTTAGATAAACCGAAAAAAATTTTCAAGCAACACTGTTGCAGCCATTCGATAGAAAACAATCGTTTCTATAAACGAGTCAGGAAACATACCTTTTCCTTCTCCTGAAAGAGACGCGGTATCTCGGGCAGGAAGTCTTCCCGCAACGTCTGCAGGAGCGAGCGTTCCAAGCGCGACTCGCAGCCCTCGAAGCGCTCAGCCAAGCCGTTCCAGTCAGCCTCGGAGTAGCACTCGACCTGCACCACCACAGTATAGGTCAATGTTGCGAGTCATGACTGCGTTGTTATTGTTCGCCCTCCCCGTCCCGCGACAAATGCGGGACGGGGCCTACACCCATTCCTGTGGCCAGCCCAACCTCTCTCCCCAGCGCGCCAACAGCCTTGCCGCCTCAATGGGAGAGCTCCACAGAACCAGGGGCGACACGGGCGTGACCAGCTCCGAGCAGCCTAACAGGTGGTTGGTGTTGTGTACCTATTCGTGACAGAGTGGAAAAAGAGGGGATGGATGTGTGACTGGATCTATCTTGTGTAAGTATTGGTGTAGTAGGGGGGACTTGTTTGTACGGAGTTGTGCTAGTGCTCGGCGTGTGTGTCTGGGTAATTGGGTTTCTGAAGAGTCTATGGCTGGTGCTCGCGCAGAAAGTACATCATTGTTTGGTAGATTGTCAATGTAGTTAGTTGTGACTGTAGTGTGTATTTGTTTTTTGCATCTGTTCAGTGTTTCTGTTGTGGCTTGATCTGGTTCTATGGATATGTTAGTGGTGTGGTTTCAGTTTGTGGAAGCTGCTTGTTTCATAAGTCTGGGTGGGTTGTAAGGTTGAGTACGAGTGTGAAGTGGGTGGGTTGGTGCTTGAGCTTTTAGTCTGAGTTGGGATGCATTGGAGTCTGAGGTGCTGGTCTATTGGAAGCGTTTTTGTTTCTGTGTGTAGGTGGCTTTGGTTAGTATCAGCTGTACAACCTGTTGCAATGCGGAGTGCTGTGTTTTGGATTGTTTGTACTTTATTTTTGTGAGTTTGTGCTAGGCTGGGAGACCAGATGGGGCTGCTGTATTCTATTATAGGTTGTGTTATAGTTTTGTGGGTTGTGAGTAGGACTTCTTTTTGTGTGCCCCAGTTTGTTGATGTGAGAGATTTTAGAATTTTTATTGTTTTAGTTGCTTTGTTATGGGTGATATGGATGTGGGTATTGAAGTTTAGTTTTGGGTCGAATGTGATTCCTAGTATTTTTGGGTGTGTGATGGTGGGAACTGTGGTATTGTCTATGGTAAGGTTTAGTGTTTTCCTGTGCTTAGCAGGGTCAGGTGTGAAAAGTGTGGCTGTACTTTTGTATGCGTTTAGTTGGAGGTTGTTTCTGATAGTCCAGTCATGTATCTGTTGTAGAAATGGTTGTATACGTTGTTCTGCAATTTTGTAATTGTGGTGTGATGAGAAGTGCCAAGTACATCTGTGTACCTCTGTGGGTACCTCTACATCACGTGTACATCTGTGGGTGGAGTGGGGAGGTCTGAGGTGTATGTTGAATAGAGTGGGTGCAAGGACGCCCTCTTGTGGGACGCCTGTTTTGAAATTCTGCTGTTTGGAAGTGGTGTCATTGAAAAGTGTGTAGCCTTTTCTTCCTTTTATGTAATTGGATATGTATTTCGTTAATGTTGGTGGAATTTGAATCTTTGATAGTATGTCTATTAACTTGCGTACGAATGATTTGGACATGGACATTTCTAGTGCTATTGTAATGGTTCGTGAAGGTGGTTGTTTCTGATTGAATCCGCGGGTTATATGTTGGGTAAGTGAGTGTAGGGCTGTGACTGTGGAGTGATTTCCCTTGAAACCGTGTTGATGAACTATTTGTGGAATGAGAGCTTGACTGACGTTGAGTATGATTTTTTCTAATGTTTTGGAGATTGGACTGAGGAGTGATATTGGTCTGTAAGAAGAAACTATGGATGTGTCTTTGTTGGGTTTGGGTATGGGTATGATCTTGGCTAGTTTCCATGTGTGTGAGATGATGTTTTTGTTTACTGCTATGTTGTATATTTTGGTAAGATATGTTATTGCGTTGGGTCCAAGGTGCTTTAGGTGTTGAATGCTAATGTTATCAGGGCCCGTGGATTTGTTGTTCTTACTATTTTTAATTGCAGAAATGGTCGTATCTGTTGTGATGGTCATCTGATCTTTTGTAAGTTTTTCTATTTTTCTGCCTATTTTTCTTATTTTAAGCGCGTTGCTCAGATGTTCCAAAACAGAGAGCTTTTTCAGACATTATTGAGATGTGACGGAATTGCTATGCAAATTTTCTTAAAATAAAAAAGTAATGTTTAATATCACGCAGCAAGATCACTTAAACTAATAGGCGACTATCCGAGACAACCTAAAGTTAGAGGGAATGAGTGAAAATGTGGAGCTACAATGCGGACAAAAGGAGCGCGACGCCATGCACAATACACGCGCACTTCGCACTGAATATCGAAGAAAAAAAACTCTCCGGGAAATATGCAGAGAGCCAATAAAAAAGTGCACTACATTTTTTCTAATTTATTACACAAAACCTACAACGAAAACCGTTTGTATGATGTAAACCAAAAAATATAACATGAATGAACTTCAGTGATACATAGAATATGCCGCGCATACCTATTCTAAAATATCCACTGCATACAAACTAAACTAACCTACATTTAGTATAATTATTAACTCCCATTCCATTGTTTATTCTTGGTATCATCATTGTTTATTGTTCGATTCCGAGTGTTATTGCAACGTTAGACTGGAAGTAAACGTTCCTACAAGGACATTTAAAACGTTCCTACAAGGACATTTAAACGTTCCTACAAAGACATTTAAACGTTCCTACAATGACATTTAAACGTTCCTACAAGGACATTTAAACGTTCCTACAAAGACATTTAAACGTTCCTACAAGGACATTTAAACGTTCCTACAAGGACATTTAAACGTCACGCCTCACAAGCCTCACCTGCCACACGGGGGGCGGCTGTTCATCCTCACCCTCGTCGTCACTGTCATCCTTGGCACCTTTTTTCTTTCTCTTTTTCTTGCGTTTGTCGTGTAAGGAAAGTTGCGGGGCTTTGTCTTTAGGGCGTCTCCTGCGTACATAATTGCAATAAGTGTCAGAAATGAATGCGTTCACTCGGTTGCTCTGATGAATGTGTGCTGAGCACGTCGCAAGATGTCACTTCATGAATGCGACATCAAGATTTACATAAATTTACGTTCTAATGCATACGCAACGTCGTATATATATAGTCCTGTAATAATTTCTGTACATATAAATAATTATTGAACATATTATTAAAAGGTAAAAAATAAACCACTAAAATTAATAAACTATAAAAAATGGAACTTGAATCGAACAATTATTAAAATCCAAACTACTTCACATACATGTTACAAATTAGGTGTAAAAAATTGCAGTTAAATAAATTTGGGTAATTCATGAATACCACAAGAAGAGAAAACCTCACCTGTGCGGGTGGTATAGACTGTGGTCCTCGCGGTACAGTCGCGTACCATAAAAGTACCAGAAGGTGGAGCCCTTGCTATCGTAACCCAGCGGCTCGACACGTAAGCTGTCTGACTCCAAGTTCTGGAGAAAATAATTATCGTAAGGAGTTTATACTTAGATATATAGAGTACAAACTTAAGGTAAAGAGTCCTTCCTTGTAATCTCATTAGTAACCAGGCCACAACATCGTAATGATGCTCAGCGAGCAGCATTTAGGTGACGGACTTTGCAAGTTGATTTATGTGGCCATCATCATTGTGATCCAATAATCTAAAGCGAACAGTGCTGTCAGATATGCTGGAAAACTTGACGCTTACTTGCTTAATACTTGCAGGATTGATCAACTCAATATGTCTCACCGAAATATTAGTAAACACTGACGGGCAATGAATATAGGTAATGAACACTAGATGTTCGTTCAATTCGTTACAGTAACTCTGCAATCATATTCAGAACTCTGCCTACATCCCCATCTCATCCACCAAGTATTTTATTATCAAAGTATCTTATCTCGTGTTTAGTTTATAGAAAAGTATACCTACCTATTCTATTGTTTAAAACTTATCTAAAGTTGAAGGTCTCTACCCTAAATATACGAAAAAATTGTATAAATATAGCACCTTGAGGAGATCGAGCACGTCGTCAGCCTCGAGCCTGAAGTCGCAGAGAGCGTGCAGGAGCTGCACTTTGTGTCGCAGCCCCAGACGGTGCAGACGCGACCCAACCGTGAAGAGGTTCTCGCGACTCGGGTCCAGCTGATCAAGAAGAGTCTCTTACTAAATTAAGAGAGGTAAATAGTTTCCCCGGAGGATATTTTAACTACTAGTCAATAAGATCTCAAAACTTCATCATATTTATGAAACGAATCCTAACATGTAAATGCGAACGATGATATTGCCTCACTATTAATGTCTTCTGCCTGACTAGCTGACGGAACTCCGATTGTTATCTACCTACCAATAGCTTCACCGAGCAAATGATTTTCTCACTATTGTAATGCATTAAGAAGGAATCACTCACTTTCACGAAAAAGGGCTATCATTATCGAAACATGAAAATTCTTAGCGCTATCTAATATTGCTAAAATATTATTAATGTCAGTAATTAATCACTAAGATATTGAAAGACAGCAACATGTCTGCCAAGTTCTGGAATTATTATCCACTATATATAAAATAATATAACTGCCCCGAAAAGTTTGTTCCGGGAAAAACTTTCAACAACGACTTCGCTCTTTTTGATTATAGAATAACGTGATCAAATATGTATTTTTTTCTTACAGTTGAGATAAACATGAAAATAGATCCCGTTACTGGTGACAAACCTGGCACTTCTCCCTAAATATATTCATGAGCTTACCGCCCGTTAATGGTCACTAACCTGGCACTTCTCCCTAAATATATTCATGAGCTTATACAAACCTGGCACTTCTCCCTAAATATATTCATGAGCTTACAGCCCGTTAATGGTTACAAACCTGGCACTTCTCCCTAAATATATTCATGAGATGCTCATTGACAGTTTGCGGTGTAACGACCACGTGCGGCATGCAGCCCTGCAGTAGCCGCACTACCAGCTCTACCACCAGCCCTCCACCACCACCACCACTGCCACTTTCCTCGCTACCATCCACTCCATCGCACAGGATGGCCTCCTCAAGTTCCTGTTTGTGTAGAGATAGGAAGATTATTGTATGTTTGATCACAAGGTGCTGCAGGAAAAACAGTGTTTCATAAATTATCATCTGACAAGCAGCAACTAATAGATCACACATAAAAAGCCGCATTTAACAAGAAACTTTCATCCATTTAAAACGCCACTAACAAATCATATACATAAAAAGTAACACTTTATATAAAAAATCGTAGCATACAAGAAGCCACTAACAGACCTCGGTGATGTAAACAAGTCAGTAACAGTGATTTATCAATGATTAATCGCAGTCATAGCAAGTTCGTTCGTCAAAAAATAATCCGTCTAAGTCTACAATAAGATTGTATGGGAAGGCAAATTATATAACAATCCAGCGCAAAAGTGAACACAGAATTACAAGATAAATATTATATTATTTTAAACAATTAGTGGGGAATAACAACCATAACTCATTCACAATACATGTTCAGTACACGGGGGAGAAACATGCTTAGAAAATACAGTCTTGAAATAACCAATATTTCAAACAATTCATTTCACAGAACGCTATAATTTTCTGGTTAATTGGTTAATAAAGCCGGATTATGTAAGAAGTTTATGAAGTTATCTCCTTTCAAGGAACACATTTCTCAAAAAACTCGATAGTGAAACAATTTTGATTAAAAAATATAATTTCATCTAACTTGGAAGATATAAAATATGGGAAATTTCTCACCGTTCCTTGATTTTCTAATTTTTAATTTGTATTAGTTTATGTAATGTTGGGGTAATATTGAGATCGGTTTATGGCAAGTTCATTTGAAGATTTAGTAGCATAGTGTCACTTGGAAACTGTCACGAAGATTATCTAGAGAGTTGGCACACACTTGCTGTGGAGGGTAGATCTGCTCCAGGAACAGAACCATGTTAGTACAGTGTCTATTGACGCCGAAGTACTTTTCATCAACTCCGTTCATAATCAATCCCAAGTCAAAATTCTCAAAAATCTCCCTTAAACTTTGCTGTATCGTTACCTTATTTTGGAGTGCCAGAGTTTCTCTCATTTTAAGTTGCTTACAGCTATGCTTTATTTTCCTTTAGTCCTAGCGAAGAAGGCTACAACTCACCTCAATATCGAAATGCAGAAGATCAAACGCTGCTCGGAACAGCGAGCAGAAGTGCGCGACGCTCGGCAGCTCCCACCATGACTGGATATCTGTAATACCGACGAGTCTTACATCACTAATGTATTAACTTTATGTCAAGTGATAAACACACGAACTTCCATGACTGATGTTCATGGAAGTTCGTATATATGTATACCACCAACCTTCTTGCACTTCAGCTATAAATTTGCTTCATTATTGACAATGAAGAAAGCCAGACCATTTATCCGACTGGGGTCGCCGAAAAAATTTTCAAACACTAATTCAGTAATTGATCTTCGACATTCAACAGCAATGCAGAAATTCATAAAATTAAGCAATTAAATTATAGCCAATTTTTCTAAAATTTTCTTATATATCTCATATTTTCAATCAACTTTCAAAGTTCTCAGTAAAATTTCCACCAGTTATTAACTTGAATTTGTAATTTACACCAATAAAACCTCTTCGCTAATCCCCTAAAGTCTACAAACATAATCAACGCAAAAACGCGAGCTTATGCATTCACATTTCAATTGAGGTCGTATATACAATCTCAACTGGCGAGCCGTGCCATCAGCTAAGTTAATATGAGTAAAAAGCATCGTGAATTTAATACTAGTTCAGGCCCACAAATAGTTATCCCAAAGATAGACGTAAACAAGTTCACAAAATAATGCAGCGTTGGTTAAGTTTCGCTGCGTAACAAGATTTGAGTATCACTACAAACATGAGAAGAAGGCGCATGAATGTTGCGCTTCATATCGAGCAGAGCAAAGCATTGCAAAATTGCGCTCCAGCACTTGGGTTACGAAAGAATTGATGCATGAAGCATTCACCATTAAGTTAGTGCCTGGACACTCCAAAACAAGTAACTCAAAACAACGTTCGCGTGAGAATGGGAAAAGTGAAACATATCTCATGAACTTGTCTAATTTTGAACACAAATAATCATAAACATAAACAAAGATAAAAACGGTAAGATTAATATTCAGAGAGTCGAAGTCACATCAATTGTCTCCGCCGACTCTAAAAAAAAAACGTAGATACGCATCGAAAAACTAAAAATTTAATCGAATACAAAGACATGGCATACTTAAAAAACACCCTTACGACAAATACATATGTGGAGCAAACTCACGCAAGTTCATTGCGGAAGACATCTTTCCTTCAAGAGGAAAATTATGCAACCTATTTTTCAAAAATTTGAACTCGATTGCAAGTCGTGCTGAATTTTATTAATTTTGTACTTTTATTTTATTATTAATGAACTACTAGAATGTCAACGAAATATATAAAATATTTATTCTATTTTAATCACACTGGCTGCTAGCAAACGAAAAAATATAATAATGCAAAATTTAAAGTTCATTAAAAACCAGAACTGACCGGCACGATATTTAATAGTCCCGCGAAGATCGTACATTCTCCAACTTACACAAAATAGATCGATTAATTTGACGCGGTTAAAAATTTAAATTTATTCATAATTTTTCCCAATTTATAGGTAACCACTTAGCTACAACCGGTCTAACAGAAAGATTTGAAAATTTCCAGTTCATAGTATCTTTTTTTCGAAAATTAATTTGATGACGCGCAAATAATTACCTATTCGATTAGATCGAAGGAAGAGGAGACTCTATCAAGGAGCGGCGGACCAAAATACCTGTTGATGTCCGCGGGAATTAAGAGTCTGACAAGTGCTCGTAGCATCTGATCCACGTTATTAATTATTAAGGAATCGTTAAAATTTCCGACTCGGATAAACGACGTTCGCTTAACGCTGCTGAGTTTCCAAAGTACGTTTTGTAAATGTGGCTTCGGTTGAAATTTGTGAAAATGTACTCAATCCATGAATTCAATTCCCTCGCTGACATTCAGATCACAGCGTGTTGTATGCAGGAGCGGGCGACGACACTCATAGTCGCTTGTAGGACGATGAAGAAAGAAAAATATGAAGTGGGATTTAGAAGAAGTTCGGCGTTCTGAGAGTTCTGATGCGGGAGAGTAATGATGATTTTATTTAATTATGATATTGCACTAATTTCATTTAATATTTTAATAGCAGCCTATGAGTCGTTAAAAGGCTTTAGCACTATGAATAAATCTACCAGAAAATCTACCAGAACAGAACATCCTATTGAGAGACTCTTCGTCGCTGCAACGGCTGGTAATATTTATTTCTGTTATATAGGTTTAATGGAAAACTATGTTACTTTCTATTTAAATTATGGGTATCTTACAGCGCATTTTTCGAATGCAAATGTATTTTTTTATAAAATTCATAAGAGCCTGATTAACTTGGCATTTTGGGCAAAATTTGTGAAATTTTCTTTGTATCATTGATGGTACGTACACGGTACATTAAAGGGTTTAAACGCCGCTTGAACTGGAATTATCGGACCGATTAAAACGTTTTCACACTGCGCAAGCCCTGGAGTGAAAGCGCTGTCACGCTGAAGTGCAACGTCTGGAAAGCAGCTACTAGGCACACAATATTATTGCGCAATATGGTTTGCACAATATATTGACTGCATGAAATCCACGGACACATAATATTATTGCGCAATACTTCGGTTTGCACAATAATATTGTGTGTCTAGGAACCATATTGAGTTATTGTGCCATCACTTCCCCAGGCACACAACCATAAGGCGCAAACTGTGCATTATGCCAGACTTTCATGAAGTCAAAGTGTTTCAGAACTAGGTGGTCAAAGGTTGTGGAATATAAATAATATACGATACATGTCAATTGATTCATGCATTGTCTCCGATTTTACGCAAGTGTGCAAGATTTCAGATCGATTGGACAGGTAAAAGTGTGTAAAATATTTATTAAAAGTTATGTACCTAGCTCACAAAATTATTTTTTATTTTTTAATATGAAAAATACAATTTTTTAAATTTTCAAAATTATTTATTCTGTGATCTGATTCATGCATTGTCTCCAACTTTACGCAAGTGTGCTAAATTTCAGATCGCTTGGACAGATAGAAAAGTGTTAAATATCGATTATAAGATTTGTAGCAGACAGACAGACAAGCAAACAAACAAAGTTTTAGAGAAGGTTCACAGATAGCGAGAAATAGTCCAGGTACTGGTTTATTGACAGGGAGAAGTTTACTAACATAAAGCTCCTGAATAGTAAAGGAAACGGAGTACTTCCGAGTCAGTACTTCGCACAGCTCCCTTTTTTCGAACGATTATAATAATATTAATCAATAATAATAAAAAATTAATAACAATAATAATAATATTATTATTATTATTAATGATACGGCTGACAGCCGTGCGCGTGCCAGCAGCAGCTGCCTCACTAGCAGCTGCTCGAGACGCACAGCTTGTCGAGTGAGGTTAGAAAGAGGAGAACTTGCTGTTTTTTTATAAGCTTGTGAGTGATTAAGCTATACAATTAATCATTATATGATATCATAAGTTTTTCTACAATTTTTTGCGCGGCACAGCCTCTATACATATCCGTTATTTCTGAAATTTTAACTGCCGTACTTTAAGAGATAATAATTAGGTCCGATACTTCAATGCAATGAGTACGACTTGATCTTTAAGCAGCAACTTTAGTCTGAGAAAATCAGTTTTTTACAAAACTTCTCTTTAACTTCACTTCTTGTTTGTTTGTCTGTCGGCTAAAAATCTTATAATCGATATTTAACACACTTCTACCTCTTCAATCGGTCTGAAATTTTGCACACTTGCGTAAAGTCGGAGACAATGCATGATTCAATTGACAGAATAAATAATTTTGAAATAAATAAATTATTTTTATTATTAAAAGAATTGAAAATATAATTTGTCTGCTACGTACAAATCTGATAATGGATATTTAACATACTTCAACCTGTCCAATCGATCTGAAATTTTGCACACTAGCGTAAAGTTGGAGACAATGCATGATTCAATTGACAGTACCTACCTATAAATAATTTTGAAATTTTTAATTTTTTCATTTTAAAAATAAAATATAAAAATTACTTTTTGCATACGTATACATGATAATAAAATTAGAAATTCATTGTACATGTGTAACATCGGAGACACTGGATTCTTTAGAAGTGTTGTCTTTAAAAAGTAATTTTTAAACGTATATTATTTAAAATTAGGTTCTATTTCGATAGGGTTCACCGCCGTATTATCAGATGAAGGGTAACCTTCACATTCTTTTGTTATTGATGACAACGAAAGCCAGAAGAGTTCCTTTAGTTTGGAAAATTTTATTTCTGAGTCTTACGACAGAGTTCTGCCGCGTCCTGTTATGCAGAAACAAACTAGCTGTGAGGCGTGTGTGCGAGATGAGACAGAGCCACTGTATTCTCCTCGTAGGTTGAGGTCAACGGGATCGGTTAGAGATTTATCAAATGTGCAACCCAAGAAAAGCTTCGAAAAAATATAATTGTTTCTAGAGCTGCCTAATTTTAATGTGAAACCGTGTCCTTAGTGTGTTTTGACTTGTGTCAACTTGAGTTGTCTAACCGTACTTCTATACAATTTCGAGTACGTAACACGTATGTCGAGTTGCACATTGATGAATTGTAAATTTTTACGCCGTCGAAATTCAAACTTTAAATTTGTGAATTTAGTCCAGGAGAAATTCCAAATTCTGAATTTTTTGGTGATCGTTTCTGCTTGAGTTGATCCTTGCAGTCATTAACGTAGGATTTAAGATATAAGAGTTATTTGATAATATGATTAAATGTGTACTTAATTCGCGGATTTTCGAGACCAGCAGTAAGTCGCGTGAGCCGAGGCTGGTGGGGGAGTGTGTTATAGGGTAGAAGTATACCATTTGTTTTTCTTACTATATTTTCTGTAGGTATTATACTTGTGTTTTTTCGCCGGTCTCACGCTACGTCGGCGTCGGAGGCTTGCATCCAAGTTGGATTTAGCTATTCTTCATCTTAGAATTATAATGTAAATAAGTTTCGTCATATTTCCTCTATTTGTTATTTTTCATCTTAGCGGATTTATCGCTGGCTGATGTGGTGTCCTCAGTCAGCGGCGGAATGATCCTATAGGGTCAGTACGTGAGAGTTAGGTACACCAGCGTGGAGCTGGGAGGCATGTTTAGCGTCTCGTCATGCTGCTCATGCTATCGTCATGCTTCTCTTGTCACGAAATCTCTTGTTGAACGTGTAACTTTGAATCTGAATAAAGACTTTTTATTGTTCACTGTGCAAAGTTACTACCGGTATACCAAACCAGAACGAGCCACCCGGCAACATTTAAAACTTGAACTTTAAGCAGCATCTTTATTTTGAGATAATTAGTTTTTCTTGAATACATGCGCAAACTACTTCAATTAACAAATAACCTCTGGCGTATACCATTCTTGTAAACAGAATCATTCATGTACCCTCAATAAGGATTACCTATTCCTGAAGTGCACTTGAGCATCAAGGATATGCGAATTATAAAGAAAATTACACGTCCGGCCGTGTTGCACTAATGTTCGGTCATGTGACACAGCGCAATAGGGCTACGAGGAACTCGTCACATAAACTAACTAACCTAACCTACCAACCGGCATACATCACCAACCTAAACATAATTTGATCTTTGAGCGCGAAAAAAATTTAAGATATAAAACCCAAAAACACGAACACAATTGAGACGCTGCTCAACTAAATTTTTCTGTCAATACGAGTGTTTGTTTGATAGTTCAATATGCCATAAATTTGTTGGTTGTCCTTAATTGGTTAATCCAAAGTAATGTTGTTGCACTACAGTGACAATCAGCACTACAGTAAAAAATCAGCACTATAGACAGTGACAATCTTTTCTCTGTAATATTGTATATAAGTTCCTTTCTTTGAAATTTCTTCGTCGCTCGCTAAACAAATGTCAGCGAGTATTGCGACACTGATTCCAAGTAAATTCGACTGAAGTAAAAATATTAGTGACAGTAAGGACACTAGAGAACAAAAAAAAAACAACTTAAGGGAAGTAAGAACAAAAAAGTACCAACCTAACGAAGATCAGGGCAAGGAAAAAATTTTAGGATGCGTGGCTATAAAAACGCGTAGAATAAAACACCCACACCAATAGCCGACAATTAAAAGTAGTAAAAGGAATGAGTGGGCATGAGTGGCGAGGCGACAGTCAGGTAGGAGATAGGTTTGCCTGGGGCAGGGTAAGACCGAGCCAGGGATCACCTGACTAGCGACCGCGGCACCGAAGCTCAGCGTGTGACCGTTTGAAATACTGACCGTGTCCCTTACTCCTGTGAGGTTAAAACTGAACTAAAACATTTCTAAATAAATTAAACTAGAATATACTATGCAAGAAAGAATAAATAGGCGTTACCATGACGCGAAAAAAAAATCATCAGTACGAAAATGGAAAAAATTACTACGAAGGCGATGGTAACACAAGACGTCCAAATAAAAAAAAATATATTAACTAAAGGTACGAACGGGGAAATTTAAGTGATAATGATATAATAAGTTGTGATCCATGCATCAGTAAACGGCCTTCGAACTTTTATATATAATAGTGGTAATCATTCTAATACTGTTAGCTGGAAGATTATCGATGCAAGTTCACTCGGATTCCGTATTTCTATAAAGTTGTGAAGCGAACAAATTTGCTACGAATGTACTGCAGTAATATGATTTTGGCTGAGGAATTCGAATCATGGAAGTATATAACATGGAAATACAACGTACTGCTATCGCAAGATGGTGTTCAATTCATGAAAATAGACACGATACGAATTAAACCTAACTAAATCAAAGCACTGAAGGCGCTAATTTAGGGAATCGAATAGGAAGAAACGAGACAAAACGTCACGGCTCCCGATAGCCTCGACGAAGCGGCGAAGGATCGATGGCGGCAGAGAAGCGCACAAGAACAAAGCAAAAGAGAAGCACGCCAAGCTGAGCCAAGAAACAACATGTAGCGACGAGAACAGTTCACTCAAAAACCCACACGCATATAAGAAATTATACTGCTGATAATAAGCATTAAGAATTAATTATGATTATCAAGGAGACACGAGGAACATTTTTTTTCATATTTTGGCATGCATAGCGGTTAATGTGAGGAGCAAAATTTCATTCAATTCATCTTTTTTCTTGCTACTTCGAAAGTGAGAAAAATTAAAGCAGAAAAAGTTTCTGCAAAGCCACCTATACAACGTCGAGCACAGTCGTCAACACAGGGCCTAATAGCATGAATCAGATGTCGAAAACTCTCTATAGACTGAGATCCAATGCCAAACAAAAGCAGACATCATTTGGAAATCAAAGCTCTTGTTGAAATTCCACCAGCGGATGTCCATGGTGTGATGTGAGTGAGCTGCCTGCCTTCCTTGGTCTCCGCCAGAGGTCGCAGGTTTCCCAGCATCAATTTCCCTCCTCCGCTTTACCAAAGCAGGAACGGACCATATAACTGCGATTACATGCGTCCAGCGTCAAGTACCAGCAGAACCTAACCTAACCATCAGAAACTTAGCACGGCAGAAACAAGTATAAAATCTGTATGGGACGCTTGGCGCTATCATTGTGGGCTAACTTTCTAGGTTGTAGGCTGGGTCTAGGTTGTATGCAATTTTTCTAGGTTGATGCAAGGACTGCTTAGAGTTTTGTAGGAGCGAATAATTTTCATGGCAAAGAGCCTTCGGAAATATTATGTTTAGGTACTTTTATAGGCGCGAATATTCTCTCAGTTGAGGTTGAATAAAAGAAAAGGCTGACGCGACAGCAAATGAAGATCAAGAGTGCAGGTATACACTAGAGGCTGGAGGGATGGTTGTTGCCGTAAGCAATATAGCTCAGTTGGGCCTAAACGAGTCCTAAATTGCATCCCAACTCCTACACACTCGACAAACATAAGTGCCAGAAGCTACCTCACCAAATGTAAGTCCAGCTCCTGGTGAATTATATGCGTCGAGGAAGTATCAGAAAAACGAGTGCACAAATCACAACGAAACCAGAGGTGATTTGGTGCTTGACGATCTAGCTGCAAAGCATCGATCTAATTGAAGGAATACGTGAATGTAACGGAAAAAATAATTGATATATTCGGGAGAAAATAGTAATTTTTTCAGTCGATAATTTTACACGTAAATTTTAGAATAAAAATATTGTCATTTGCATTAAAAATCGATAGAAATTCGATTTGATATCGCCACTGACAGCACACTACATGGAATAAATATCCACATACAATAAATATACATGTTATCTTGAATGTAACAAATGGCAAATGCACTTTAGACATCACCATTTTGCCTTGAGAATTCGACGGAAATAGACCAGTGATTCAGAAGGTGGAGATAATTCACCGTAGATTATTTTCTAATAGTTCTGAAGTGAACCTAAGGCCTGAGGTGAGCAAACATAACGTTGCCATCAATCCACTCATAGCTTTCAACCTTGAGGGGACTTAAACAAAATTTTAACATTTAAACGCAATGGTTCGAAGTGAAGCCTGAAACTAGAGTCGCAATAGTCGAGAAATACCGTAAAGAATTGTTAATTAAAATTTATTAGGGCGAGCAACCAATGACATTTAAAATAAACGAACGCCCAACTATTATAGAGTTTCATAATGAGTCGCAGGAACACTGGAGGTCAGAGGCAATTAGGTCGTGACAAGGAAACAATCGAGGTCGTTGTAGCGCTCTGTTGTGGGAGGGAGCATCAGCGCGCATGTACAACTACCTATCTCTTTCGGAGATTTTCTCGTATGTGCAGGCCAAGAAACTCTTCGTCCGAAAATTCACACGAGGAATGATCCTATTAAGCCTTTCAACTGCCTTCAATGATCCTGTGACTTCAAGAGCTACTATGATGGTGGGTTGAACCTCTATGTTCTCATCACTGACTCTACCATGTGGTTCCCAAACTTTCCGTGGCCGAGTAGTACTACTTAAATTGGTAGGTACTTAAAAGTACCGCTGCAGCGTTCCACTATCACAACATATTAGCTGAAAAATATGTAGCATATATTATTTATAGAATATCTTACTTAGGGTGTTAATAATTAGCGATATTAATAAGTTTACTGTTTGAATGTAACGGAGGGCGGCTGGGAAAGGTAGTCGACGTGAGGCAGGCAGCAGTTTCAAATTGTAGGTACCTCTTGAGAAGTAGGTAAATAACGCTGGCCACAGTTGGTAAATAACTGACTTACACTGATCACGCAACTGCGTGTGTAACTACCTCATCACGTAACTGTTTGTGTTACAATAAAATGGGTTGTATCTCTCTCTTTACCGCAATGCCTACACTGACGAGTAAAACTAACAATAAAGCAATACAAAAAAGACGTTTTCCTTTAATTCACTTAGGCGGTCTACGCAAATACTGCTCACACTCTATATACATATAATTAGTAAGTCTATGCGCATTAAGGCACAACAAGCTCTAATGAACTTGATGTAAAACCTGTCATGTCAGTAAATTTGGAAATCCTGTCATGAATAGCATGCATATATATTATTATTTGTAAGAAAAATCTATTTCCAGGAGCTACAACAACTTAGCGCTTGTAAAATGCAAGAGATGTTTGAAGACAGCCAATATGTATGCATTTATCTCGGCCGGTTGCTCATAGGCTATACAAAAACGTACGCAAAACTAAGATATTCCGGCGCACTGTTTCAGCATGCAGGAGTCGCACAATACTAAAGCTAGACAAATCATTAACATGGACGGCATTGTATTAATTCCACATACATGACAAAATGCTAGAGAATAATTAATAACACCTACCTAACAAATTTTACACCTGCAGCACCTGGGCCGGCCTATACTTTCAAAAAAGTTAAGAGATCGTAAGTTCATCAGCCAATCATTGACGGCCTTTCAAGCAAAATCCACCAATCATAGACAAGAAAATAGAGCGTAAGTACTTACGTTCACTTAGCGAGTTTTGGAAGTGTGGCCTCTGAATTTCGACATTCAGACATTTTTTGGAGAATTAGACGCATTGAAAATAATTTCATCGCTAAATAATATACTCAGTTTTCACGCTAAGCTAAACGAGCTCACATTAGGTATAAACACAGGCATCTTAACATCGTGCTGCCTGCACCAGAAGAAATGAGAGGTTCTTTGTTAAAATAGTGATGCACTTTGCGCTTGTGTGGGTCATCCTGACCCACTTTACACGGCAAAAGATGCGTAGGTATCAATGTTACTTCCGCTCTCTGCTCATACGGTAGGTAAGAAAGTGTGTTAATATTTGGACAATATGCATTTGTATGAGTGTGACGATAAGCGGCCACTGGGAACTGACGAACAAACAAGCAAGAGTCTAGAACGATGAAAAGAGAGGAAGTAGAGAGGGAGGGAGGTAGAGAGAGGTAAAGATTCTATAGACATAGAGTGAAGAGTATAGTGATGAACATAACAATTGGTTTGATGATAGTTGCAACGAAAGGCATGCATAAAAATATAGGAGACGGATAGGAAAGGCAGAAATTACGACGATGAAGAAATATAAGCTAGGATCGCGTAAGAGGACTGGTAAGAGAAGAGAGTGGTAGAGGCGTGGTTTCATATCAAAGGGCACGAGTTTGAGGGAGAGGGGGAGGAGGAGGAGGGGAGCCAAGGGGGTTCATATATATACACCCAGAGCACGGGAACGCGACGTACACACTCACATAAATTGATGTGTTATATTGTCCCAATAATGACACATTACCTCCGCGTAGCACTGATACGCCCTTAATACCGGCCAAACAGGGTCAGGATCGCTTATTCAGGGGCGAAAAAGTGCAGCGCTATTTTGACATAGTCTCACTGATTTCTCTGAATCTTATTATTAAGAATTAAATTATTGTTATTAAAAAAATCATATGCTATTCAAATCAAATGCGCTTCGATCATAGAGGAAGTCAAGCGACTTCGAAACTTATGAAGCTTAGTGCTGCATTTAATCGAAAATACAATTATCAAAACAAAGCCACTTATGCCACCGCAACGCATTCTACTTGCTACATCACACAGTTTTAAAAATAGGATAAAAATACAATGAACTGCACCACACATTCTTTAACATAAAGCTGAAAACCAATAAAGAACTATGGGATGCACTCGATAACTTGAAGTTAAAACGCAATCTAGAACCATACAACGCAATCTATTCGTTGACACTGTAATCCAATCAGCAGCCAACAGGCTAGAATGTGTACAAAACTCCGCGCACATGTTATGCACAGACATGACGACTATTTTCCATAGGTACTAATACAAAATATAAGCTAGTTGAACCAAGTAGCATATTCACAATATACGTGCACCATGAACAACTATGTTCCCTAGAATGAAGAAATGTCCGGCATTTTACACTAACAAAACCCGGCACTCGAAATAAATGTGTCGCATTCTCTGAATAGTGCAACACTTTCTACACGTTGCTTCGATCATTGTAAATGTGCAATTATAATTCTTATTTCTATGAGTGCAGCCGCTGGCAGTCTAAGTCCCCAGCCTGTGCATAGAAGACAACCCAGAAGCTGGTTGTGTAGAACCCACGTATGGGTTGAAGGTTCATGGTATGGGTTGAAGGTTCATGGTATGGGTTGAAGGTTCATGGTATGGGTTGAAGGGTCATGCGAGGTTTAACGCACAAGTCAAACCTCTCACGATGGCAGCGCTCAAAGAAGAGATATACACCAAAATTGAACAGGTTAGCTGGATGCTTAATTACAGTACCTACCTATATACTTAAACAAAGGCGCCAAATTTGAAGCAAATCAATTATACCAACGACTTTGTCGTACTGAACATCAAGAAATATCTTGAAAAAATATATCGGAGAAATATCGGAGAAAAGGAGCTTCTGTGTAAATACATGAGCATATTCATTGCACTAAAGTACTACCTACCGAGGAAGCCCATACAGGCATCAGGTATCAAATGAGCTTCGGGGATGCTCGCAACAACCGGACGCGAAAAAAAAAGATTTCCTAGCGAGAAATGAGCGAGTGGATTCCTAGTATCCCGGTCAGTAGACAGCGACAGTTACCTTACCTTGCAGCGGATACTGGCAATAACAAGAGCTCTAGCAACAGCAGCATTAGCGGCTGCAAAATAGCGAGCAGCAGTAACAACAACAAGAACTTGCAGCGGCAACAAATAAAAACAAGGGAACTGACAAGAGCACTAGTAACAACAGCAACAAAGTAAATAAAGAGAAGTAGATCAGAAGAGCAGCAACGCTGCAGAGCAAGGGCAAGACTAGAAGAAGCAAGACGGCATGGCGGTCGAGGCTGGCTGGGGAGCGGGGAGGAGGAGATGAAGTGATGGAGGAGTGGGGACGGTGCGCTGGGTGTGGGGTAAGTACGTAGGAGTGTTGGGGAGTGAAGGGAAGAGGCGTTGGGGAGTCAAGGGAGGGGAACCTCACGAGGAATAAAGAGAAAGAAGTGCGAGTAAACGGAGCAGTAGAAATAGAAGAGAATGAGGTCGTGATGGAGTAGAGGAGATGGGTGTGGGGTGGGTACAACTGAGAAAGATGTGAGGAGCGTAGGAGTGTAAGGATCAAAAGGATATACGGAGTATATCCTTTACTTAGGGACTTGGAGAATGCAGGGACTGAGGGAGTGAAGGGGCGGAGGTAGTGAAGAGACTGAGAGAGTGATGGGACAGAGAGTGAAGGGACGGAGGGAGTGAAGAGACATGTGGAGTTAAGGGACGGAGTGAGTGAAGGGACAGATGGAGTGAAATAACAGATGGGAGTGAAATTACAGATGGGATTGAAGGGACAGATGGAGTGAAGGGACAGATGGAGTGAAGGAACAGATGGAGTGAAGGAACAGATGGAGTGAAGGGACAGATGGAGTGAAGGAACAGATGGAGTGAAGAGAAAGATGGAGTGAAGGGACAGATGGAATGAAGGGACAGATTTAGCAAGGGACAGATGGAGCAAGGGACAGATGTAGCAAGGGACAGATGGAGCAAGGGACAGATGGAGCAAGAGACAGATGGAGCAAGGGACAGATGTACAGATGGAGCAAGGAACAGATGGAGCAAGGGAAAAATGGAGTGAAGGAACAGATGGAGCAAGGAACAGATGGAGCAAGGGACAGATGGAGCAAGGGACAACGGAGCAAGGGTCAGATGGAGCAAGGGACAGATGGAGTGAAGGGAAAGATGGAGTGAAGGAACAGATGGAGCAATGAACAGATGGAGCAAGGAACAGATGGAGCAAGGAACAGATGGAGTAAGGGACAGGTGGAGCAAGGGACAGATGGAGTGGAGGGACAGATGGAGCAAGGGACAGATGGAGCAAGGGACAGATGGAGTGAAGGGACAGATGGAGCAAGGGACAGATGTATAGAGGGAGCATGTAAGGGCAGCGGTAGGAGTTGCAGCAGTAGCAGCGTTAAAGCTGCGCTGCTGCTACAGCTCACACCGCGCAGCTGCCCCCGGGTACAGGACTAGCCACGGGCCGCACTCACGCACTCTCGTCCTGGTCAATAATTAAGCCTTCGACAGCATCAACATCCTCATAGGGTCTTGCTTAACCCCCCACCGTCATAATGAATCAAACCATTCAGTACGAGCAAATTAAATTACTTCATGGTGACATAGGTAGCTGCTATAGACAAATTCTACGCATGTGGACTTGCGGGATAAATCTTTCCGTTACGAGATCAGAAATATGATACCAACCAGAGGCTCCGCTCGCAATAAGCAGCAACGCGTTAAGTAAGAAAACTTTGAAAGGTATCTACAGAGAAAAAAATGAATATAATATAACTCTCACTTCATATAAATATAAAAGAGGGAGGCATTAATTCATAAATAAAGTCTAAGTCGTATGCGAAAGTGTGCAAACAAAATTATTACAGAAATAATTGAAGTACAGAATTGGCAGAAGCAAGGTAAGGGTTAGCAGTGAAGAGCGTCGCACGTAAGCGTATATATACCGTAACACGCGGCCGCGGACGATTTTGCTTGCTGCATCCGTGAGACCACGAAGTGCAACACAAATTAAAATCAATATAATACAGCGGGCAACACACAGGCAGGGCTATACAGCGAGTAAAACAATTGCACTTGGTAGATCTCGTCCAATATAAAAAACGTAAATAAATAAAGTAATTTATTATGTAAATCAATAAATTCGAATAAAATACACATAAACTATCCTATCAGAAAACGAATTTAGGAAAGAAAACTCGAGATGGTCGTAAATACATTGAATGCCAAGTGTTGTACACACGATCTACGGTCGTGCCAGCGACGTGCAGGGCGACTTGCAACTAATGTATACTCAGCATCAGGAGTTGGGAGCAGAAAAAAACATACAAGAGAGCGAGTAGAAAAATATTAAAATAACTTGCGAGGCTACGATGGAAAGAAGGGAGGAGAGATGATGAGATGACCAGGAGGGATGGGTAAGATAGCGCTGGGGAACAGAGAGGAGTGAAGCTGCGATTGGCAGGAGGAAGAGGCGAGGTAGCAATGGACAGGAGGGAGGAGTGAGGTGGCGATGGGAAGGAGGGATGGGAGAAGCAGCGATGGGCAGGAGGGAGGAGCGATGGAGAGGAGAGAGGGGAGGGTGCGAGGGGCAATCGATATAGCGCGGTGCACCGCCACGATTCACCACCAACAACAACAAGAATCACAACAAACACAACAACAACAATACATGCATGTGGCTGCTAAGTGTCCAGTGACATGACGTAGCGCTGTTCACAAGTTTCACTTCGATTGTCTGAAAAGTTGTCTGCAGTTTAATAATTAATGCAGTCAAATGAGCTCGATCTCATTGCAGTCTCCTGCGCACTTGGTGAGTTTCTCATCAAAAATATACTGATATTTTGCATATATACATAAAAAACAGATATCCTAAAGACAACTGCTGAAGATCTTAAGACTGACAATTGACAGAATTTTTCTAGGCACGCTCAATTTAAATAGCCAACCATCGAATCACATACTCATTAGCTAACCTTCAAGGGTACCTATTAGAAGAACATATCACCTGTCAACATTTTCCTGGCATTTTCAACCACCTATCGGAACGCATTAGTTCCAATGGCAAAGATAAAGCATATATTCTATATTCTTCAAAAAAGCTTCCACTGTTATATAAGAACAGCTACACTTTGTGACGCAGAGAGTACCGATATCAATCGATGAAATCGCTATTAGAGATTCACAGTCACTGATATAGACTGCCACAAGCAACAAGTGCATAAGTCATTGCAGTTAAGCGCATAACATTCCAGTTGTCGGCGTCCATCAATGCCCATAACTCATGTCAAGCGCGTCTAAGAAGTGAAGAAGTCCGGCCTAATAGAACGGATTATAATTCATGGCAAGCAATGAGTATTGATCAGCAACTATACTCGTCGTCAGAGCAGCGCTGACACTCCAGTGGCTAGCAAGGAGAAACTGGATGGCGACATATGATGCCTAATATAATCACGCGGGTCATCAAACCCTCAGGCAATCGCATTGGAATGCTTAACTTTATAATTTTCGCTACTGTTTTTGTTTTAATAACTTGAGTTCACTCCAAGCAACACAGACGGCAAGAGGTAATGGAAAGCTATAGTTAATAAAGCTTGAAATAGTGGTGATGTGGATTCTCAAAATTATTCGGTTTCAAGAATTTTAAACCTAAATATCAAGTGATTGCGAGCGTCTTTTCAATTTCGCGTTTCGTCTGACGGTAACTTCTTTAGTGCCGGGTTGAGTTGAATACCGCAAATGTAAAATTTCTACAGAAAAAAATGATGAAAAAAATAAATAACACAACTGATTGACTGCAAAGATCGCAATGGCACGTCATTGACAAGCAGCTGATCACACGGACCATCGAGCCTACTTTAGTATTCTGACAAGATAAGGAGTATAATTACTGATAGCATTACCATCGATGACTCAGATAAGACAGCACAGAATCAAACGGTTCGAGGCGGCAATTCAGCACAGCAGACAGTGAAGTCAGAAGTAGACATACCGAACTGCTAACGAAGGTTGTACAATTAACTATATACATATTAAATAGATTGAGCATATATCTTTAAACTTATCTTAATATCATTTCGTGCTTAATATCTTACTGACATACGCTTAAATGAAACATTCACAAGGCACCAAATCCCAAGAGGGATGAGATGATTGCAGAAAAAGACAGAATTACAAAAGTGAGTAAAAAATTTTAAGTGAGACTTGGTTCGCCCGAACTAATCTTGCCGACGAACATTGACCACAATAGAAAATGTTCTTTGTAACATTTTCAGTACGGAATAATCTTGAAGAAATAAGTTTGTTAACCCTATTTATTACCCACAAATGTATTAACAACTCATAATATTCAAATAAACCGCAGGAATAGTTCAATAGGGAATGTAACCTAACTTGCGCCACACGTTGCCAGGCCTGCGAGTTGAGCGAGCAGAGCTCGACGGCAGTGAGACTATCAGGCTGCCTGGTGGCTGCCAGAGCTGGCGTCTGTCTCAACATGCAAGAGCGTTCAGCTCAGCCCCTCTTCCCTACTCCCCTGAACCCCTTGGCTTCTTCCTTAGGAACCCTACACCCCCTCCCCTCCCTCCAACTAGAACTTTATAACCCCACCCTCGCTGTTGTCAGCCGTCGCTCCCTATCCTCCAAGTCTTCTCTTCCATTGCTTCACCCCTGGCACTGACACGAGCTTCACTGTAAGCCACAGAGCAGGCAGGTTGTCACCACAGGCGTAGCGGAGGAGTCATTTTTGTTACTATCACGCATAAATCAATCGACACCACCGGCTATGACATTTTAGACGGCCGCATCAAGGGAAACAATACTCTAGTGATAAAAAAGTGCATGCATTAAGCAGGAAACATCTTCAGCATGAACGTAAAACGATCTGTTTGATCGTTTTACAATACTAATTCTGAGAAGTGACTCAACGGCGTAATGTATCGCTAGCACCCGCTTAAATAAAGTTTCCAGGTGTGGATCCATTGAGTTCATCGTGCCAATGAAACATTAGAATTGCAAAAATACATATTGACAAAGGATCTGCTCAAGCTCAGTGAATTTGTTCGACCTTAACCCTCTACCGCCTGACATGAGTAACCGGAGCAATAGTATTGTCACACAAGCCTACCCAAAAAGGATATGTTGCTAGTGAGCGCAAAATGACTTGCACTGATGGTTGCCGCCACGTACGACAACTTTAAATTGTTCTCTGTTGCGGACAAACGTCTTCAGTTTGCTACACTCAATAGTTTACGTATAATTTAATTTGAAAGTTATGTTCCCGGATAGTGACATACTGCGGTAGAGGGTTAACAACTTTCCTTCAAAAAATGTTCAGCTTGTTGTATATGAAGTTATATAATAAGGAATCTAATTTATCTGGCCATTTAAAAATCCATTTTGCATTGAAGATGAGTGCAGTAATTTCATCAAGTTGTTGAAGCTTGCAATGTTACCATGGCGCCAGTACACGGAGTCAACAGGACAGGTAACCTCGCTAACGCTGACAAATTTCCTTCTAATACTTGGTTAGTTGCTAGTGTACGTAGTTCCTTCTGTGAGACGAAACAGGTGCAATCTTATATCAATGCTTATATCAAGCTTATATCAATGCACTTACAGTTATTCAACCAACTATCGATCTCTTTGAAATCGGAGCACACTTGTTCGCTTGTTTTGTGTGTGCAAAGCATGGAAGATCAACAAAGTAAAACGCACTTGCACCTCACAGGCAGATGTTTGCATAATTAAAGACATCAAAACTATAGCACTGCATTAAATGCATAACCTGCAAGCACATTGGAGCGTCTTTTTTCTTAGCGTCGACTTTTATATTTACGCTATTACTACGTGCTTCAATACACTAAATTCAAACGGGCCAAATATCACGACACACAAGATTTGCTGCCAAAAAAACTTGCTCATCAACCAGCCGAACAAATTCAGAAATTACTCTTAACGGTAGTGCACGGGTTGGAAAATATAAGGACAACACCTGAGAAATCCACAAAATGTACCTATTTTGATATGGCGTAGGTCCACATTTTACGACAATTACAGCCTCAATTCTCCGAAGTATTGATTCATAGAAATTGTGAATTGTTTCCATAATATTTTTAACCCATTCTTCAGTTAAAACTCTTTCCAGCAATTTCAAAGACGATGGCGGCGGGAATCGACTTCTGACTTGCATCTCTAAAATGGGCCATAAATGCTCGATAATATTCATTAGCCATACTTTCAAAACTCGCTAAGTTAGCTTAAGTACTTACGCTCTATTCTCTTATCTATGATTGGTGGATTTTGCTTGAAAGGCCGTCAATGATTGGCTGATGAACTTACGATATCTTAACTTTTTTTGAAAGTATAGGCCCAGGTCTGGTGATAGTGGTGGCCAAATGAGATGCTCAACTTCATTAGAATGTACCATGCAGCTGCATAAATCAGGGCATTATCATCTTGAAAGATGGCGTTTTCATCCCGAAACAGTGCTTGAACCATTGGATGAACATATTCCTCCAAAATTCCAAAATAGTCACGGCTGTTGATTCTTCCATGAAGAGAAATAATTGGTTCACCGGAATTCCAAGAAATAGCACCCCAGATCACCACAGATTCCTCGCCATGTTTTACGGTTGGGAGGAGGCAGTCGGGATTAAGCGATAATTTTGGCCGTCTCCAAACGTAAGCTTGGTCAGAGGTTGGAAATGAGGTAAACGATGATTCATCAGTGAAAATCACATTTTTCCACTGCTCGAGGGACCAATTATGGAGATTTTTACACCACTCTAAACGCTTTGAAGCATTTGTATTTGAAACCAGAGGTTTTCTAATTGCAGCTCTCCCATAGCATCCAGACCTGTGCAGCTCTCGGCGGATAGTCTTAATGGAAAGTGCATGGGTTCTGTAGCTGGCAATTGAGGTCTGGAGTAATTTTAACAGCCGTGGTCTTTCGATTTCCCTCACAATTCGATTTAGGTGCCGATGGTCACTCTCAGACAACTTCGACTTCCTGCCAGACATGAGCTATGCTGAGGACGTTTTTCCTTCTCTTTCAAAAGCAGTCATTACTTTTGAGACAGTACGGTACCTCTAGAAGTTTCTGGAAGGTACTGCCTCAAAAGTAGAAGTTTCTGGAAGTTTCTGTCACACTAGCAACTGCCATACGGGCACCAATCAATTTGGCCTCTTTAAAAGTCTGAGAGGTTTGCCATTTATACGTAGGTTATAGATACAAGATTTACTAAAAATATCTGGATAAATAATAAGGATAAAATATCAATAAAGGATAAAATATCAATTAGCAGCAACAATAAACAATAAAACATAAAAATATGTCACGTTTTTGTTGTTTATAATATATTCAAAAATTACTATATCAAAATGTCAGGTGTTTCCCTTATTTTGTTCAACCCCCGTACCTACCAAATACTAAGCAGAATAATCCAGCAGTGTGGAAGGTATGGCCACTGAATTGTCGGAGCTGCTTGGTAGAGCCGCTTTCAATTCAATACAATGTTATCAAACCATACCAAAGCAGCCAAACGTCGGCGATGACCGAGCGTGGTCTGGTCATTCAACCTTACTATCCGTAGGTGCGGCCCATGCGATATTCTCCCATGTTTATAGATATATATTTAGTCCTTGCCTTAAGACGTTGATACGTTCCGACACTGTTAACTGATTCTCCACACATTTTGGAACATACGCACCACTTGGATATTATACCATATGCTACCAAGTTAATACAGGCACGCACAAAGTGAACATAACCTATACCTACGGACTTATTAGTTCTTCAGCCACGTAATTATGCATTCACGCAGGACTTTGGGTGAAAACGTGGGTGAAAAAACGTGAAATTAAAAAACAGTCTATTCATGACATGTAAGTGATATACATAAATGAATGCTTTAATATAATAGATAAATGCATACAGTAATACTCATACAAATCAATATCCATGAACATGACTCGAGTATGGTGTACCTCTCATTCACGAAACGACGTAGCTCGAGACCGCAGCTTTATTGAATTCCCAGTTATAATATATTCGGTTTTCGTGAGTCTCGTCTGAAATTAAATGGACGCACATGAATGGGTAAACAGGCTTTGGTGGCAGTTGTGGGATTCTGATTACCTCCAGCAACGCCCCGGCGCGGAAACCACCAACACGGAATGGCAGGAAGAATGAAGCTGGAATGCTACCAACCTGAGCAGTAACGTAATTGATTACGGTGATTATTTTGCAGGCTATCGCAGAGCAATCGATGGAGTGCACACAAGGATGTCACGACCTCGTGGACCAAGACTGCTGCTCGTCGCATGACCAAACATGTACATAATGGTGCTCCGGCGTGGCCTGGGACTGATACGTCAAGCGTGGCCTGGGACTGCTACGTTCGAAACACATGCTAAGTATATAAGCGTCAGCCCGCGCCCTCATGTAAAACTATTCGACCCGATGATGGACTCCGGAAGTCGCATGCATTTCGTTTGCTGAATTGTATTTTACTTAATTGTTAGTAAAACAATAATATTAAATCAAATAAATCCAAAGAGAATTTAATTTCAGTCAAAATACTCAAATTTTGTTGTAAAGTCTGACTTTCCACAAATGCCTATAGGTACCTTTTAGTCGTATCGTATAAAAAAATTAATTGCTGATCTTATACAAAGCCATAGCCGTATTATATAATCAATATGCCATAGAACATATGCGGAAGTAAGTTTTTGCGGGTAATGAGCGATACAAACATCGCACCTGTGAAATTGATAAGCATTTACAAAGGAATACTACGTTTAATGTTTATCCATGCAATACACAGATGTGCTTATCCATGCCAGTTGCTATGCATATGTAGAATTGTTTAAATGTAATAATTTTATGAATGTAATAATTGTATGAACGTAATAACTGTATAAATGTAATAATTATATGAATGTAATAATGGTATGAACGTAATAACTGTATAAATGTAATAATTGTATGAAAGTAATAACTGTATAAATGTAATAATTATACGAATGTAATAATGGTATGAACGTAATAACTGTATAAATGTAATAATTGTATGAATGTTATAATTGTATGAACATAATAACTGAATAAATGTAATATTTGTATGAATGTAATAATTTTATTAACGTCAGAACTGTATAAATGTAATAATTGTATGAATGAAATAATTGTATGGACGTAAGAACTGTATAAATGTAATAATTGCATAAATGCAATAATTGTATGAACGTAATAATTGAATAAATGTAATAATTGTATAAATGCAATAATGGAATAAATGCAATAATTGTATGAATGAAATAACTATAAATTATATGGAGGGCTGTGCCGTGTTCTCCCATAACGCAGCGGCTACACCTCCCGCAACGCCCCGATGCGGAAACAAGCGACACGAAAAACGGCGTGCTGGCAGGGACCCGAGAGGAAGGTGGGAAAAAAGAGACCATACACCCGATCCTGTGTCGTCCGTAGAGCAGGCACACACGAGCACACATAGCAGCAGCATCAGGTTGTTATCGTTACCAAGAGTGAGGTAAACCATGCGCGTGTTGACTAGCTGAGTCTCGTTTTCAGAAGCGTGCGACCTTTTCTGACTGGATCCTCCAAGCCAGTATAACATCCTCATTGATGGCACACGTAATGAATCCAGTTATCCCACTCTTGCCTATGCTGGTATGAATAAACCCCGTTTTCTTACTCTCATCTGCTGCTAGGCTAAATGAACCCACTGTTAACAGTGCTGGCAAAAAGAAACCCATTTGTCTCACACTCAACTGAACCCACTATCTCACTTCATCTATCTGAACCCACTTATCCTATTCAATTCCGGTATACATTCGCGTGGGTTTAATCTTTCTCCTAGGTTTGCAGTATGCAATTCAACGTTTCTGCGAGAAAATTTTATTCAAAAAGAAGAAAGTCCAGTTGTTCCTTTTAACTTTTTAAACTTCCCTCTAATTTCCAGCATAAAATGCAGGTTTGATCGAACGGGACTCTCTTTAATTACGGTACTTTGGTTTCAAAATTGTTAACTTGATTTTGAATGATGGAGTTCCGGATGGCCGGGTTCGGTATGAACATTATTTGCAACCACAGGTCTAAAATTGCACAGATTACAATCTATACCGAACAAGGCTGGACTAACCTGTAAGTAAGCAATACAAACTCAAATTGCAGAATTCCATTATAACGTCAGAGAGTGGTTAATAAATAAAACTTTTTAAATATTTCTACGCTTTCAAAAATTTCCACTTTTTTCCATGGAATAGTTATTCCTGCAACCTACTCAAGCAAATCAATGCTGCCCGATAATGAAGGCAGGCTCTGCAATATTATACAATTGAATAATAATAATATCATCAACAATATCATTACTGAGCATCACTAGCTGAGTTTCGTTCACTAAAACAGGGTCAGATAATCATGAATTAACGTTGCATCCCGTGAGGTATATCTTATTGAGTTTTTGATGCGGAAAAAACAAGGCCGAATACTTAGAAAAGATTCTTCGAAAAATAAAAGATGTTCAAATTTTTCCATACTCCATAGACAGAAAATGATTCAAACATGGATATATTTAACGGAGTTCCGATTAATTTAATACTCTACGCGCAAAATAATACCTACTTTATTGTAAAAATTTTGTTTAAAAACAGGGAATAATTGAGCAAAAACTGTCAATGACCGAAGTTGACGAATATCTTCACTGCTAGCCTCTGTCGTTAGTCTACTTTTATTATTAATTCATCATATATTTATTATCACTATTATTATTACATGGTAATTCAACCAGTGCAGAAGTCAAATAAAAGTGCTCTGAAGTCAAAAGTATTAGTTAAATGTTTTCAAAGTTAGCAAATTAAGTTAATCGGCATCATGAACTCTTGCGTCAGGGATCTATTTTCTCAAAATGTATAGACCGGAACAACGAGACGAAATGTCACAGAAAAAAAAGAGACCAGGGGAAAATTAATGACTTCAGAAATAAATCAGGAAAATAATTGTGTCCCGGAAGGTCGAAATGGTGCCCCGGATATAATGAAATGTGTGAAAATTACAGAAAGAATAAGATTTTCTATTAAGGTAATAGACAAACGAGACATTCTGATAGAGCGGAACAAGGATAGCACGGATTCAAAATTAGATTATTAATGACAGTTGGGCAGATTTTCCGGCATTTGCCTGCAAAGCACATTTGCAAGATAACTTAATTAGCAGATTTGGCGAGATGTGGTTGGCAAGAAAATGTTGCTGGTGAACCTCGAGGACCGTAAGAGATCGAAATATCATAGTGGCATCAGCACGCGTCGGTGACGTCGTGTCTACAGGTGTTACTTCGCGGGACCAGTTGCGGCAGCCAGTACTGACGGCCTGAACTGACCCAACTAGTTTTATTGGCGATTAAGCATATACAAAAGGCAATTAATTTCTTACAGTGTCTTCTGATGTGTGGTCGCCATTGAGCGCCAATTCAATCTCAGTTATTATATTTCGCATACCGGCCATCCTATTTTCAAGATTCATACGTGAGCACCACCAATCAATCATGCATAGATTAAAACAATACTTCAGAACGAGTCATACAAATTAATTATAATGAAAATTGTCTTATAGAAGTTAGAAGCTCACCCTTACCAAGTTACCATTGATTTCCGTTGAATGTTCTACTCTTTGGTTACAGGTGCACTAACCGTTTCCGGTGCTACTCGCCTCCTAACACGTAACCGTAACTTAACGTAACGTATCGCTAACATTAAGTAAAGGTAATGAGTCACCGTTGGTACACAATTGATTAGAATATTATTGGAAAACGTTCATTAGGAATGAATTAAAATTGAACATTGAAATTAAATTGATTCAAAGTCAATTAAAAATGTGAAACCAAAAAAACAGATTTTGCAAATAATCAACATTTCCTCAAAGTTGTACAAGCAAACCGTTATTCAGTCAACTAGATTGTTATGCGCTATTAAAAATTTGTACATTCCGAACAATTGAAACGCTCCTATTTATCCGGAACGTCTCGTATCGTCTCGCACTTCCACAGAGGTGAAAATTAGTCTAGATTTTTAGCGCTAATCGCGATAAAGTATTTAGGAACGTTTCGTTTCTCATAAAAAATAACGAAAATCAGATGCTCCCCATGTATTATAATACTTGCTTCAAAACCCTAAAATCGCGGGCACGCATATTGCATACAACACAAAGCATATTACGACGAGCTTAGAACAAGATGAATTCTTGAGAAGGCTGCGTAGGGCTTTAGACTTTCTTTGTTTACAAAAGCCTCACCGACGTAGGTACTGCAAGCAACATCTGGCACCAGCAGGCGCCTCACACCTAACATTACTGAACGCAAGCCGCAGCCGAGCCTCATAGCAGTCGAGAAAACCAAATGTGACTTGAATTATATATTGTGTGAGCAATGCAATACAAGTCTGCGATCAACCTACCACAAAAGTATATTAGAATTCAACCTCGCTCAATAAAGCATGCTATTAATGTCGAGCTCTTTGGTAGCGTCATAAAGTTTGTTGGTGCAATTGCGACAAGTTGAGTAAGTTCTACTGGCACCAGCATCGTCACCATGCAAGTTGACCAACGCATTATCAGATGATCTCGATTCATATCAATACAATCAAAAAAATATCGAAAATACATGGCATTGTGGAAAAAATAGCATCGTTTTTCTAAGTTTGAACTTCCCCGACTGAGATCAGTCATAACGACAATTCTCATGACAATGATATTTGATGCAAGAAAATTGTGCCCAGAGTTCTGCAAAATTAACTTTGTTTAAAAAAGCATATCAATTAAGGCTATTTGATAAAAAAATATATTGAACCGTGCACTCGAACCACAAGAAAAAAAGGCTTCTTTTATCTCAAATTAACTCTTCCAGCACAGGCCACATTTCCTGAGTTAAATAGCAGAAAGTGTTAAAGTGATGCCAGCCAAATGTTTGACGATAATAACATGAACAAATCACCTCGTTCAGTCACCAGTGACTTCCACACAGAAAAACTTACTTCTACGAGCATTTTATAAGAAGCAGGAGCAGACAAAAGGCAAGACTAGGCCCAAATTCCCTGACCACGACGAGTCAGCTGTAGGGAGGCTGCGGTCAGCCGTCGGTTGGGCACACGTTTCATCATAATAAGCGCTAAACAAGTCATGTCAAAAGGAAATCCTGTACGTAATCCAACAATACAACTACGCACGTAAGAAGAAGTGCAGATGTTTCGTCATGAATTTGTTCAGTGCCAAAATAATTATATATTTAAAATTTAATAACGTCCAACAATAACTATTTATATCAACAGAATTTTAAAGTAACATCAAGGTTATATTTTCATTCAACAAGCGCAACTACGTAAGTAAGGAGGAAATGCACGTGTTTCGTCATGAATTCGTTCAGCGCTAAAATAATTAACCAATTCAACAGCGTTCAACCAAAAGATTTCATATGTACCAACATAATTTCAAAGTTTAATAGTATTCAACAACGCAACTACGCAAGTTGAAATGCCATACAGCAAAGAGAACTGAAATAAAATCGTCAGAGGATTGTATTTAGCAATGGTTCGAAGATTTGTGCGTTATAAGTCATTAAAATCATCAAGGAAATCATTAAAAATCATGAATCATTTGATTCATGAATTCAAATCTTCAATTAAAACTCAACCATAAAAACTAAATCGCGGGATAACGTCACTCTGAGGACGGTACCTCTTTATTAAACCTCTCTCATATGAATACAGCAACGCGGGTTCACTGATATGGGCAAATGTGTTTTTCATCACATCATGGACAAGGCTGAAGAAACACAGGAGTGGAATAAAGACTGTTCTATCTTCGCACCACGTCTAAATTGGTCGTTATACTCCCGGAAACAGGTTAATGATAACAATAACAAATGTAGAAATTCAATATATCAAAATTTTCTGTGAATGTTAAAGGAATCAAAAAATCGCATGGCAGGAATAATGAGATAACATAGAAAATAAGAAGCGATTGCGTAACTAACAGCGCAAAATGCGTCTCAAGAGAATCCCTTCATTTAGCGCACGGCACCTACAGTACGGTACAACCAAGGGGCAAATATAGGCAGAAAATACGATGAATAATAGATTTAAATATAACAACAGCATGATGTTATAGAATCGTTTCAATCAAATTCTGATTATATTTAGCTATTAAGCAAATGAGTATGCAGGAAAACAGGAATGTAGTAGGATTTTGTAGGGTTTCGGTCGGACAGAGACTTATTTGCTCGGAAGCATGATGGCCGTCTGGCTGAGCCCGTTCAGTGCGTCGAAAGACACTATGCGAGTATGATGTGTGCAGCTCCTCTCAACATGACACTCTCTCCAACTCTGTACTTACGTGCAGCCATGACTTCAAATCAAGTTTTATGCAAGCTTAGAACGCAATTATCACAGAACAAACTCCTAATAACCATTTTATAAGAGTCACACAAGTGCAAAAATACGTAATAATGAAGCCTGGGGATTTTTAGCATCAACTCTAACTTCACTGCTCTAAAGCAGATCGAAGCCCCAGCGTTGCACTATTTTTTAATTTTCGAACACTTTCACTGAAACTTTAGCCATTCGACAGCACTTAAAATTCTCTATATCACTCACATTTTCTTCACCATAAACACTCAGCTGAATTCCACTACTTGGGATACTTCTTACCTTCCATGAGAAATGCCAAGAGCACACTGTGTAACACCCGCCCCCAGCCACATCTATTCAGTAACTGAGTGCGACGAACATCCGGGACATACACGAAGAGTTCTGCGATAAACCTACTTTGATTCACAACCTCATTTGATGCTATGAGAAACGACGCTAGAAGTTAAAAGTTAACGATAGTTCCTATTTCGTAACGACATAATTCGGTAAAATGCTTTTAATTGGTATCTTACTATTAACCTTTTTAAATGCATAACACATGCGCAAGCGCTCATGAATTGCCAGGTAGCGCAACTCTATAAGTCCTTCGTTGGGAAGTTCGCAGTCGTTTCCCCTGCTAGAACCCTAGGGCTGTCCTTCATTTTATATTATAATATTTTTTTCACTATTTGTTTTTCATTTCAATCTTTGGGTTTTGCACGGGCAACACCAACGGTAATTAATTAAAAACTATTTCTGTCTCGTGAATTATATGGGTCTAAAGAGCGATCCTACTTATAGCTACATCTTGTCATTCTTTAATGCGAATTGAATCGTATCCTTTAAATCCTTTAATATCGTAAACAATTTTACAGTAGAGCTATTTAACTTTTTCAGTTAAAATTAGGTTAATTGAGGTATATTTATTATTCTGGAAAAGATTTTAAAATCTAATGTTACGGAAACGTAATGTGAACATGATATGGAATGTTTCAACAGAAAAAAAAACTGGATTATACATTCCATATCAAATTTTAAAATATTTTATGTCCTTTCCTGTCTACTTCGTTTTTAGTAAAATAATTTAAACGATCGTAAATTTTCGTTTACAAATTACCTTAATCGCGAACCAATTTCAATGTGTGTAGTTTTTCATATGAAACCGAGCAACCAAGCCAAAATAATAATACATATCAATAATAAATAATATGCGTATAAATTTATAATATATATATTATATATATATAATACACTCGTGCTCATTGCTGCGGAAACTTCACTTATCTGCAACTATTTTGTAACAAATTTCACTGTTAGAAGTTCCGTAATTAATTAGGCTATAAACTACAACGTTTTGTAGTTATTGTTATTTATAGAGATTCTTTATTATAAAAAAAAAAATAACGAGGTCCATGCACGGTTTGACTTTCAAGCGAGTAATAAAATCTAGCACGTGTACACGGCAGAGACTACTTTGACATAGACGAGTATATAGAATATCGTGATGAACGGACGTCATATTAAGTTGTTAATGTGAGTATTTTTCGAAGTTTGTGTGAGTGTTTTTGAAGCCTAGCATTGTAAATATAAGGGACTGTATTAAGACTAAACCACGATACATATCGTGTCGTGATATTTTGTGAATCTGAAATCTTATTTATTGTTTATCAATCAATCGGAGCTTCAGCACACGGTGAGGGAAAGCAGCCGTGCACTTTAAAGTTTGCTATGCTAAATTTTGTTGAATAATGGAAATTCAAATTAACTTAGAGTTTCGACTCTGGAGCGAAATTGGGATTTCGTGCTAAATGTTTGTTGGAATTGCATTCTTGGTTAGTTGCGCAATTTTAATTGGAAGCAGGACAATGATATTCGGAATGAGAAAATTCAGAGCTTATATTTACGTATCTCTGGCAATGAGGGTTGAAGAATAACATAATGCGTGTATTTTCATTTTCAGAAAAATTATAAAAAAAGTATTTATAGTCAATTAATTAATGATCATCTATACGTTCAGTTTAGTTGACTGGGCTGATGCGTGGCTGCTGAGTTTTAATGTTGGCGAGTACGTGTAGAATTCTTCACCTCGGCATGAACAATGAACAGCAAGCTTCCAGCATGAGAGCACATGGTTGCAACCCAGAGGGTTATGATTGAGAAGTCTTGCAGGGAAAAAGATCGCGGAGTTTGTGTCGACAAGGAGCTAAAATTTTCTAGGCGTATTGAAAGGCAAGTCAATAAATCTAATAAACTGCTTGGGCTGATCAGACGTTCCTACGAGTACGGTTACCTAGGCTATATATATAGATGCAGAAGAGATGAAGCTGGTGTTGATCTCTGTCGTGCATCCGAACCTAGGGTTCGGAAACGCTGTGTGGTCACCGAAATTTGAAAAGGACAAAAATTTAGTCGATAGTGTTGAAAGACGTGCGACAAGGTTAATTCCAGGCTTAAATGGCAAGGTTTGTGAAGAAAGATTGAAGATTATGAAGCTTCCAATTCTCTGTTATCGTCGCCTGCGTGGCGACCTCACTGAAGTATACAAGTATACTCATGGCTTAAACATAACATAACATAGTGATGTCGGCGCTGAAGCGTAGGCCTGATGTGGCCTGTCGCCGATTCTTTTCCTTTTATAATAATAACAGCGGTTTCATCGTTTAGTAGGCCGTAGGCCTGTCGCCGATTCTTAACATCGCACTACATTCACAGCATTTTGCGGTCTCGAACTCGCAACGCACTGCTACAATTATTCTGCTGTGCTTAACCGCCCGGCTAGCTCCTTGCCGATTCTGACCAGAAACTGGCGCACAGAGCTGGGATCGAACCCGCGCCTCTCTGCTCCAATCTTGGTACTCTGAACTTTAACCACTAGGCCACCCTGCCTTGTACAAGTTCCCTGAAGGATTACTAGAATTTGAAACAAGAGCTAACACCAGGGGGACGGCTAAAACTTGAAAAACTGGGATGCAACTCTTCTATGCGACAACATTTCTTCTCGCTTCGAGTCACCGACATGTGGAACAGCTTCTCTGTGCTGAAGCTCCGAGTATGAGCACGTTCAAGAAGAGACTAGAGTCAGTGAGTCACCATAGACAGAGCTGCGCAGGAGCATGTGTGGTCTTGAAATGCCTATAGTACCCAACAGTACAACTGAAAGTCAACAAACGCATTCAAACCACTGTTCGTTGAAAATATTTGATCACAAGGCCAGTCTTTTAGATATGCGAACCGGTCAAGTAAAGTGCAATAATCGGTGACAGGCCCATTCTTCAACGCCGAAGATACTACATATACATGTATATGGGGACTTTTTTGGAATTAAACTGTTAGGGAAAAAATTCAAGTGTGCAAATTTACAAATTCAAATCTGTGCAAATCATAATTAAATTATCTGAGACTATATATTACTGCGAATAGTCACATTTGTTAGAAGCATTGAATAGAAGAACTGTCACGGAGAAAAACAATTTTTCCCTAACTAAATAAAGGGAAACTGCTCAAATTCCATTCAGTTGCGTGCATTGAAGGCTGTGAAATGAAGAACTTGCATTCAAACATCTTTTTTTTCGAAAAACCCGTTTTGTGATTCAATTGCAATATCAGGTGATTAGTTCAATTTATCTTTATTATTTTTATAAACAGATTTCGGTGTAATTGATTTCTCTATGAAGATCGCTCGCTCTTTGGCATGACGAAAAGTGTCGATCCCGATGAATTAACATCGTCTGTGTTTTTTCAAAGTTCGTCTTAAAGTTTGCATTGCTAAATAAACTATCGAGAAATATGACTATATATAGTCATACTCTATTTTTGCTTTCTCTATTCATCCTTCCCGACAAGTATTTAAATGAATCGACGAAAGAAGTAGAGAGCGTCTGTGATTATTCGGGATTGAGAGACAGTACTTCACATTCCTTCCAGGATAATACAAAAGCAGAGAAAATTCATTCTGATTAAAATAAAATCTCTTGACATTTTATTTGTTTCCATGATGTTTTTACTTCCTTACAAATCCGTGTGAATTCAGGAGCTATCGCAACCGTGTAGTAAACCAATAAAGCTAAGGGTTAAAAAGCTAACCAAAAGCTAAAAAATAAAAGCCAAATAAAGCTAATAAGCAAAAATGGCATCGGTAGCCAAGGAATATCTGCACTATGCAAATTTTAACAGTTGCTTCATGAAAAATCTACTAAATATTACTGCTCTTTTGTTTAAATCCACATAAACAAGGAAACACGGCTAAAGTTCAACTTGGAATACACACAACCCCTACGGTATATATGTGCGAATAAAAAATTGAACTATGATATTTGATGTGCATTAACATGCAGCCTGTAGAGAACGCACTGAATGATTGGCACACGCATGCTGATTATGCGAGTTGCGGGTGATTTCGAACGTTGTTGAAAGCGCAAAATTATCGTTTATAGACAAATTAAAGCGTTCGACAGACAGAAAGGAATAGGCATTTAAATGTATATTAAATAAAATTATTCCAGGGACTGAATAACTAATGGTTCGCTACAAAATTCAAGTTAAACCCCAGAAAACCTTCCATGAAATTAAAGAAAATTATCTCTCTATGGAACTGTTTTCTTATGTATTAGAGATATTTTATACGTATAATATAAATTTTATCTATAAAAACTTGCTGGAAAGTCATTGCCACTCATGTTCTTAGTTCAGTTCGGATCTAGTATGTCTCTTCGAATCATCTACTGAAAGGATTTATTATCAGTATAAAATAATTCATCACCGTTTTGTCACAAACTTAGCGTAGGTGTGATTATGAAAATTGTATTGTTACTTCAATTACTGTGCTTAGAAGCATAACAACGCCTCAGAATTCGAATTTCCCGCGGAGAGTTCGGTTTCGATTTAAAACTTGAAAACTCCACACAAAGGAGTTTAATTGGTTTTCATTCAAAATTCACACATTTTTTAGTTAATTTATCTTTATTTAGTTTTTACTGTCGAAACTTACAACAGATATATTCAACTTCGACTGGCAATGTTTACCTAAGAATTGGGGAAGGTCTCAGCGTAGATGGTGGTGTTGCAAATCGCTCGTCGTATTTCTGCTCAATTGTCTGCCTCTCGTTAAAATTAAAAAGATTTGTGCTCTTTGAGGTGAGTGTAGCTTTATCATTTTTCCAACTACATATATTTTCAGACACGTATCTAAATCGGTTTTATTTCATTTTGGTTCATACCAAAGGAAGAAAATTTGTTAGCGATCGTTGTGGCTGAACAGTGAACGTCCTTCAGTTTTTAGACAGAACTGAGAAAGAAGCTTCAGCTCTGACTGCATGAAGTTGTGCAGCACTTGTCCCGACTCCCATAAATAAGCCATAAGTATTTAATTTAAAGCTCAGTTGTCTAAAAATTTCATTGTTACTTAATAGATATGTTCAAATGAACCCTCTTTACATTTCTTCTGAGCGAAAAGTAAGAGTATTAAATATTTGTTGCGTTAACGAACGTTGCTCTTTTAGTCTTCATCTACCATTCATAATATTATTATACCAGGAACCAGGTTACCAGAATTAAAACTTGAAGTAGCCTAAAACTGGCTAAGTTTGCTAAAGTTTGTGCTTGTTAGCCTTGTAGAAGTTGTAGTACCTACCTAAGTTCAAGTAGGTAAGTTGTATCATTGTTTAAAATGGGTCAAATTTATGCAAATTGTTAAATTGTAATTTGTTTTTGTGATTTATGTTTCATGATAATAAAATGCTCAATCATAAGGAAGGCCTAAATCAATTTAGCATCTGTAAAATTAAGAATACTCTTTTCTAAAATTACTATATGCTGTATAGGGAGAAGAGATAATACCTAGCCTAGGTATGTGATATTTTTCGAAGAGTTGTGACTCGTGAACATGGAATGGGAAGGTTAGCTCTTGTTAATTTGTTATTAGTATTTCTATCACATATTTTCAGAATTAAGATTTTTTTTAATACATTTACCATTTTTGGGTGAGATTTTTTAGAATTAATGCCACAAGAGTGTCTAAAAAATGTCAATACTAAGTTCTTTGACTTCAAGTTCAAGAATATTATTGACATGTTAATCTTATCCTCAACACACATTCATATCTGTTGAGTCCAGACCCCTGCTACATTCTAGTTTATTTGCAATGTGATTTAAAAAATTTATACTCAATGACGAAAATGCTTCCCCAAGTCTTCTCCATTATTCTTGAAAATCTTCCACTAGGGCTTTGTTTGACATAGTAAGCTTAGAGTATCAATTTAAATTTACTTAATTTCTTAAGGTGATCAATGAAAGACATTTTGTATTTAATCTGATATGATCAATGCACTGATCAATATTTCCGTCTGTAGTGAAGTTCTCATGTTCAGGCTATAGTTGAATACCTAATAAATAGTGTTTCATATTTAATGATTTATTCTGGACCACTTTGGTTATGCAAAGCATATTTACAAATTTGAGTCTTTGTATTGTTTATGGCACTAGTTTGAGACTTTGAGGCACTAGTTTATTTATAATTTCCTGATCTATTTCTTGACAGTCATGGAATATATCTATCTTTTAAGCCATAACTAGAGCTTTCCTGCTATTCTTGGAACTACCCAATTTCTGCTAGATGAATCAACTCTATCTAATTGTCAAGAAAAGTGAACAAGTCCCTATGTGTTGCCAAAGATCTTCAGAGATTTGCTCACTCTTTGCTTTCTGGAATCGGAACAGCTGTAGAGAGTATGACAATGACAGTTCCATAATGCTGTCACATTAACTGCAGTCATCTGCAGGATCATGATGATGCTGCAGTGTCATCTGCCATCATTCACTTCTTGTCTCAATTCTGCTTCCATTATCCCTTCCCTAACCAGGCTAATAATTTACTACACTCAACAATACACTCAGAAGGTTTTAGAAAGAGGATAATGCTATACTATTGCCCACCAGTGGTTTGTTAAATGTAATTCCAGAAGAGTTAAACAAAAATGTTAATTATTGACTGACATCTAATCTTGGAATTTCAAAATTGTTTTCATTATTATCATGTGGTACCTATATAAAAATTTAGTAAATGTCAACTTTCATAAAATCATTCAGGTTTTTACCATTGACTAGTGTAGTTGCTTGTGTACCATATGGAGGCTCCCAAACTGGTAGATGTATGTATACCATATACCACTAGAGCCTTCAGGTTCTTGTGAGAAAGATGTTGATGTCATGATTGATTAAGTGCTATATGAAAAGTAATCAAATATTTTTAATTTCTAAGAACAATCTTATCTAAAATTAAAGATAATCTGTAAATGATGAACATGTGAAACATAACACCAACCTTGTCCTAGCTGTACACTCCTAAATTCAAATAGTGAAATTTACTTTCTGCATTATAACAGAAGAATTTATTCCCTCTTGTCCTTGTGTAATTTCTGTTGTACTGTTATTTTTTAAAAAATGTTTGCCAATAATTTTTGTATTTCGTCACTTGATCTGAACTTCTATCAAATATGTGATTTTACAATATTATTTAAGGTATCTCTCAATATAACATTGAGTAAAGTCAAGTGAATTGTAGGAATTTAGGTTCATGTAACATCACTATAGCCCCCACAGTGCTCCAGGAGTGCAAGGGAAGGTGCTGGTCAAGGGATCTTGGTAGCAAGAATACAAGGCACATTCAAGACAGTAGAGAAAACTCATATAATGCTAGCAAAGTAATCATGGTTTCCCTTTGTTTACATAGATAGATAAACTTTGGAAAATAGTAAAGGAAATGAGTGAAGCTCACTGAAATTTTTGTGTCACTAGTCTTATCAGATCAAGTAAGGAGTAAGGAATTAAAATAAAGAACATTGATTAGCATATCTGTTCAAAGATTTGAGAAACATCCTATGAGCGCAGCCACCATACTTGAAGCCAGATTGTAATATTCTTGAAATCTTACTGAAAACTGTGGGAGAAAACATGATTTTAAGATAGTCATGATATTGTATTGATCATGACTAAGTTTATCTAATAGCTGTATATAAATAATTTGGTAGATTTATAACCATCACTCCTGCACCATATATAATATTTGAATGATACTTTGATGATTACTGGCATCAAATTATTGACATTTTAATTGGCGTTCTGGTTACTTAATGATAAGAAAGTAGAAATGTTAATCAAATGATCCTGGTGTGCAGAGTCAGGAGGATGTGCTGAAGATTTCATCATTGTTTGCCTGACACATTTTTTAGCGCATTTTCTCATTTATGAAAAAAAATGCACTATTGTGCTCGCCCTGTCCGTCTGTCCATCCATCCGTGACTTCATGTTTTTGTGGACGAGAAAATGCACTCTCTGTCACTCACTGCCACGAGTACTGATTTATATTTCATCTAGCATGCTGTAGTTGGTTGGCTACATGACCTGTGATTGGTCTTCAAGATTGCATTATAGAAATGTAGTGTATTGTAATCATCTGTAACCATGAATGCATGTTTAATTTTCTCAATTCAAGTATTACTGGTATTCTAATTAATTTGAGATGATTTTTCTTATATTTTGTTCAGCCTTGTATCTTGTTGCGATTTATTTCATGCTTGTCAAAAAGAAGCTGAATTAAGTGGATTGGCTGAGTCAACTATGCTTCTTGAAAATAATTTCTAATTTTGTTTTGGTTTTTTGCTTTACAGGTTGTAAAAAATGGATGCTGCAGCACAAATATGAGCACCAATTCAGCCAGAGGAGGAGACTCTATTGAAGATTATACTTCAGACACCTTGAATTATGCCCTCGATGCACTTGGTAAGTTATTAGTTCTCAAAATTTTAAGGTAGGGTTCAGAGAAATTCAAGTTGTGGCTGTTACTTTTGTAAATGATTTTATTCTAGCTTTCAATTATTCTAACCAATACCGTATATATATACTTTATCTGTGTGTTTGCAATGCAATGCTGAGTCAATTAGTCAGATGCATTCATGCAAGTAATATTCCTATGAAATAATTTAATGTTTTTGTTATTGAAATGGTTGTGGGAGATTTTTCTTATGCATCTCTAATAAAGTGTTGTGTTGCAGGCTTGTTGAGCCGTGTTACTGACAGCCGACATCAATACTTGCAAGAAAGAGAACAAATATTTGGCCGCCTTGAGGCTCTAAGTCTGAGTGACCGCGGACTGGGGGCCAGCACTGCTGCTTCGGCCTCTGCAGCAACTGTTATGCCACACACACCAACAAAGTCACTGGAAGGCCACAATACAGAGAGTGCTTCTTTTGATTCTCTGCAGGGCTGTTCTGAAAACTTACCTACTCATTCCATCATGGAGAGGCACAATTCGTTTTTTCCTAGGTTATCTAACAAGTTTTTGTTGAGTTCCACTATGACTGCAGATACAAATGATTCCAAAAATTGCAGCCCTGTCGAAAAAGAGAATTCAATATTTTCAGGCCTCAAAACCTTGACAATTAATTCGGATTTCTTCTCAAGTTTTAGCAGTTACAGCTTGCCAGGCCACTTGGCTAATTCTCAGAAGACTCGTCATTCAATTGCCTCTTGTGGTTCTCTTGAAAAGGGAAAACCATGGCAGAAAGATCACATACGCAGTTTTTTAAGGAGAAAAAGATTCAGATCTCACCCTTACACTTTAGAAGGGAGTGAAAAGTGCTCAGCCTTGTTTGAAATGTGCGTCCATAGTTCAGAGAGAACGAGCAACTTGACAGGCTGCTACAGACTTCGTACTGCCAGCCTCAGCAGCGGAGTAAGTGGCAAGAACAAGAAACAAACGCTTGTGTCCCTGACAGGCGACGCAATTTCTGGGTCTGACGCAGTGGCAACTGGAAGGCCGTGCTACGCCGTGCCAGGAATGGTTGCCCGGTCGCGCAGCATGGAAGACCTTTCTGCCGCTGCTGCTGCCGACTTACACAGCACTACTGCTGATCTGCACGCCGATGTGCTGCGCACCAGAGAAGTTGAGAACGTTTCTCGGGCCATACAACAAATGTGTGTCCAAGACACTGGATGAGGAACCAGCTTTCTTAGTAATCCTTTGATGTAAATTTCTGTTTACTGTTATTTTTGAAGAAAAAAAAGTTTACCAATGATTTTGAATTTCGTCACTTGATATGAAATTCTATCACACATGCGATGTTAAATTTTTTTAGTTATATCTCAATTAGTATGCACCCAAGATTGTTCCGCTGAGAAATCCTCCTAATAGCCGAAGCAAAGTATAAAAATTGTAGAGATAACTGTTGGATGAGACTGCATCATCAAAAGCTCCACCTTTTGTGGAATCAGTAGACGTGGCTGTGTGTTTTGTGCTCGTAAGGTTAATCTTAAGAATTGCGGTTGCTCTAATGCCAGCATTATTTCGCCGGAAATCGGTGCATTAATTTTTTTTTGTATAAAGCGTGTCTATAAACGGTGGCATTATTATCATAGTGTGACTAACCTAAAATTAGGTTTGGAGCTAGTTGAGATTTGTCCCGGGACTTGATGACGTTCACCGGCATTCCATTTCACTTTTCCCTTCGTCTCACAGAACTTGCTGTTAGCGTCGTTTGCTCATAGCGTTTTTGTTCTTCAGATCGTTTTGATACATTTCTTGAGAAATGACTCCAAGTTACTCAAATATGATTTCGATTGTTTTAATGATAGCAACTGTGCACTTTTCTTCTTGTTGTGCCTAGAGAACTGTTGGATTTGTAATGAGGATGTCATACTCGACATTTTTGCTCCATTTACTTGTGTGCTTGTAACTACTGATGAGCCATATTTAGAAATGATACCTGATGTCACCAAGCATAAATAACCTGTCATTTTATTTGTACTAATCTCAGGGGGCATGCGACTTTTTGTTGTTTATTGTGCTAATTGCTTTCAGTTGAGCGGAATAACATCTTGTGTAAATTATTGTTCGAGTATTTTGATGTTCACCATTTTGCAAATATTATTCTTTATTTTTATTCTGTTGTATTTTTTGAGTCGGCAATATGAAAATTATCCCAAATGATCGTATTTTAATTCTTCGTGTATATCTGAATCCAGATAGATTCTTTACCGTTTTCAATGAGATCTGGAGCTCATCTTCTGTTCGTCAACTGTGCGTCCTTTTTTAACTAAGGCCTGTGAATTATAACTCTCTTCCTTACCTGTGTACTTAGTGCGTTCAAGGACGATAATTTGCTTTACTTACGTATATAACAGATTGTCATTAATTCGATGGTTGTCAGCCTGTAAAATTCCAAGAATGATAGAAATTCTTCAACTTTGCTAATTGGTTTAACTATGATTAAATTAAAATCTTTTGTCTCTGCCTATTTTAAGTACTTCAAGTTTAATTGTCAATAGTTTGGTGCTGTGTGTGGCTCATACCGATTGTAATACAGATTTTTTGATGTTTACCAGATAAAGTTGTTCTCGCGTTCTAAATCGCCTAGTCTTTGATGTCAATACAATTCTTTTTCCAAAGTGTTTGGTAAACTTGAATATTTAACTCCTTAATTGCAATGGGATGAAGTTTGACTAGGTCGAAGTTAATAAGGAACGGAAACGGCTTCTCACGCTTTTTTTTCAGGCTTACTTGACTTATGAATCAATTACATTTCTTCATGAAAATGTGGGATTTTCCAATGTTTCTTAATTATTTGCAATGGAATAAATATAAACACTTTCACAAGATATACCTGCTGCAAACCTTTTGACTTCATTTGCAACCGTAAAGATTTGTTCATGGATCATGGTAATCCTTACATTAATCTCTTAATTTTCCGATCAGGACTAAAATTTTGGTAAATAACCTAATGTCATAATTTGTTGAAAATTCAACGATAGCAAAGATATTTTGGTCTTTTAAATGGAAACTTTAGATGCTGAACGACCTGAAGATCAAATTATTGTGTTGTCTGACTTTACTGTATGTATTTCCGTGCTCCCGATAATGCCACTAATGTAAGCTGGGGGTCGACATTTCACTCGTCGGCTTACTTTTCCTTTCCTACCTCCAATATTACAACGAACTTATCATTTGATAGACGCATAATGGATTCGTTCAAACCGTTTTAGATGCGGATGAAAAACTTGAAAAATAAGTATCTTACAAATTAGCACGTATCAGAATTAGTGTCTGCCGTCACTAATGCAATGTGTTCGTAACGTTAGCGCCGCAGAGTCGTGTTAACTAAATTTTTTATGCTGCCTTTTGTATTTTTTGGTATATTTGGCGTTATTTTATTGAATCAGCTTCTTTCAAATTTCCAGTATGTTTTGTAGTTGTGGGTTGCCTCGTCTTGATCAACATTCTCGTTCTTGATATGTCCAGAAGGCTTGATTTAATCAGACTAGAAGTTCGATACCCTGCTGATACCTCGGTAAAAAGTTGCCACGACGATCCGTTTAGTGCAGTAATTGATTGAATGAAAATTTTGTCCAATAATTTTCATCCTGATGAGATTTTAGTTGAGAGGTTTCCTTTCAAGCAAATATAAATTGGTAATCAAGCTACTAGAATAGAAGTAATATATTGTGAAGTAGCTTCCCCGTCGTAATTTACTGTCTTGTGATGCATGATGAAAACGGCTCTTTTAAATCATAATTTACAGTAGTACCGGTTAGAAAAAACTCGCTATATTATTTCGCTGAAACGCGATTCGGGCTTTTGAAGCACACGAATTCCGAAGTGCGTACGGACGTGAAAGGTGAACTTAGTACAAGTTGTTGCATAGTTTCATTACTAAATCTATCCAGATCACCCAATGTTAAATTTGTGTCTAATATTACATTTCGCGTCTTGTTATAAACTGTTATGCTTTTCAGAGAAATTTTAGTATGCCATTCATTACCACAGCATGATTAGGTGCACAAGTAATTTTGGAACTTCATTTTTCGTGAAAAAGAATCTTTCTTGCAAAAAAACATTTTTACAGGTCTCTTGTAACATTGACGAAAAATTTAGTGTTAGATTATCCTAGTTTCTTTGTACTAGATGCGTCAATGCGACTCGCTATCCGACCTGCGTATTCGAAAAAACCGGTACTCATAAATGCTGTGATCATATAAATTGAATCTCCGTCACCGTGAGATTAACTATTTATTCTTATGCTCTCTGAAAATTTTACTCGTCAGTTGAAGTGAATTTTTTCGTAAAACTTGTCACTGAATCGCTGATGCCACGTTTCGTGGTTAGCTGTAGTTAGTTCTCTACCGTCGAGTTTCCGGACATATTGAGAGGCCACTCACTATATTGCTCGGATGTCATATTATTCATTTGACTAGTAGCAGGCTCTTAATTGCTAAAAAATAATCAAACTGCTTATCACACAACTTGTTTACCAATTACCTTGTGTAAACCTTGTCTTGCTAATACATGTTTCTCTAGCAAAGATGTGAGCATGTAGGTATTATTTCGCTTCTCTATCTTAAGATTGACTTCAGTGTGTTAACATTAGAAGATACACTCGATATAGGAGCTGTAAATAACAAGTTTCGAGGTTATCCAATTATGAAGACGATGCAGAACCAAACTTTGCATCCTCTGATCTCGTGTAGCATTGTTGCTATTCTATAATTAATACGAAGCTGAATGTGCTATTGTAACCATAGCTTCAACGTTTGTATAGAGCGTTACGCCTTGTACATGCATCTTATTGTAAGACTTTACATACGCTTCGCATATAACTAGTTTCTCATAAATACGCGAGTTTCTTCGTCGTTTCCTTGAAATTCCACTAAAAAATTTCTCATAAATATTGGGTTAACGTATACTCATTTTTTAGATGATGTGAGTATTTCTTTATTGGAAAATAAACGTCTTCTGAGTTGAATAAAAACCAATGAGAATAAAATTGGAATCTTCCAGAGCATCATCAATCAGTTGTTAGTTTCCATAAATAAAAAGTCTAGTTTCTCGTAGCATCCAGCTCTGCTACGTCCGTAACTATACGCTATGTTAACGTTAATCCACTATGTAAACAAAATAACGAACTACAACAGAGAACTAAAACGACCACCGTGCAAGGGAACCTCTTTAGACTGTAATATTGTCAAGTCCTTTGGCATTCCAAATGAATTTTTGATTCGAGTACCAAAAATCCCATCAGTGGGAGCAACTACGAATGACTTAATGTCCGGCTAGAAGATGTGCCCAAAGTATACACGGTGATATGTAGCGATGCTGAAGCACTGTCGATAGGAGTTGTCTCAGAAACTGGTACAAGGTAACATTATTTCCGTTCATAGATTTAACGATACAAAGTAGTCTCTAACCGTAGGCCACAAAAAGAACCTCGAAGCGCAACTAAAAGAACCATAGGCCACATCGACGAGTTGCGCTCTAACAGTTCAAATTCATCTAAGAAAAACATACTTCATGAGCATCTGATGAAGCGGTTCGTACGGGATGAAATCGAGCCAAAGTAAAATTTGGATTCAAGGTAACTATTGTTTGAAATTCACACAGAAGTTATTAGCAATGAATCATGGAGCCAACTTTCGAACTTCCTCCGAAATTTCCGTACTCTTGGACGCAGAAAAAAATAGAATGTAATGCAGCTAAACCTTTTCAGTTCAAGAGAGTAATTATTCGACTCTTGCTACGAACAGCCATTGCTACAGGCAGCACCAACTTGCGACACAGGAACACTCGAAAGCCTCTTACGCGTAATACAGCCCAAAAAATTTGTTACGCAACGATGATGACGATCCAATCTAAGAAATTTAGCTCCGAAGATTAGTATTCTTACGACGAGTGACCTATGGAGGAATTCAGTTCATAGCGATGGGAATTTTCGTTTCCCCGGACGTGATGGCGGGTAATGGCGCCTCGACGGTCAGGACGCCATCTTTAGAGAGGGACGACTTGATGGACTCCGGGTTCGTGCCTTTTGGCAGCAGGAATTCTCGATTGTATTCCCGATAAACGCTTCGAGAATCGCTCTTCTCTTCGTGTTTGGCGTGAACCTGCAAAAAAGTATTCACGTCAGTAATAACACAGGACACAAATAACATGAATACCAAAGTAAATAACGCCCTAGCAGGGCGTTGTCAGGGCTTAATTATTATTTATTCCTGCAATTTTTTTAATCCCGTTATCTCTGATCACATTGATAATAATAAGGCTTCATAGTTTGGGAATTTAATAAAAACCTCTTAAACTAACTAACATCTTAAATATCGGATAGACCTCGCATTTTACTGTCGATCAAAAATATAGAAAAACTATGTTGCTTCTTTTTTGATGATATTTTTAATGTAAATTTATATAGTGAATTTAGTTAATACATCACTTGTGGCTTTTGAAACATTCCAAGCAAGCAAGCGGAAAAGAATTTTCCTCAATCATAAATTTTATCCATCTTCCACCTTTTTTCTCTCTAAAAATAGATAAATAACAATGATCTGAATGTACTCACGAGCAGCTTGTTATCGACAGTCTTGACAACGATCTCGTTGGGCTTGTACTGTGACACGTCGAACCTGAGCTTCAGCTGCTTACAGTCGCCGTCGTTCTGGATGAGAGGCGAGTTCATTCCCTCCAGCCACGAGCCTCCTGCCTGTGGCTGCAGTTGGTTGTCATGCTGGCTGCAATACGTCATAAGGTTATTTCACATGACCATTTCTGCGAACAGACATATGAGAGAGAGAGAGAGGAGAAGAGAGAGAGGAGAAGAGAGAGAGAGAGGAGAAGAGAGAGAGAGGAGAAGAGAGAGAGAGGAGAAGAGAGAGAGAGTGAGAGAGAGCAGGTTTAAGTTAACCTCAATGATAAAAGGTTCTAACCTCTAACCTCGACTAAAAATCTTCATGAAATCAGAATGTAGTTTTGTTTTGGCTCAAGATGGATATGTTGAAATTAAAAACATTCCCAGCTGACAGTTCCTAATGGCATGATTTTCATCCCGTGCACCAAGTTTAAATTTTTTCATGGCTATACGAACTTCGGGACTAAGTTTTATATAACCACAATTAAAATTCGTTAAATGTGATCGCAATGAAGGGATACAAGGGGAACCGAATCCGTGCACACCTGGAGGAGCTCTTTGAAAAAGTCTCTGATTCTCGCTTAACTTCTTTGTCTCCAGAGCCTCTCTGAACGCGGGATTCTCGCACGCATGAACTGAATGATCGCCAGGCATGAACAATCACAATAGCCGGATTCAATAGTGTAAGTATTATAAAAAAAGATAAAAATTTACATTTAGTTATGTAATGATCTGACGCAGCGTGTATATTCCAGAAGATGATTCGCGTGGGAGAATTTATAAAAGAAGCTAAAAGTCATCAATAATTGAAATCTACGCAAAAAGAAAAAAATTACAAATTCAAATTTCATGTGGTAAAAAATAAGAAAACATCTAGAAATCAAAATCAAGTACCTATAACTATACTGTAAACATATCAAGCCGTATACAGCATCCAAAAGAATGTAAGCGTATGGAACTGAAGAAAAATAGATAGGTATCAAGGATCATATAGCAGCCATTGAAAGGAAATACAAACACGAATTTCGCACGACAATGAAAAGATAATAAGAAAGATTTGTAGATGCACAAAATGTAAATTTATAGCGGTACAATGCTTGACTAATTATTTTATCAACATAAAGCATCGTAAAAAGGCTCTAAAGAATAATAAAAACATGTATTCAAGTAATTTACCGATATCCAGGTGAGCAGGTAAGAGGAGAGAAGGCACATGAGAATAAATACAAACCATACCTTAATATATTACACGGTTAGGTTAACTCAAGAGAATCCTGTTGTAATCCAGACGCAACATATTGATTAGTAATGACTTGCTCGCACAACATAACTCCGAATTATCTTGTGTAACTAATAAATTATTCAGAGACATAATGCAATAGTTTCAGCCGATAGAACCTACCAATCACTCAATTGAACCTACCGAAACTCGAGTTGTAAAAGGCAAGGACGACGCTTTTCGAAAAGTATTTGGCCAAGCATGGAATGATTTATTTCATAACTGATCAATTTTTAATTGCTAATGTAGATGGCAAAAAAAAAAAACGCAACACTAGCGAAGGACAAAAAATAGTAGGAGTAATGTCTACGTCGAGCGAGAGCAGGGTTATGAAGGAGACGCTAGACTCGAGGCTGACGTTCTGGCCACATGCCAGCAGCCTGACTGCATCAACGAGCGCCTGTTGATACGAGCAGCACCAACCAGTGTTAATGTTCACCGGACTGCCGTACTAGAGGTACGCAATTATACGAGAAAGATACGAGTCAGATACGATTACGAATACAAAGATACGTGAGGGAAAGACCGATTGTTCGTCGTAGGTCTTATACGTGATGGCGTGAGATAGAATAAAAAATCTATTCAGCAGAGAAGCAGTAAATCAATGAATATGTATTCTAAGAATTTTTTAATGCCGAGTAAATAATAAATATAAATCAATTCTATATCAATGACGCATTTCAAAATTAAGCAGAATAGTACAAGGCAGCGACCTTCATCTGCAAGCAAACTGAATGTATACAAGCAACGGTGTCACGCAAGGTGCAGGAGTGAACCTGCTAAAAGAGTGGCGGGACGCAAGTGACAGTCTGTACTCGTGTAGCCATGCTGAGAAGCCCTAGACTGACATGCGCAGTGATGTCGAGCATTGACTTGCGCTGAGAATGGCATAGCCTCCAGATGAATGAATGTTAACTCGACATAATTGAATTAAATATCAAGAGTAATAAAGATCATATTTTTAAAAAATAACCTGGCAATTCTGAAGTCGATTGAGGCTCTGCAATCAAACGCATGTCGCTGAAGTTGCCAAGGGCAGTTATTGTCGATACCGGAAATCCATCTATATTCAAACATTAATAAATTAAACCACTAATTTCGCAGCGGTTTCTCTCGAGATTGCAAATTTGTCGATAAATTAAAGTTCAAGACTACGACGCCTGAGACGGGCTCTGTGGATGCCTGCCTACGTACACCAGTAACACCACCCCTTATTGCCATGGCGTGTTTCCTTTAACGATTGCCACACTGGGTGCGTATATAGGTATTACCAGCGGGGGGGACTAATATAATTTTGAGGAAGGGGACGGAGTTAGTGGAATGGAGAAAAAAATTCTGAAGGTTTGCTTCAGTCCATTGCATACATCAACGTTGTCGCTATTTTCAGTAAGGGTAACGCCTATCGTGGCATTCATCTGTTACATTTAATATTTTTACCTCAATTAAATAAGCTGTACAAGGATCGGTGAAAAATATCGCCAATCAAGAATGCATCAGTTTGGTTTATCGAGTTGTTAGAATGACGTCACGACGAGAAGGGAACAAGGCTTTCAGATTCCAAGAAATACTACTAAGACCTCCAACAGTCCATAAAATTTGTGTTGAAATTAAGCACGTTCTTGCGTATTAGTTATCACCATCATCAGCGAATGTACGTACGATAACTTTAATTTCATATAGATCTGGTCAAAATATCAGTTCTCAGAACTCATACAGAAGAGACAAGTCAAGAACGTTACATGAATAGGCGACAGGCCAAACTTGACATATATTTCAACACATATAATACCATATGTACTAGGTATACTATAACAAAAAAAATTGAGAGAATCTCTGGACGAGAGCAAGTAAGATGGCAAGTAGGCAATACCCTGGGCAATAACCCCGGCGGCTATGGGAACGAGAATCTCTAACCTCCACGACCCCATCCATACATGTTATCATGTATTAGTGCCCATTTATCCAAGATAACCGATGAAATTACAAGAAGCTCCGGAAGGATAGCAAGCAGCTTTCTAAGCAGGAGACGCTGAATCTCCGGAAGGATAGCAAGAAGCTTCCTAAGCAGTAGAAGACGTTAGCAAGAACACGGCGGCTATAGGAACGAGAAGCTTCGAGTTCCGCCCACACGACGCTATCCAAACAAGGCAGATCTGCTGCCCCGGCTCCACAGTCCCGTGTTGACTCATGCTGCGCTAGTCGCGTATGGATCGAGACGGCCAGGCTCCGAGCGTCTACGGCGACTTTAGAAAACGTTACCATCGGCTGCAAATGCCGGTATACTTTCATCGTCAGTTTTTAACGCTTCAATACCTATTAACAGCGTCATTATAGGACAAATAAGCAGATTATTTCGTCAAGGAGTTTCTAACAGGTATCTGAAGTTGGATGATATCGCGATAACTCGAAGAGTCCTCACGCCGAGATATAACATCCGTCGATCGACATTAGTTCGCTAAAAATTGATTGTCATTGTAAATAGAATATATCATTATGATCACCATTATCGGCTGGCACCAAAATAACAGCCCAATGCAAGTAGTTCAAAATTTGGTCAAACATATGCTACAAATTAATTTTTCTATTCTGCTACAGTAAACAAAGAACATGAAGCGTCAGGCGGCGTAACATATAAGACGCCTATTTAAATACAAAACGGCAGCCAAGTCGGGTCATTTTCCTCGAGGTCGATCTGTATACATTGAACGGCACGTGCGATCAGTTGTTATCTTTTATCTCAAAGACACCCAGCAACAGCGCGACGGCACACGAGGAAGAAAGCTTCGATATCAATCTTTATAGCCGCCCGAAGAAACGTTTATTTCTTGCGCACAGAACGAAACCGCGAGAAGAACGGTTCGGCCAGGCATAGGCACCGCCAGAAATATTTGCATCAAATAAATCAAATTCTGTCGAACTCTCTGTACGGCTCAGGCCTCACGTGGGTAAGAAGAATCACTTGAAGTTCAAGATGAAAAATCACTTGAAATTTAGGATGAAAAATCACTTGAAGTTTGATATGAAAAATCACTAGAAGTTTAGGATGAAAAATCACTTTAATTTTAGGATGAAAAATCTCTCATCACATCAACCAATTGAATTAATTGCAGTAAAAGATATCTGAATATTAGGCCAATAAACAAGGTAAACTCCCGAGCAGAGTAAAGTATACATAAGTTACAAGCGGCGTTAGATTGAAAGCAACAGCTGCACTGCAGCGTCAACAGTCAACTATTCGATAGAAATTCTTCCTTGCTACATTGTTGACTTATTTTGATAGCATCGTAATAACGCCTCAGGATGAGAGAAGGCTTTTATTTCAGGTGGTATAAAGAAACAAAGTATACAAATAAATAAATCAAAGTATCAGATTGTGATATCACAATACGGTCAAGAAGAGAGACAGTTGATGGCCAATGTACCGCATTAAACAAACGGAGAATACTTCAGTATATACATGTATATCGGAGAGCCACATTGTAATTTCCCAATAAGGACAAGCACTGAGGAATAGATTTCGAGAATACTGTGAATGTCTTGCAAGTGGGTTGACTTTATTTTTCAGATTGCATGATTCAGGTGTGGCTCAGAGAAGATGATCTTCTTTGGAAAAGAACTTCGTTTTTGCATCCTGATGATCACGAAGGAATCAGGAGCATTAAAGTTTCATACAAAATAAATAGTTTACAATTAAAGATAGCGACACGAAGGTTCATAGAGATATCAGACGACAAAACATAACATATCATCAATAGTTGTGTATTCTTCTAGGTTATTTCTGAGACTTCACAAAAATTTGCAGCATATATCATATGCACCATGTGCAATTAACGTCGTACCGACTGCAAGCGACGAATAGTCAGCATTTACAATAACCAAGTCATGAAGTGAAAAGAACTCAATATGCTGACATGACTGATGTCTCCCACTCACACGTAGGCTGACGTAGCACCAAGTCATGAAGTACGTAATATATCGACATGACTGAGGTCGTACATGACTCACACGTATGCATCATCTCCATCACCTACGCATCACCTGGGCATCAATAAAACTCCTCCCACGTGGGCAGCGACATTGTGATGACCTAAAGCCTACACGCTTAGCTGCACAAGTTTGGCATGTTTAAAGAGTGTCATCACATGCGAGTCATGATGAAAACTTGCGAACAAGGAGAGTGCCGTCAAAGTAATTAAGATCCTCATTCGAGCATTAAAACTGGCTTCCGAAATTGAACTCATTATCATAATACCACTCACTAGCGTCAAGTTTGTAAAATGCAATTCCAAAGAGAAACTCCTATGTTAACAAAATAGAACTGACTACAGAATGGCAATAAATGAATTTCAATTCATAAAATTTGCGTTTCAAATTGAGTTTCGAGAAAACCAAATGAACTTTAAAATGCTGACACAAAATCAAGGTCAATGCAACTACTTTAATTAATTGATCCATTTGAATCCACATGCCTTGATACTCACATCATATGCCTGCGGAGCCACTTAAACATCACGGAGACTTTAACTTCTGGGTGATATGAGGCACCCCGAATGATACCAACAACGAACTAAATATATAGCTAGGATTATTTGCTGCTAGATAAACAGAAATAACTTCAAGGTTCTTGAAATTGTTGAAAAATTTATGGTCAAGATTACGATCGACCGAGGTGTGACGTAACTACCGAACTTCCAACTGCTGATAATAAATCTTCTACAGGAAAGCATATATATATATGTCCATAATATACGTGGCTTCGTATTACGGTCTTGCGTGAATGAAGGTTCAAAGTAACATTCAAACTGCAACCCAAATAAAAGCTGTTCGTTCTCATTATCGTTATAGGAGAGTGATTCAATTCAGTACCAGAAAAGACTACCGTACATCTCACCGAACGTTTCGAAATATATATCTTCCGGCCCCGCCTACCTACACATCAGCTTGACCCCACAACTGCTCTGCCGACACAACTTGACTTCATTACACTTTATAAGTTTTCTAAAATAGCAAATGGCTACCAAATTTTATCAGCTTGATTCACCACTAAACATCAAGAGTTTCCTGAAAATGAACGACGAAAATAAATACGATAATTCTTGGATGAAGTATAATGTTCCAACTTCAACAGGCAGACCGATGACTCAGGACTCGACAGCTCGAACGCCGGAAGTCTTCTGACGTGTCAAAACGAGGGTGAGCATTCGAGAAGAAAACTGTACGAGGGAAAGTGGGGGAAATTTTTGCGCAAAACGTAACCACGTCCGTGAAAGAATGAGCAATCTGAGGGAAATGAAGGGGAACGTTAGCGTGAAACGCAGCTCATTCCGTGAGACAATGTAGAGGAGGTAGAGGGAAATGTAGGCGTAAACGCTAGTCTGTGATGTGGGAAGGCGATGTGAGGGAGCATTCTTGTGCTTATAGCGAGGGTACGAGGCGAACACGAAGGGTGCGACTCGAGTGCTATCGGCAGAGGGCTATTTTGAGAGAAGTCTATCACGTCAGGCCTATGAAAGAGCAATTCAAACTTCCCTAGTAGAAGACCACACACTTAAAAATAGTGATACAATATTTAAAAAATTAAATACGATAGTGTTTGCAAAAGGAATCATGCTCATTGTAGCATGTTCAACCTTTGCCATGCATATTCATATCATATTACAGCCCATTACATCGTATTACATAGCAACAACAGTTTCTAGCATAGGCACAGCTTTACCTATGCAGCACGACAATGGTTAACAGGTAACTAATAGGACGTGACTGAGCAAGTGAGTACAGATCTTCCCACTGCAGTGACTCCGATAATCTGATGCCGCAATGCACGTATGACTACCATGGCAATTCTGATGTCAACAAGAAGATAAAAATACAGAAGACAGGAAGAAAAATCACCACACCTTCAGTGAAAACGTTCCTTGCGACACATGCAGACGAATGATATATTAAATTCTGGCATCAAAGTTCCATCAATTATGAGAACACACTCCGCATGTGCACATAGCAGACATTAGTTCAATTAAACAAAGCTTGTCGAACACATGTATACATAGATGTGCTGCGGATATGACCCAAATTAAGCGCACTGCACGTATTTAATATAAAATTCTCAATAAAAACTTGAACATCAAGGCGTAGACGTTGTCAATATGATTCAATAATAGCCTCATATAAACAATCATAAATAGCGACACACAATATTCTACCAGACATTGTTGGAACAAGGAGAGGGAGACCAACACGTGAGTGTGGCAACGCCCAGCTAATGGAAGCTTGGCATGAGGCGGCGGCATTAGTGAAGAATAGCACACCGGCGGCCATAGACTCAAGGGGCAATATAACTCTTCAGTCTGACTGGACCGTCAATATAACAATCAGCTCGACTGAAGCATCAATATAACAATCTGCCTGACTGAAACGTCAATATAACAGTCAGCCCGACTGAAACGTCAATATAACAATCAGCCCGACTGAAGCGTCAATATAACAATCAGCCCGACTGAAGCGTCAATATAACAATCAGCCCGACTGGACCGTCAATATAACAATCAGCCCGACTGGACCGTCAATATAACAATGAGTCCGACTGAAGCGTCAATATTACAATCCTGACGTCAACGAGTTCTCATATATCAAGAGGTTCCACTTAGGGATGAAATGTTATGTTGATGAAATACTATTATGATGACTTTCTATACCTAATGTCCCGTTGATGAATTGCTATAATCATAAAATGTGACAATTATGAAATGTCTCCTAAGATGAGAGGTCAGAGAACTGATAATACTGTAAAAGGCCATGGAATATCAGAATAGCATGAGGCTTTGCACACGACCACCCAGTAGCTGCGAGTACTTGAACTAGGGGGAGGTTTCGGGAGTAATTATCCCCTGAATGTCATCCATACATTTCCGAGGGAAGCTGTGGGAAGAATATATATAAGAATATTCTAATTTGCCCGTACATGTAAACAAATATGCTTGTTATCATTGGTTTTTTTTTTTTTTTTTTCTTAAAATATTTTCTGTACGTTATCGCGTAATTTGACCAAATAGGAAATTAATTCTGCTTGGTAAACTGGTTACGTGTTACGGACTTGACAGTCCTAGGCCATATTACGATTAATCATTATGGCCCACATGCCATGGAGCGCCACCGAAAATTTGGCTGGAGGATCACATGCTTATTGTGTCATGTTAGCTATATTGGCAAAATGGTTCAGGAACCAATGTTGAAAACTACTGTAAAAAAAACTGTGCATAATCATCGATGGAGGCAATAGGCCATTTACGGTTCGGTAGGCCACTTGCAATAACGATGGCCGCTGCCTGAACCGAGATTCATATACTACCTCGTGGCTCGTGCTACGACTAACCTACCTTTACTACTGCCGGTATGTATGACATCAAATTAAGTAGCCACGGCTTTGCAAGTACCTCTTCACCAATCATCAAATTAAATCGATATAAATATATTATGAAATTAACCTTGACGTTTCCTTAGAAATTTAGAGAGATTAGAGTAAGTATTTTGATATTTCGATATAACAGTAGGATTCCTACCCCTTTTTAATACAGCGTTTCAGGTTTCACTTCGTGGCCATTGGCAATTGTAAGTGTTGGTGTGCAGTGACGTTTCGAGTTCTCGACTCACCTTCGACTGTACGGAGCTCAGGCTGAAGATACTAATCCTTGCAAAAAAAGTGATATTTCGACATAATTTCGTAAATGTGTTTCGTTAGTGAAACTGAAATTTCGAAGTAATTTTTCAAAAAACAAAGAACGATTGATATAAACCGTTCTTGTGTTGCACGAAATTGCCTTGGTGTTCGACAGAAATAACAGCGATTACTCGTGTCTCATTGTCGCTTCGCCAGGTATGATTTAGTTTCCGCACACCTAACCAATCTGTGGTAAATTCATTCAAACAATTGCCAATTGAAAGTTGCCCGCAACGGAACAAAATAAATACACATACAAGACATGAAAATGTTCATAATGCTACACAATAAACCGAGATAGTATTTAATAAAAAATATTTTCAATAAAACAATAATGATATAGGAAAAAGTGCATTTACCTTGACGAAGTCAACATCGATTGACCGAAGAAGTTAGACTCGCGGTTCATTAATTCGTTACGAAATCTTGACATCTCTTCCTCCATCTTCTTCATTTCAGTGTCAAATCGCCCTCTGATAGAGTTGAACTCGTCGTCGATTACGCTGAAGTCGCCCAACCTAACGGGAATATTAAAGAATCCATCCATGATGCCCGGCGAGAGGAATAACAAATAAGGCAATGAAAGTTTGAAGAAGCTTTTCGCACAACCGTACTCCACGAACGTTCTCAACACACTGCCAGTTTGTTTCGTTTTGACTTGGTCTTCACTGCCACGTTACTGGCGCACTGACGCATTCTCGAAGCCTCAGGCACAATTTCGAGAATAATCTAGCATTGTGAACCTAATTCGAGATTTTCTATACTTATACTCACACCAAATCTACGCTTCTTTGAACTCGCCTGCGGACTCAAACACAAAATCTAACTTTATGCTCAACCGACCCAGTCATGACATAAGTCTTCAATACTGAATGGATTTGCTTATAATTTATTTGGAATATAGTAGCTATTATCAATGCGTTGTGATGAGTATTATTACAGATTTTTACATTACTTCGTTTGAAGTGATGTAAGTTGAAAAATGTAATTGTTAAGCAACTGACCTAGTCATAAGTCCTTCATTACTGAACGGAGAGGCTTGAAATTTGGAGTATAGGTAGGTAGATATTATCCATGCGCTGTGATGGAGATTATTACAGATTTTCACATCACTCCGTTTTCAAGTAAAATTAAAAACGAAATTTTTGCGTAACCGAACAATTTTAAGTGACTGAACATCTTACAGTGTGCATCACTTTACTTCTCTAAGCATATCCAATCAAGTTTAGGTATTATATAATATTAAAAACTTAGATCTGTATAGTTGTCATAGTCTGTTTGTTAATCTATGTCTTAGCCTTTTCAGCGCATTTTTTTCATTTATGAAATAAATGCTTAAAATTGGGGCGCATGCCGGAGGCCAGCTTTGCCAAACTTCACGCTTAGTTCATATTCCTTTTCACAGGGAAGAACGCTTGAGTGCATAACGGCCTATGAAGTCAAGTGCTCAAAGCCATAGCGCCGGATGTCCACAGCCACAAAATAAGCTTGCCAAAGGTAAATATGGCCATACAGCATCTGGCCAAACCTCTTCTGGCCTAACCTATACGAGCTGCAACCTTTCTCCACCCAAAACAAACCTGAGCGGACCTAACCTAACCTCATTGGCTGCAAGAAGTTAGAAAGGTGGTCCAAGTGTACTGGTAGAGCCAGTCATTGGCTGCAAGAAGGTTGTGAGCCGTGACAGCGTGAATAGGTTAGGCCAGAAGAGGTTAGGCCGGAGTAGGTACAGCCGGATGGGGAACTGCCTGCTTATGAGCGAGCATGCTTAAGCATTGGCTGAAGACCTACGGCGCTATTGTCTTTCGGCAGTGTTTCGCTTGTCTGGATTACGGAGTTCAAGCGTAGTCTGCGGCTTCTAGTTCTGAGGCTGAGTAAAGTGAATGCATGGTGAAGCTAGGCGTTAGCTCCAGGTCTTATTTAAGAGTAATGGTTTGCCACATGCACACCATATGGGCCAACACCACCGATTTATTTACTGGTTTTGCTCTATTTGTACAATGTTGTAGCCACATAGCAATGTCATGCAAATTCAGAGTAAGATAGCATCAATGTGGGCCCCATATGTTGAACCCGTAATGCCACCTCATTTCCACATTGTCACATGGGCCCCTCATGGGCCCATTGTACAATTGTTACTAGGGGTGACGCTAGGCGTTAGCTCCAGGTCTTATTTAAGAGTAAAATTTGTTGCCTACGGCTGCGCCCCCTTTAATTTCGCAGTGAGCATGGCATAGAATTTCTCCTTAAATATTGAACAGATTTAGATTTATCTTAGACGTATCACGGAACCACAAAAAATTAAGGTGTTTATCCACCATCCAGTGCGATGTTGCGATACTAATATGGTTTGAATATCAAGTTGGAAGTAAATTTGCTGACAAGTGTAAAGTACTTCAACTCGAGAAGGACAATGAACAGCAAGATTACAGTATGAGAAGACATGGATGCAACGAGAGAGTAATGATTGAAAAGTCTAGTGTGGAAAAAGATTTGGGAGTTTCTGTCGACAAGGAGCTGAAATTTTCTAAACATGTTGAAACGCAAGGTAATACATCCAACAAACTTCTTGGACTAATCAGACGCTCCTGCGAGTTCCTAGATGCAGAGGCGATGATGCAACCAACACTGGTGCACTGATGATGCAAAGTTCCTAGATGCAGAGGCGATGATGCAGTTGTTTGTTGCTGTCGTGCACCCGAATCTAGAATTTGGAAACGCTGTGTAGTCACCGAGATTTAAAAAGGACAAAAATTTAATAGAGAATGTTTAAAGACGTGCAACAAGGATAATTCTATGAAGAAAGATTAAAGATTTTGAAGCTTCCAAGCCTCAGTGATCGACGTCTGCCTGGGGACCTCATTGAAGCATACAAGTATACTCAAGGTTTATACAAGGGCCCAGAAGGATTACTAGAATTTGAAACAAGAACCAACACCAGGAGCCTATAAACTATGAAACTCAATAAACCACCTATGAAACTCCATAAACTAAAAAAAATGAGTTGCAACTCATCCACGCGACAACATTTCTTCTCGCTTCGAATCACCGACATGACGTGGAACTGCCTCCCCGATTACATCGTTGACGCTCAGAGTATAAACGAGTTCAAGAACAATAGATAAAGCTATGGAGAAATATATGTTCAGACTTGAGATGCCTAGCACAATATCGAACCCGGTGTAAGTCTAGTAGCAATTTCAAACTATCGTCAGTCCTGAAAAGATCCGGTCCAATGACATGCTTTTAGATATTCTGTGAACAACTCACGAAAAGTACAAGAATCGCCGACAGGCCACATCAGGCCCACTCTTCAGCGCCGACATCACTGAATTAATTGTTACTCCCTTTATGAGGGTTTATGCTGGTCTTTTGTTTAAAAGGGTCTTTGGTTTGTGAGGGTCTTTTGTTTATGAGGGTCTTTTGTTTATGAGGGTCTTTTGTTTATGAGGGTCTTTTGTTTATTATGGTTCTTTGTTTATTGAGGGTTTTGGGTTCATTACCTTCTTTTGGTTACCGTCTTTTTTTTAAAGGTCTTTGGTTTATGAAGATCTCTTATTTATGAGGATCTCTTATAAATGAGAGCCACTAATTTGTAGAGCCTTTGACTTATGATGTACTCTGACTTTGAGAAATCTTTGTTTTATGAACTGTTAAAAAAAAAACAGATTTTTTTTTGTATTCCGGACCTTATTCTTTCCATACCGTCAAGTCATGTTGCAGCTAAATGTTTGAATGCGAATTTTGAATTTAATTTCAAATTGAAAATTATATTTTATATTTAACACGGATGTGGTGGCTCAACGGGAGAAATAAATCGACTGATTATTTTCTACCGTTTATTCAGATTCATGGATGACGTAAAAACAGAACATAAGTGATACGTGTTATAATTAGGTTATTCGCTTTGTTAGGACGTAGTGCACTAAACTCAAGTTTCTGGCAGCTTTTGCTCGCCTAACTTCCTTGACGTTAAATCATTGAAGACTATTTCTGGGGTTCAAATCCATGCGACTACACTGACTTAAACTGTAGCATGCTTTACTCATCACAGAAAATTGATGGAGGTATTAAGCAATGCTGGCCGCTAATATATAATATCCCGTATGACGTATGATGAGCGTTTCAGAGCGCCAGTGTTGCACTCGCAAGTGGCTTCTCATTGTCTTGCTGAATGAAATAGGTTCTGAGGTATAACAGAAAGAGCTGGGCAGCGCTACTCTGAAATGTAGCTGCCGCTACCGCTACAGTAAAATGTAGCGCCGCTACATTAGCCGCTACAATGGCCAAAATTATTGGAAATCTCTAAATATTTATTGTTTTGCTATTGGGATTTACTCATAAACATTTAGTGATAATAAAACATTTTCAAAACATATCAATGCAACTTTATTGCAATTAACCTAACCGAAATAGTACGGGTTAGATACAGTAAATAAAAATTAGTTATTCTTATGTTTTACCTTCCCTACATGGATGTCCACTTTAATCTACAATCTCAAAAATTATCCACATATACATATAAAAAATTAGTCTTTTATTTTATATATATTTGGGTAATTTTTGAGATTGGTAGATTAAAGTAGACATCCATGTAGGGAAGGAGAAAGATAAAAATTACTGTGTAAAAATAACTGTGAGCAAACTGAAGTTAGGTGGCTGATGTCCGTGATGTGGTCGTGGACATGTGGTGGCAGCTGGCGCGGAACGGGAGCGCAGCTTTGGGTAACAAAATTGACTCGTAAACAGGCCTTGGGCCTAACGCCAACCATCAGCATGCAATATCTACACATAGCCTCAGATCAATGAGCTGTGGGTAACTCCGGCTAACTGTAAATCCGCTTTGCACAACACAGCCACTGCTTCACAGCGCCGGAGCACAACTGGCCGGAGCGCAACAGGCCCCACCGCAACAGAGGCGCAGCCTCGCAGGTTAGGTTACGTTACGTTAGGAGTAGCCTGTTGCGACAGGGTGTGAAATCAAATCAAGAAAAGTACAAGAATCGGCAACAGGCCATGGGACTATTTCTTCAGTGCAGACTCTTCTATTCTATTCCAAATGAGTTTGGGCTTACGCCCAAAAACTAACTCTACATTGCACACTAAACTTGAGCAGGAATATGATAACATAATAACTGAGTGAAATAAATTTCTAAGGCAAGTAAAATTTCAATGTCTCCTAGTAACTTTATTAGGCTATCAAGTACCTCGTGTAAATTATCTTAACTATGGTGCCACTCTATCACGCGTATGACTTGTGGACTTAATCGCAAAAAAAAGTATTCATTTTAATAGACAAGCGTAGTATCAAGGAAAACATGATTCTATGCTGTATGATATTAATAGAACCTTCAAGTTGATCAGGAAGGAAAATAGACCGAGACAAAAATTTGCAGAGAACTTCTGGGTTTTCCAGTGTCCTCGATTGACGTCATTGGCGTAAAAAATTTGCGGACCGTGAAGCCTGGCATCAATAACTGGTGCTATAGTGGACTTGTACATTCCTCACCGGACACCGAGTATTGTTTGTTCGTTCATGGTGACAAGACGTGTGGTTACGTGGTGCTTTCGCACAATAACCAAACTACCAAAGTTCACGCTTCAGGGACTTCACGGTGTTGTAGATTAATCTGAAAATACAAGGAAAATTTGTAAACACTACTGTCACTAGTGCTACCTAACCGAATTAGTGTGATTGTGTTAAGAACATTCAAATATGAAAAGTATTTGGCTGAATAGTCATCTGGTATCTGGCGGCTGGCCCGGGCCCTGGCCTGGCCAGACTAAGGCTGGCCTGACTGGGTGTGGCCCCTGCGGTGGCCCTGCCTCCTGCTCTGATTACTGATTGGCTGGCGGGTATTATTGCAGATTAACTACATCCAAAAAAAAGGGTGTTTTTTTTGAATTATATGTTTTTTGGGGTGTAGATTACGAATCTGAAATCCATTTTTGGCGGTCGGCATCGGAAAACCGATTTTTTTCGCGACTTACTAACATGGGGGTTACGTAACTTACTGCAGTATTTCGACACGCAAATGTATAACGTCACCATTTCAACCATCAATGAACGCATGGAACTAAAACAAAGCTTAATATAAAGGAAAAACTAGAGAAGTGACGGAATTACCTACGATGTCGGAATATACCGCCTTTACCCTATTTACAATTTCAAGCGGGTAAGAGCTAAAAGCTAAATTCAAACTAGGCCTCTGTTTAAAGATATACAATGATTCTAAAATGCGCAAATCAGAAACACCGGAACTGGAAGCTAAAACTTTGAAGTCGCTGTCAGAAACTGGAACATCGCACTGCTCGGCTTGAGCCCGCACAGCCGAATGAGGTGGGCGCGACAGTAAGTTACCAGTTCTACAACTCCTGCCCCTATGTTCTGCGACCCTAGAATGAAGATTGCGAGACGTCATCCTGACGTACGCAGATGCACATTGTGCACAACTATATTTATAAATTAGGGACGCTTGCATATGCAGTGGGAGAGTATCTTTGTACCTAAAAAAAGAACCGATTTTAAAATGGTTGACCAATATGACACGAAGATTAACATTTGCAAAATACTTAGAAAATAACAGTTTTAGCTCTCTTGACATAGTTTTGGATGCAGGGCCGAAATATGGAAGAGAGCAATAAACAACATCCCTATTGTCACGCTCGGGAGCAACCTCATGGTACCGCTTGGACATGAATTTCTTTATTTGGGTAAACACCAGATTAGTCGGAAATCCATTAAGCGAAAATATATTGCGTAAAAATTCGAATTCAGCGTGCAGAATATTGTAAGTAGAACAAATACGAAAACCTCGGTGTAAAAGTGTTTGAATCCCATTAATCTTAAATCGAAACAAGCAAAAGCTAAAAAAGCTGGTACTGAGGCCTGTGAAAGTCGATTTTCGGTATACAGAAGTTTGAAAACAGCCATTAGATTTAGTAATATTGCAATCGAGGAAGGACAGGCTATTGTTAGATTCCAGTTCCATAGTAAATTTGATAGATTTATGCTGCGAATTTAGGTAATCAAAAAAGAGTTTAATGTGAGAAGGATGCTTAAAAAGTAAAAAAGTGTCATCAACTACGTCACTACATTCCCAAATCCCAACATCCTCCTGGCCGGCAAAATTGACACGATCAATACCTAATACTAATAACAATGCGCATAAATGGACTATACAAACTAGGTCAATACGGCATAATTACAGAGCATAATTAAACTATGTGATACAAAATATGAAAATATATATTTGCATGATAAGTCAATGGTCTGTCGTTTATTTTTGCTTCATTTGAGCAATTATGGTTTCCAAATCTGGGTGCGTTATGTTATGTCATGTGTACTTTGAATGTGCAAAAATTATAACTATCATATGAAAATAGTAACGTAGGTTATCATAGCACAAATTGCCATAGAGTATCAAGATTGCAGTTCTGCTACCACCCTTCATTGAATTATCCCGCATTTTTTCAAAAATTCAATAATCTCACATTTTTTTCTCACTTCCAGCAAAGTTTGTGAAATTCATTAGCTGCATAAAATACTCTCAGCCATGATGTTCCAGTTCCGGTTGACATGACATCCGTTTGCTTGTTTGACGCTAATTTTGTAAAGGTTGCTTCAGATAAACTGAACATTGCCATTCTAATGTTTCACCCTCAATTTAATGTAGCTAATGATATTGAATGGCATTATTCATACAAATCTGTATCTATTCAACTTTTACATTTTAAAATCTGATGGCAGCAGCGAGCGTCCCTAACAATATGAGGATGTACCTATATAAAAACATTAATGATCTAGAAGCAGGCTTAAAAAAAAAAACATTTCAACATGGCTCTAATTAAATAAAGATCATTACTTGTAGTATAATAAACATGAAGTCTCCCTATTAAAAAGTTATATTTCGTTGGTCATCAAAGATCAAAGTTTATATCAACTACGCAAGTCGAACTAACAATTTAAATGTAAGACATGTCCAGGTTATTTCTGACTCTTCCGCTTGTCGGATATGGAATGTGCGGTAATCGTGAACTGCGGCTATTATACATATGAAATGTAAACAGATGGTGTTCAGTGTTGCCATATGACTTTGGAAAAAATGTCTTCTAAAATCAAGTTCTAGATTTCTCATTCACCAAATTTCCATATCAAGAAAAATCATATATTATTGAAAGATAATTAAAGGCATACTGTACTGAGTATTACGTCTGTTCCTCCACAAACTGCTCTTGCGCGGCAGCGCAATGTAGAATTGATGGCTGGGATTGCGTGAACACGTGCGTGAAGAGAGACAATTTTGATTACATTGTGCCAACTGTGCGCAGCAATGGCTTAAAAAAGTCAAAATACGCAGGAAAATTCCCCGAAAACCTACTTCATCCTAAATGTGTGGCTCATAACAGGAAGGAAGACCTACCAAAAATAAAGCCCAGACTTCACGCTCACAGTTATGCCAAACCTGTTCTACAATCTACATCAACTTCTTCACTCTTCAGAACCTGCTTCAAAGCCAAACTCTAACCACACAACCCAGTTTAAAATAATGCCTAAGTGCCTGTAACTGTAAGGCTGTAGTGCCTGCCAGGAAGTGTGGAAAACATCTAGCTAACTTAAGGGCCACGACCAGAGGTTTCCTGCCATTTGCGGATATACAAGAATAATTCATAGTGACAAACCTGAAATTTTTTTGAATCAATTCAAATTCAATGATAGGGTGCCTTCAATCAATTCCTTTTTTTTTTGTTGGAATGGTGAGTGTGGGAGGCCTTTAAAAAAAAAATTCAAATTTAATTCCCTCATTTACTCGAGATTTAAACCAATTTCTTATGTATGATAACTTGATAAGTCTGGTATCCAGGATACATACTTTACAGGTCTACTTACAGAACTCAAAAATGAACTTGAGAGAGATTAAAAAGTTTCTGCTTTGCCACGATGCATAAGATTTCTGCCAAATGAATTACCTCCTAAGGCTCCTATGATGATGATTGATGGGGTCAAGTGTGGAATTCTGTATAGGTAATATATTCTCCCAGGGTGCAGACTGCAGGATGGAATTCTATCTCTAAGATTTGTGGTTCACTTAAAAAAAGTGTCCCAGTCCCTCAGTCCCACTCCCAACATTGTTAATTGCGTGTGTCACTCACAGATGTGCAAGAGAGATCTATTATTCTATAGAAGGAAATAGTATACTAATACTCTGAACATTAAGGTTTCAAATTAGATATAAAAAGCATTTAGGCCTATTGCATTTGCACCTGTTCGTTACATCAGCTTTCAAATTGAGGATAAACTCATTGGCAATTGGGGAAACTTATCGAAGAAAAGGCAATGCACAACATGACACTTGCACAACTCAGTTGACTGACTAGATTAGAGTACATAAAAAATTAAGCATTCAAACCTTTAGATTCTGTGAACCTTGTGAATTCTTCATTATTAAAACTTTAGAAGGCTCACAATATATCACATAAAGTTTTCGCTCAATTTTCGTCTCGAAGTTCGGGAGCTTTATCTGCAGTTAATGCGCTGTAGTTACCTCACCCACCAATTGCGTAATGAGAACTATACCACTAACCAGTAACCACTAAGGCACTAACCATCTTTAGATTTCCACCACCTTGTCTGTTGCACATGCATTCTGCATGCATGCATGTATAACATTTACAAAGGTTATTATTTTTTTAAACCATTCTGTTGAATGTCAGTTACTGATAATTTTTAATATAGAAAAATTTGTATCTTTCAATTTTTCACATTAGTATAATGATGGTTGGTGTCCCAGGTCCCTGTTACCTTCTTTGTTATGTTTTTCTTTGGTTGGTATTCCTGCTTGCAATGGAAGGAGTTTTCATGTCTCAGCTTATTGCATCAGTGATCAGTTTTGTATTTGTGGATTGAATCATGGGCAGTTTTTCATGTATTTGTAAGCAAAGGTACATAGTAAAGATGTTATTTTTTGCAATATTCATCAATAGTGACATAACTAGGTATATTATTGTATTATGCACTTGAAATAAGAAGCATAACATGTACCGTAAACTGGGGTAACTTTGACCACTTTTTTTTTTCAAAATGATGCCATTTTTTTTACTAGATAAGTTAAACTTAAATTGAAACATGTAAAATACAGGTCTATACTCTAGCTTTACTCACCATAAATTGCTGGCTCCTGCCTCTCATAGTTTTGATGTAATTTAAAAAAAGTGATGGTCTTTGTTACCCCAGCTCTTGGGGTCTTCTGAAGGCATAAATTTTGCTGCTGAAGCATCACCAAATATCTTGCAATATTTACCCATTCCCTGCACAGTGGATATTCTCATGTTAACATAAGAAAATGGATCAAAAAACCTAACACAAAACACCTTCCATCACAGTGCCAATCGATATACTGAGCTCATCAGAATCTGTCGCGCTTCCAATATCTCGTGGGATTCGAAATCTGATACCGTGTTGGTGATGCCTCCCTCAAATACATTCACTAGTCGTATAAGACAAATTTTTGCAATTAATATGTTCTAAAATAAAAAATATTACGTCAACTTGCGCAGAAAATTTTCATGATTTCGCCAATACCACGCCAACTGACTGACGTCAGTGACCAAACAAAACAATTCTTGTTTTGTATGTCTATGAAATGTGTATGATACAGAAAAGTACAACAAAACTGAAATTTAATTTAAATTATTAATGAAAGATCCATTCTTTTGAGGTGGCTACTAAAGTTGCCAATAGGCTTTAATGAGTCAATGCCTGGTATAATAATTGTGGTGCATGTAAGATGAAGAACATCTAAAAAATACTACTTAAATGAGCTGAGCTTGCAAAAATCATTGCCACACAAGTTTGTAGTGTGACTCAAAAACCTGAAGCAATTAGGGCTAAGACTGATTATTGTTGAAATAAAATGGTAAAATAGGCACTTTTGGGAATACACACACACACTTAATAATACACACTTTTATAAAAGTGTACACAATAATATATATAATATACACTGTTATTAACAATTAAATAAGAGGTAATTCATGCAGCGGTAATTTCGTTAAAAAATGATAGCAAAGCTGTACATGCGGTTTTAGAGGTAGATATATTCCTCGTTTCAATCTGTATTTGAATCTCAATCCTAATAGCTGAAGACAAGTATTTAATGATGTCTATATGAATATTCCAATGGAAGGTTGCACAAATATTTGAAGTAGGTACTGTAATCCTATTGTACTTCATAAAATGTGATCAAATTTTGCTGAATTGCAGTTCTTCAACTTTTGTAAGCTTCTGTTAAAAGTGAAATTTCTTAACTCTTTCTGCACAAACTGCATAGCCATTGCCCTGTCAGCATGCACTGTCCTTGGGGTAATTGCTATAAGCATGATACTGTTTTGTGCTAAGTAAATAAACAGAATGGCCATTCAATGTAATTTCCTATTTTTTTCAGAGAAACTTCAGTTAAATGGTTTTGTAGAATATAAAAAGACAACTTATGAGTGCTTCTCAACTAAAAATTAAAATTCAGTCATCTATATATATATATACCTTGTTAGCATTTATACATTGTTCCACAAGTCTTCCTTATCATATGTAAATAGGTAGCCATGTCTACAGACATTGCCTCTGCTACTCAGCTGTCAGAGGATGACAGTGATGATGAGAAGAACTTGAATCTCCGCAATCCTCCTGTGATGCAGGTAACAATTAGTGCTCAAGAATCAATTAGTGAACAGCTTAGTCATTCACTTAAGTCTGTGCTAATATTATGTTAGCCTGATTGTGGATGCTATTTTTTTCCATTTGAAAGATTTCTATTGTATACCTGTTTAATTCAGTGGATGATACCAAATTATCTGCATTGTGAATTCCTTTGTAGAAGCAACATCATGAAATATTTGGCAATAAACTAATAAGCAAATTAATTACTGAACTTTAGGCAGGGTCATCTTTGAAGCTACATTTCATGTAACTTGTATTTCTTCATTTAAAAAATTTTCTGAATGAAGTGCTCCATTTACCTAATTTTCCTATTTTTGTGTTTTTGAACCATCTCAGGGTGTGCTATCAAAGTGGACTAACTACATTCATGGGTGGCAAGACCGATATTTTGTTCTGCGGGATGGCACACTCAGCTACTACCGCAGCCAGGGTGATGCTTCTTTTGGCTGCCGTGGTTCCATCAGTGTTTCTAGAGCTATAGTCAAGGTACTGGTTCATCATAAATTAAATGATTAATACTTACCTACAGGTACAAATACTAATAAGGAATATAAATACAGTACCTAGTTACAAGCTATAGTCAAGGTACTGGCTCATCATAATTTGACTTAATTCTAGTTTAGAGGGACAAGCAACAGTGAAGTATATAAATGTTCATAAGAAATAGTCATCCTAATATAGGTATACTTTCTGCTACCTGTATATAAACAGCTGAAGAATCCAAGAGGCCTTTTTTCCATATAATTTTTGTGATTTATTTCTTTGACTCTCAATATTCACATACTATTAAAGAACATTAAGAACATGCTACTTGAAGTTCACTTTGCATTTAACATTTCAATTTGCCTATTCACCAGATTTTTTTCTTTTATTTTGGTGCCTGACACAATTGTTGTTGCTTGCTGATAACCATTTTTTTTTCTACTATATTTATGTCTCTATTGCTAATTTTTTGCAGGCTCATGAAATTGATGAGTGCAGATTTGATGTGTGCCTGAATGACAGTGTCTGGTATCTTCGCACTGAGAGATGTGATGTCAAGCATCAATGGGTTGATGCATTCGAGTTACACAAGGTTAGTTACCACACCTGAGCTCCTTCTTATTCAGTGTTTTGCTGAAAATTCTTGTTCCGGCTTGAAAAAAACTCAATTAATTTTAATTTAGTCTTTGAAATGCCAAATGGATTAAATTTTTACGTATTATGCAGGAGAACGAAAGCCTCAACCGTCACGGCAGTACAGTGTCTCTTTCGTCCAACTCGGTCACAGCAGCAGCAGCCAAAAGTTCCAAAGGTGGGCAAGGTAGTCCACTTAAAGCTTCAGCATCTCATCCTCCCAGGCTCTCTAAGGAGGGTGATGGTAATGCCTCCCTTCCATCAAGTGCCGCTCTCAAGATGCACGGTAAGAACTGGCCAGTTGTGACGCCTGAAGCTGCTCAACTTCTAACACGGGGAAATGAGCTGTCACTGTAAAACGGGGTAATGTGGTCCATTGATGGGGTGACTTGGACCGTTTTGAAATTTAAGAAAATGAAATATAGTACTACTCAAAAAGTTCTTGCCTTAGAAAAATTGTGTTAATGGCTCTAGAAGTACCATGAGATAACCTACGAATGCAATTGAGAGATATATTTATTTATTTATTATATGGCTTTTGTCTCACAAAAAGGTAAGCAATAAAAATGGTCCAAGTAACACAGCAATGGTACAAGGTAACCCATTTTACGGCATGTCTATGGTAATTCTAATGGTTAACCATACTAGCTTTACTGATAGCTTGGGGATCAAAAGGTGGTAGGTTATACCCACGTCGTGACCACATTGAGTTGCTGCAATTGACTGCCTTAATGCTCTGCAACCCCTGCTCAGAATACAACAGAATGGCATGCTCATCTTGTTAACATTGTTTTTTTTTTTGTAACTCCTATTCCACAATCAATTGTGTTAAAATTTCAGGTTCATGGCTCATGGCTCAGAGTGTCACTATTTAATCTTATAATGATTTGAATTTTTGCTCTAATTTGTAAGTTTATTTTCAATTTAAAGTTGAAGGTGGCTTGAGAGAATGATTATTTAAAATTTAAAAAATATATATTTTAAATCCAACAGATATCTCTCATTAGCTTGTTCCCTATTATATAATTCTGAAAACTCAACCAGCTCTTTAATATAAATTCTTTTTTTTGTTTCATTGTGTTAGTAATGTGATAATTGTGCCACCTGGTTGCTTAAAGCTTGATTTCTAGTAGTATATATATATTTCTCTTATTCAGTCCATCTATGGTATCTGAAATGCTTGACAAAAACATGATGTTCTCGCTCATTCATCTCATACTGGTACTGGTTGTTCCAACTGACTTGTTGGCTCATGGTACATCATTGGAAGGGCTGACATTCATCCAAGAAATGCCATCGTTAGTTGTACTGTGTTAAATTATCCTTTGGGTCTGAGGAATCGTGATCTTTTCATTCAGAACTATTGTCTGTTACTGCTATACAGCAGTGTTGGTGGTAAGAATTCTGACTAACTGCCTGCCAAAAATTGTTTTCTTATGTTTTTGAAGTTATTGTATATTTTCATGTTTGAATCTACGTCTATTTAAGCTAAAGATTGTCCTAGCCACTGAAGGCATTAACCTTTTTTGTTGATTTAGTGTAATGTAAATTGTTTTTCATTTTACTACAAATTGTCAAATATATTTCATTAAATACCGTACATGAACCTTTTTTGTTTTTGTTGATGCACTGTGATACATGTTATGCCCTTCATTCTGACCGCAAATAAATAAGCTCTAGATATTATTTTGATTTTCTCTTAAGCCTAAATCTCGAACTTTGTTCAATATTGCTGTTTAATATTTATTAGCGTGTTGGTTTGTATGCCATTTTCTTCAGGGCTGCGCGACAAACTTGCCGAGCTGGAGACGTACAGAGATATCCTCATCAAACAAATGGATGCTCTGCAGTCCTTCTTTGATGCCTGCTCTGACCTGTCGAAGAATAAAAGCCTGCTTTGTAAGTGCTTTATTTGCTGGCTTGGTGATGCCATGGTTGTGACCACTGCAACTGCTTCTCAATTTGTTCCTGGCTTAGAGCCCGAAATTTTAGGGTATTTCTTTGAACAGTGTGGCTTGAAAATTATATGAGCGAAACGAACGAAACCACATTTTGAGTCATGTTTTAAAATGTAAAAGAAACTTGTGTTTCTCTTTTGAACAAAATTTACACTTTCCTAAGTAAAAAATTAACAAGAAATTCCACGATTAAAAATAAATTGCCAATTAATATTGTGACGCGATAGGTATTGTGGACAGGGGTCTCAACTTCTTTTTAAATTAGCGGTGCCAGGCTTCAATCACATAAACAATCTTTAATAGATACGAGCATTGAACAATTAAGTTGATGTGCAAACCTGTAGTGACATGGACATGGAAAAAAACTCTATGCTCGATCCAGCACCCTCATTTTTCTTGACTTGTAATAAGTTTACTGTATTTTCCAGGCAACGGCAGCCATGACAGTGGCGACGTTGTCACTGCAGAAGGGGAGCTGCCGGTCGCCCCTGAAGTCACGCTCACCACAGACATGCTCGACAAGTACGGGGCCTCTGTGCTCGACTTCAAGGGCGAGGCTCTCACCTTCAAGGTACCCTCCCTACCATGTAGCCTTTATTTTTATTCATGTAATTTCGATGCCTTCATTTGTTTTTTGCAATGACTAGAAAGATTTTGGACTCTTTAGCGCATTTTTTCATTTATGAAAAAATGCACTATTGTGCTCGCCATGTCCGTCTGTCTGTTCGTCCGTGACTTCATGTTTTTGTCGACAAGAAAATGCGCTCTCAGTCACTCACTGCAGTGAGTACTGAGTTATATTTTTTGTAATTATTAGAAATTTACTGATGTTTGGTCGACAACTGCAGACATCCAGCAGAGGCCGGCACAGTGTTTGTAATGTTATTGTCTCAATTAACTTTTGAAGACTAACTTTATTAAATTTTCGAGGTACTATTGTTTTTTTGTGTGTTATATTAGCAATTTTGATGTTGTTCAAGCGACGACAGCAGGCATCCAGCAGACGCTGGCGCAGTGCGTGGAGATCCTGAGCCAGCGGGAGGAGGCCTACAAGAGGCGCCTAGAGAAGGAGGTGGAGAGACGCAAGTGTGCGGAGGAGCGAGTGCAGCAATACAAGGCACAGGTACATATGCAATAACCATCATAATAACTCTTATAAGTCTGCTCAATAAACCGTCAGCAATTAGTTTAAAATGAATAAATTAACTGTCACCTATTAGTTCTTATTAAGAGCATTAATTATACGTCATAACTGTCTTTTTCTTTCGAATGTCTCTCGCCATCCTTTCCTTTTCTCATGCATTATAATTAACTGGCATAACTTTCTTTTACCCATAAACCTTAGTTATTCTTTATACCCGAGCAATCGACCGATCGGTGGTTTATACAAATTTTCGACTGATAAAAGTCGTAAAATTTATGAATTATTTTTCTGTATTCTTGCACTTGATTGTAATGCACCTCCCTTCTATGTCTAGCTGGAAGAGTGATGTTTAGCGTGTTGATCAAAATTAATGGATTGAGGGGTTGAAATAACATACCTACACAAATCGGCCTACTTGTCGTGTTGATGTTTCAATATCTTAAATTTCCCCGCCCATTTTTCGTGTTGATGTTTCAATATCTTAAATTTCCTCTTCCATTTTTCGGGTTGATGTTTCAATATCTTAAATTTCCTCTCCCATTTCTCGTGTTGATGTTTCAATATCTTAAATTTCCTCTCCCATTTCTCGTGTTGATGTTTCAATATCTTAAATTTCCTCTTCCATTTTTCGGGTTGATGTTTCAATATCTTGCTATGCGGGTTGATGTGCTGGATAAATTTCCTCGCCCATGTCCATAGTTTGAAGAGTAAGCAGTTCTCACTGTGTGCAGGTGGAGGAGTGTGGAGTGTCTGGTGGAGGGGTGGGTGCGGCAGCCGTGGGTATCGGCAGCATGCCTAGAGTGACCGTCCCTGCTGACGCCAGAGGCATGATGCTCGGCGGTCCTGACTACGAGGTGACGTGTTCCTCACGTGTTTTGGCTGACAGTTTCTAATATTAATATTTATCTGAATAAGAAATAATTCAGAAATATTTATATATAGGTGTGTATTATCATGTATGGAACTATTTATTATCAGCAACTTGATCCTAGTAACTGAATTTCATCCTTATCTCAGAACTGGACACAGCACGTGTAGGCAGCCTTAAGTCTTGTTGTCATCCAGATATTTCCTCAATATGAGTCTGCTTAAATTGCAAGTTCATTAGTCTGCTTAAGCAGACTTTATTTCATTAGTCTGCTTAAATTGCAAGTTCACTAAGAATTTCAAGGCAAAGAAAACTCCGAATAAAATGCACCGTTTCTCAAATGAGAACATGTTGGTGGATTGTGTAATGGTCCAATATACAGTAACATGTACGTTTTACTGGATGATATGGTGAATAGATTTTTTAAATATGGTGACCGTCTTTGTTTCCAAGTTCATGGTTGCCTGAATATGGTTGGTTGGCTCCCCCTTAGTGTGTTGTTCTTGGTTACCTCAATGTTGGGTTATTGATTTAGATTAATATATAGGTCATTAATATACGTATAGATTGAGCTACAAGAATAGCAAAGGTTGTTGACAATAACTTAAATTTTGATCATTAATACTAGTTGTTACCAATTGTGTCGCTTAGGAAAATTAGTAAAAATCCTAATATTGCCTAGAAAGCACAGAAACAATTGAATTAATTTTGAAGTGTTTTTAAAATCGTAGATGAACCCTCACATTATCAATTTCAAAATATGGTTTGAAATCGTTTAAATCAGACATGCCATGACGGTGTTTATGCAGGTTATTTGTTGTGCAGTTGCTTCTCTCACATAATGATTAAAATCATTTATTTTTCTATACACAAATAAGCTATATTTAAATCTAATCACTCGTCGTAAATATAACTCATCACTATACAAATTAAGTTTTCTGCACTATATTTGACGTCACAGCCATAGTGTTCCTGCTCAATATTTACACTTTATTTAACACGTAAATACATGCACTCGTTACCCAAGTCTGACCTTTCAACCGCAGCCTAAGCTCTCACCTCAGCCGTGACCTCCTCTTAACCCCAGCCTTGCTCCTCCCCCTTGCCCCCACAGGAAGGCCCCCACTCCGTGATGGGGGAGGATGAGTTCTATGACGCGGTCGAGTCCACGCTCGACAAGATGGACGAGGAGGACGAGCTCAGGGACCGCCTGAGGCAGCGACGCAACGCTGCGTCGTCCGTCGTACCGTCCGTGCAGCACCCGCTGTGGCCTGACGTGAGTCTTCTCTTGAGCTCCATGAGGGAACTCGTTTATGGAACCTCAATTGTGCTTCTTTTCAATTAGGAATCCGTACCTCAATTGTACTTCATTGAAATTAGGAATCCGTACCTCAATTGTACTTCATTGAAATTAGGAATCCGTGCCTCAATTGTGCTTCATTGAAATTAGGAATCCGTGCCTCAATTGTGCTTCATTGAAATTAGGAATCCGTGCCTCAATTGTGCTTCATTGAAATTGGGAATCTGTACCTCAATTGTGCTTGAGTTTACATCATTGACCTCCATTATGAGTCTATACTTCAATTGTGCTTAATTTCCAGTGGCAATCCATTACGTGTCATGCGTACAGTTTCAACCCGATTGCTTGAGCTATTTTTTGTATTGCGTTAAATCCAATTGGATTCATAAAGAATGACTTGCAATAAACTCATGACATCGTTCAATTTGTTACCGGTATCACAAATTTAGTTTTCTTCTGAACAGTAAATTAACTGAACTGAAATTATTAGACTAGTTTATAATCTTTTTATGATAATATAATGTGATGTATCTGAGTAACAACCGATATATTTCCTCTACCTATACAGCAACAATATTTTCGTTTTATTCTAGATTCATTTTCCCTGTGAAGAGCCGTAATTCTAATTCAGTTTGTGCCTGTGCTTTTTGCTGAAATTTTTAGCTCATTATGAATTTAACAACGAATAAAATGAAAAGCAAATTCACCAAATTTTCACAAAAAAGTTTTAAAGAACACATCAATCGTCAGCTCAAAAAATTATAGTATAAGTAACATCACTGGAGAAAAGCCAAATTCGCAGGAAGGAAATAATAACATAGTTTTAAATTAAGCAGGCTAATTTACATGAGAACCTGTCAATTAAGAATTTCAAACTGATGAGAACTCGACGCATTGTTAGGGCATCGTTTTTGTTGGTGAATTTAATTACTGTATTTTGCGACCTTGTCTCTCGTGAAAAATGTTTTCGTTTGTTTATAAGCATAAATTCGTATCAGCTCACTTACTGAACGTTACTCACAGATCAACCGTATGGCGGAGGAACATCTAAGCTTGTCTCTCGAGAAGATCTCCGTGGACCCAAACGAGCCCGGTTCGTGGATGCTCTTCCACGAGGACGGCGAAATGAAACTCTTCAGGAAGGAGGTGGAGGAGGACGGCCTCATCCTGGACCCCTGCAAGGGCATACATAAAGTCTGTGGGGCCACGGCACACGAGATGACACACTACTTCTGGTCTCCTGAACTGCGCTTTGACTGGGATGGTGGGTCCTTGAATATATGCTGCGGTGTTGGATGAGTTTGGAGGATGTTACTGCTTGTGGGGTGTAATATGCCTATTATTCAGAGGCTGTGGAGAAGCAGCAGAAATGTTTTGGTGTCTCAATTGAAATACTCGTATATCGACTCCTGATAATCTTAGTCTTAATTTTTCATTTCTTTCTATCATCTCAGTTGAACGGCACACTATTTTCCGGTTCCTCGATGCCATTCAAATTGATAATACTACTATTACTACCTTTTTAGACCAATTATTTCTTGAAATATATATTTTCATATTACATTGATATAATGTTATTGTTTTTATCTTCCATTATATGAATGAGTAACTATATCAAATTAAACCCTTAAATTTTCAAGATGCATATCTTTTGACTTCAGTGCAGCGAGCACATTTCTTACTCTTCTCTTAGTTCTGACATTTGATCTATTTTGCCTGCTCTTCAACTAACATTACCTATCTGCCGTTCACCATCGCGGTCAATATATTGTGTTCTTTTAATAAGCTTCGCATCTGGCATTTTGTGTGTTCAGTGACTGTGGAGCAGTTCACCATCCTGGACAAAATAACATTCATATTCCGCACAGCTTACTTGGTATTTTGTGTGTGTGCAGTGACTGTGGAGCAGCTCACCATCCTGGACAGCATTGACGACAACACTATAGTGATACATCAGATCCACAAGCGCGTGTGGCCCATAGCTCAGCGGGACTGTCTTGTGTGGTCTCACGTGCGACGTCTCGACCGCGACCATCCTGAGCTCAAGAAACTCAGCGACCCGCCCTACGATGCCTGGCTCGTCAGCAACAAGTCCACGTCCCACCCTGACGCCATAGTCAGTATCCTGCCGTCCCACTCCGACGGTATTGTGATTTTGATGTGATGAAGTGATTATGATGGGTCACATGTGCACCAGAGATTTACTGGACATTCGCCCGGTGGCCATACCACCAGGCGTTCTATCGGTCTTCAGAGGCTGAGGCTTGTTTTAACTCCATACTTTCTCCCAATCATGTCTATAATGAATGCTGTTTATTAGTGCGCCTCCAAATCTTTCATATTTGCGCAGCTGGACCCCAACAGAGTTCGCGTAGACGCGCGGACTTGTTTCCTTTGTTTGACTTACATCGAGCCTCCCCTGGCAGAAGGAGAGACTATAGAGACGATCTCTAGAGACCGCCTCATCGTTAAGGTCACTTACACATCGGCTGGTGAGTTCACTTCAATTTTCTGAAAGAGACCACCAGAGTTTACACAACAGTACTCAAGTTTCAAGAGTGCCTCACCTTCAACCCTTAAGCATCCACCAATCTTTAAAATGATGTAAATTCTAAATATAATTCACTAAAAATTAATGCTCAGTTTTATAATCTTATCTGTAGACATACTCCTGAGTTCAAATCTGTTCCTCTCACTGAATATCTTCGAGTCCAGTAACTGTCCCATATGAGCTCTACTGAGCTCCACACAGTGCGCAGATAAGCCTACTAGCACTGTTAAATATCTTCTGTATAGTTCATAACTTCAAGGTTGAGGTACATAACAATTCAAGTTCTGCTATCTCTTTCCAACAATTTGGTACCATTGCTGTTCAATAGCTTAACAATTCATAATGTAAATTGGTTGAAAGAAGTTCTGATTAACGTTATGAGACAGTTTTTAAAGGTTTGGAATCAAATTTCACACCTGATAGTCACTATCTACATACTTCGTGTACATTACACATTGTACAGGCAACTTCTTACTCTGGCCCAGGTCATAGATTTTACTCTGATTATCTTATGAAGAAGAATGCCTCATTAGTTTCCTTGCATTTTTTAAAGTTGAATTTGATTTCAGTTAACCCTGGAGGGTGGGCGCCGGCTTCAGTGCTACGCGCCGTGTTCAAGCGAGAGTATCCCAAGTTCCTGAAGCGCTTTACGCAGTTCGTCGTCGACAAGTGCAAAGATCAGCCCATTGCCTTCGACGGGCTCAAAGTCGTTAACAAAAGTAACATTTTACGAGGCTAAACTTCCCCTCAAATAATTGTCACAAACTCTAGAACTGTTATGGATGAAGATGAAGTTGCCATGTAGCATCTGCCATTGAAATGAATATGTACTGTGTCATTGTAAACGTTTATCTGGAATTTCCATTATGAGTTTTCGAATTGTATGGCAAATGTTTTCAGTAACGATACATCTATCGTGCGTGATCAGTAGTATTCACATGAGCGTTTGCGTAAAATTTTTTAGCAGGAATTGGCGCTGATGGATTGTGATTAGTAGCAAATGAGAAAGTGAGCCTAAAGTGCTGGCTGAATCTTATCAATGGTAATAATTTTATTTTGTCAATTTCAAAGAAATATTCAAGAGACTAGTGGATATTACATTTTGAGCCGTGCACTTTCTGATGCTAATCAAGTGAAGTGATGAATGCTGCTTAATAAAATTCACGTAGGTTGCGGGATAGAGACTTTGAATCGCAACGCTAAAGTGTAGAGCTAGAAAAAATTATGGCTACTCAAAAAAATACAGAAATAGGGCCTGCAATTTCAATCAATTGTAGATTAGGTGTCTAATTTTTCTTCAGGTCACAGACTTGTGGTCAGGACAGAAACGCGTCATCACTTGTCTAGCGCAACCAGCAGATGTTATGGTGTCAATTTCGAGCTTGCGTGTAGTAGAAGATATCTTTTCATTCAAATGCTCCGTCCATCTCTGTCACGTAGTCGTTCATCGCCTTGTTAATTTCTTGTGTTCGATTGTTTATTGTGGAAGCTCGTCTTTAGGCATTTTATGAACTATAAAAGATATATTTTACTAAAGAGATTTAAGTTTTCATATGTACGGTATCGTTCTAATTACCTCTAGATAACTAAACCATGATTCTAGGTCTCTAGTGCGAGTGACTATCATGCTAAGGGCTGAAAATGATTGCTCGTGTCTAATGTGTCTCTCCTATAATTTCTTCTGTATTATTTGCTCTCGAAGTGCTCAGTATATCTTTCCATGCTGTTATGCTTCACTCGCCAGATAAATGGCATGCTTCAGAATGCGGCAAATATTTCCTTCAGTTTCAGGTTTAGCAGCACTGACACTTCTTTCCTCGAGTTTTTAAATAAAATACTCACGGCTCTGCAGAACTGAGATGTCTGGATAGTTGGTATGATTCTTTCCCCTCATACCTTGTATGTTATGCTGCCATTATAAATTTCTTAGGCCAATGCGAGCCGCTGATTTTTCTGGTTTGAACTTCGTGAATAATTGATGATTATTTTTTCAGTTTTCGCAGGTGAAGAGCGTTGCGTATTCTGTTCATGGGTGTTTTAGGCTTTGTGTAGTGACTCGTCGAATAGACATGTAAGCTGCCTAGTGCCTCTGGTGTATGTAGTCGTAAGATGTGCCATGTTGGGTTCGCAGTTGTTAGAGACTTGGTCATCTCTAGAGCCTTGGTTAGTTAGAGACTTGGTCATCTCCACGTAGTACCTATTTTACGTGAATTCTTATGGAGTATCCTATTGATTGTATGCCCGAATACCTGAAATGTAAATTGTCGTCTGAGTGACTGCTTTCATTTTTAGAGTTATGCATATGAAACAACAAATACAATGGATCATCTAAACTAATCGGAGATTAAAAACTACGAGAGGATCCAACGAATTTTCCCTCATAAACTTGAGAAACTTCATCTCCCTACAGATGAGTAAATTTATAGCAACATTGAATGATATCTTCAGATGAATGTTCAATTTGATGTATGTTTCGTATTGTGTGAGCTACTCTTTCTGTGTTGTTTTGATGACTTTTGTGCCTTTTTATCGGTCCAATGTAATGCATGTATTGTCTTGCATCTGTGATGGATTTGTCTGGTATAGCCTTCAAAATAAATGTACTGAATTGTTTCTGTATTCACGCAAGAATAGCATTACGAATATATGAACAAACTTTTTTTTGGTTTGGTGGTAAGCAGTTAAGACTGCCACTGCCAGTATGTCAGGTTCCTAATCACTTAGGTTTCAAGATCTGCCGCAACAAAAAGACTAATATTCAACTTAAGTGATGTGTATTTATCACATTACTCATGTAATGTGATGTTACTGTGATGAGCTCCTGCCGTGACGTCTAATGAACCTTGCACCTACTGAATGAGTACTCACAATGCTCGCGTTAAGGCAACGTTGGGCGAATTATGGCGACTTGCACAACTCGCTTGCGTAGACATACTCGCCCATTCTGTCTTTGATTGCTTCACAAAGTTATCGGATATGCTCATGAAAATTTAATGGAGAGCGTGTATTCTGTAAATTCTCTTTAATAGATAGTTTCTCTGTGTCATTTTCGCGTGGATTATCTTCGTCATTATTTCAGACAATTTTGTTGAAGGGCGATTTATAGGCTTTAGCTAAAGTATGCCATCTTTTTTTTTTTATTCTGAAGGCTGTATTCCGAATTGTTGGCCGTGGAGTGGATACCTCAGAGGGGTGGATGTCTCTTCCATCAGCCCCACGGAATTTAGCTATCTTTTTTTTAGTCTTTTTTCTTCATTTTACTTGTTCAATTAATTACGATACTGAAATTCTTATATTAATGAAGTTACAATGTTTTGCTTACAGTAGAAATATTCTTGTCACGAGCTCAATCAATTTCAAGGCGTGAATATATGATAATCTGTTCATTGCAAAAGATTGATTCCCGTTTAATGAAACATCTTCATTGCGTCAATGATGCATAGAAATTAGAAGCTGTTTACGCCGCTAACTTTATCAAACTGCTAGAGCTGAGCACAGAATCTTGTGTACATAAGAGAAAAATTATTGTGCCTAACAATTGCAGTGCATGTGTACAATTATCTGCTGTCACCTGCAAATGGAAATTTTCTAAGCTTGCGTATAATATGGCTCGCGTTTTTTTTACTGTTTTTGTTCATGTTGAGCTGTCATATTTCTTTCGTGACGATTCAAATGTTTTGGTACTTACGGAGTTACATGATGGGTTTGGTCTGGTATACATAATATGGTTTCAGTAACATAACTTTTACATGAACAACTTGAGGATCACATTTATTTTCCCTACTTGTTTCATATTTGCATTGCTGCATTCACTTCGCGCCTACAAAAACTCTGCACTTATTTTTCGTTTTGTGTTTTTCAAGGCTGTTTACTTTTTTGTCTTGTTTAGTTTAAAAGAAACGTGTGAGGTACAGTTGACTATCATCTTTTTACAGATACTTAGCGTCATTCTGTACTCTTTATTTACTTCAATGTTCGTTTTAATTTTTTTACTACATAACCCTGTGTGTAGAAATTTATTGTTGCATGTTTTGTTTTTAATGTCCTGTTTGCTGCTTGCTCCTGCAATGCATCGTCGACTTGAATACATTCAAGCTGTAATGTTATAACGCAATATTCTTTGCAACTCATAAAAGACAGCTTCTTTCATTGCTTTTGTTGGGTCAATTTCGCTGCTCATTAGTCTGTTAAGTTTTATACACATTTATGTTGACTGACATATTTTTTGTATACATTTATATACCCATTACACATGAGACTTTCCTTTAAACACTTGCCAAATCAGTAATTGTAAGGATCTTGTGAGAATTCTTCAGCCATATTCAAATTTCGCTTCTGGATAAGTTTTGCGACATTCAACGAAGAAGAGGGTCTTATATTCCATGTGTTGATTTTTAAGTGTTAAGTAGTGAAACGGAAACGACGGTAGTGTGCAGAATTTATGCTAGCGCTTATTTGTGAAATCAAAAAGGAATATTATCTTCCATGATATTTTTTTGGTCTCGCTATTCTCTCGTTGAAATTGCTCAACTTCATTTTCTTATTCGATTCTTAATGTTTTAAGGCACAAATTCTCTTGTTGGAGCATCACATGAGCGTAATAAATATTTTGGAATGGATCATTTCATATGGACTAGTATTATACGTACATAAAGCTGAGAATGGCTTACTCAAATCTTATATGTGCTTATGATATGGTTTCTTCTCTCTAATCGTCCAAACACCGCAGTTGGTAGCGTACTTTTAAGCTGATAAATTTGTATCAAGATATCAAAATCAAATTTCAATGGCAGAAATGCCTGTGGGTGTATTTTGAGTTAACAGCCGAGACTAAAGGCCACACATTGTTAGTGTATCTTTGCTATACTTTCATTTTGGGTCGGAGCCTATCATTACTCTCGTGTTATTTGTTATACATATTCGTATTTTATACTGCGCAACGTTTTGATTAATGAAATCTATAAAAATTGTTTTATTTGATCCATTGATTTGATTCTCGAAGATGTGTGTGATTATTCTATTTTATTAGTAATTGCGCAATCGAGTGCGATCATTCTTATAATATGCTTTTCCACCAAAGCCTGACTTTGGAATTGCTGATATTCTTCAAAAAAGAACAGAAAATACATAGTTGAAGTCTTATAACCGAGCCAAGAAAGAATGATTTACATTAACTTTTTTTGTTTTTGAATAAACGGTGATTTTGTGATGCTCCGAGCCTCCGCTTAGTCAGTTGTCATGTAAATAATGTTAAGCTTTAACTTGAATAAGCTCTCTGAATTGCCTGCTGCCGTACACATCATAACGGTTTGTTGTCTTATACTCGAGAAATTTACAATAATCGGCACTTAATATAATTTTTATCATGCTCTTGAATTTGAATAACGCTCAAATTAGAAACTTAATTGCCGAAAAAGTAGAAACTTAATTGCCGAAAGTGTCTTACTTTTTCTTTCTTAAAGCCAGCATCGCATATATCAACGAATACTGAAAGTAGCTATGTCTACAATATATTTTTTTTTACGTTCAATCGAGTCCTTTCGGGTGATTCCAGATGTTTGATGGATTGGATTTAAATTTTTACGCAGTTACGGATGAATTCCGATTGTAGGTTAAGTTTTCGCATGCGACGTTCCTAGGAGGCTAGGCATCCAAGCGGTGCGCTGCAGCGTTGCCAGATGGTATATTTCTATACCAGATTTCACAAATCTGGTATTTTCAAAAGGTGTCTGGTATGAACATTTTAGATCTGGTATATTTGCCTAAATCTGGTATTTTTCTGGTATTTTCTGACTTACTGCAAATTTACTGCATTAAGTTCCACCTCTGAAGTTTGAATTTCCTCCAACGTAGGCGTGGATTATATAGGTTACCATCAGAGTGGCGCGACTAGAGGTTTCCCGCCATTTTTAGAACCGCAAGTTTACCGCTTGATAAAATAACCCCAATTTAATTGTTAACATTTAACAAAAGTGCTTAGTGCAATATGAGCATGAGAGTGATGATCCTCGATTGATTACTGATCAGTGATGAACTGATGATATGACCTAGGACGAGTGAGGTTGTCGAACCGATCTCTGCGACGCAAGCTCAACCATTTTTGTTTTTGTTTGGTGGTTTTGAATTCTAGAGTGCCACTTGAATTCTGGAGTGCCATTCAATATTTCACTGATCTTGACAATTATCATCCATTCAGGGAACTGGCTGCCTACTGCATCACTTGTCTACAATGACCTGTCTCCAAAGCATTCGTGGTGCAAGTGTTTCCACAAGTCACTTATGTGAAAAACAAGAAACGAATAAAATTTCAACAAAGGTACTGGAGTTCCTTATTCGGACCAAAAGCTATCTGCTCAACCGCAACATGTGATCACACCCGAAATGTTAGATTAATGCAATATGCAAGCGTGTACGAAAATAAGCAAAATGAAGATGACCTGTTTCCGTGGCTTGCTCATGTTGAGCGAAGAGGAAAAAGTGCCACAATGACACTGATAAAAAAAGGAAAAAGTGTCAATGTAATCAAACACAGGAAAAGAAAAGGGTCAAAATGTTGCAAACAGAGGGGAAAAAATATAACGTGTTCAATTTGGCTAATTATCGACAAGCCAGATAACTGCACAGTACATAAGATAATTTTTTTGTAACCAACGTTTCTGACGAATAGTTTTATTAAATTTGGAGGTATTAGTCTGTTTTTTGAACGATAGAATTTCTGGTATATTTCTGGTATTTTGAGCTAGGCAATCTGGTATTCTCGCCAAGAAAAAACCTGGCAACACTGGTGCGCTGCCAAGGAAGCGCCAGTAAGTCTTTCGTTGCGTTGTACCTACCGTTCTTTGTTTTTGTAGCTGGTTTTAGCTTGCAAGTTGTAGGTATTCTCCGAAGTCCTAAAATATATAAGCTCAAAAGTAAGTCGTATTTATATTATATTAAAATATATTTGAATGCCAGAATTTAAGAATTACATTTTAATGCTATGAGATAGTCGGGACTCGGGATTAAAAGTCAATGGAAGGGTATGGTAATCTTTCTTAGACCTAGCTACCTTCTTCCTAGACTAGAGATCAACAATACCTACAAAATTATTCAACCGTATAATTTTTACAATGAATATCTTCTGAAAGAAAAAATATTTTGTTAATTATTGCAGAAAGTCTCACTATTTTAATAACACAACAACTACTACCTAATTAAGTAGGGAGTTTCGATTTGTCTCTTGTGCTGGCAAGACGTATAAGACAGTCTAGCGTAAACAATCTGTTTAACAGTTAGCCAAATCTTAAAACAGCTCAATCTTGCCGATTTAAATGAACAAACATAAAAAGAAAGATTTTCAAGCGCCAGGGCCCCCTGGTGGAGAAACGGAATGTGTATCTAGAAACTTCATCAACCTCTGCCATGTCCAGGTGCAACGGCTGGCCTGAAGTGAGGTCATCTATGCATCTATAACCCGCCACCACCACCTAATTAAGTAGTTGTTGAGACTTGAGATTGGTAAATAATTACAACTTAAAACTTATAGGGCATAGGCTACTGGCCAGTACTGGGTACTGGGCTACTGCTGCTACTAGCATAAACTAAAGGAAGTTTAGAAGTTATAATTTTACTAGCTCCAAAAAATCCCTGAAAATAAATTTTGAACAGTGATTTGTTTGAACTTTTGAAGAAGTACTTCTGAAGTTCTGCTAATGATGCGTAGATAGTTGAAATAGTGAGTAGTGACGTCATATTATTGCGCGCCAGATTCCTGCAAAACACTAGGTCTGGTGAGTGGTGGGCATAGTGCCATAGTCCACTATGCAGAGGGTGGACCGTGGATGCAGCGTCGGCAATATATGGATTTTTAAGCCCAAAGCGTCGCCGGCCATTTTAAAGATGCGTCGCCGGGTAATTTTTAATGAAAAGCCATTTACGCTGAGTAATGACAAACTATTTACAAGCCACGAACTTATTACAAGGTTGCATGCACGTGTTACCCCAAATAACTAATTTTACCCTAAAAACAGTCCGGTTGTACAGCAAGTGTCAACTGAACAAGTAATAAAGCAGTCTGACTGCTCAGTGCTCTAATGCGACCGAAACTATGCAATCGAAAAAATGTTGTTTACATTTTTTGCGGGAACTCATCGCAACTGATTTCCGGACAAGCTTTGCTGCATCGTAATCCATCCAACGTACCGGAAACCTTACTTTTTTTCTAAATAGTTGGCTGAAGACTGAGAAATATATTAAATGCAAGAATTTCAATCTAAATGTGTCGGCAAGATCTTCTGAAGGCAAAAATTTTGCCGATAATGCATTGCCATAGGTCTTTAAATCTTTGTTCACTCTCTGCACAGTGGGGCATAGTGGCAAAGCAGAGAGCTTTTTAGACTCTCCCTCAAGTTCATTTTTGAGTCCTATAAGTAGACAAGTAAAGCATAGTGGCAAAGCAGAGAGTTTTTTAGACTCTCCCTCAAGTTCATTTTTGAGTCCTATAAGTAGACCAGTAAAGTATCATGCATAGTGGCAAAGCAGAGAGTTTTTTAGACTCTCCCTCAAGTTCATTTTTGAGTCCTATAAGTAGACCAGTTAACTAGTATCATGGATACCAGCATTATCATACATAAGAAATTGGTTAATATCTTGAGTAAATGAGGAGATTGAAAATGAATTGATTCTAAAAAATTTCTGGTTTGTCACTATGGTATCATGGATACCAGCATTATCATGCTTAAGAAATTGGTTCAAATCTCAAGTTTTGGGGAAATTAAAAATGAACTGATTCCAAAAATAAAGCTCTGGTTTGCCACTATGCTGGTGGGAAAATGTTAAGATCCTCAAAGCAAAAGTCCAAGTCAACTAGCTAGTGAGAAGTTACTGAGGACATCAAAACACGTGTCAAAGTTGATAGTTGACCTTGCTCTACTATAGTATATAGTGATAAACTTTGTGTAGAAAGAATATTATGGTTTGAGACTTTTAAATAAGTCTGTGAATATATTAGGAATCCTTTAAGTATACCGTCAGGCATCAAGTGAGTCAACCGGGGCTACTCAGGACAGGCGGGGTAAATTGGGAGTCGGGACAGTCCTCCGACCATAGTGACAATTGACAAACCAGAGATTTTTTAGAATTGGTTCATTTTCAATTTCCTCATTTACCCGAGATTTACACCAATTTCTTATGTATGATAATGCTGGTATCCTGGATACTTTACTGGTCTACTTATAAGACTCAAAAATGAACTTTATGAAGAGTCTAAAGAACTCTCTCCTCTGCCACCATACCGCCGACATGACGTAAAACTGTTTTAGTTGCAAAACTAATTGGAATATTGCAAAACTAAATATACTATATAGTGGCGTAAACATCAACATTTTTCCTATCTATGTAAGATAAAGGAAGTTCAAAAACACTACATTTACTAGCTTTGAAAAATTCCTGAAAGAATGGTGAGAAACGATATTTTGAAAAGTTATACTTCTGCTAAGGTCTGTAGTAAAAAAATATTTGCCGTACGGTATTTAAAAATTTTGCTTAGAAAGAAGTGGCAGACAAGTGTCAGCATGAAAACTTTATTTGCAGAATTTACATACCTCAATCCAAAAAAAATGGCGGCCATTTCCGCACGGCAGGGCTACTCGGGACACCCCCCTGGGGCTATTTGGGACACCCCCAAAAACGGCATTTACAGTAGAACCTCAGTTAGCAAAGGCTCCAGTTAAGAAAAAAATTGATTAAAAACAAAGAATATTGATTACATTTACCTCGTTCAGCGAAAAAAATCACTTATCGAAAAATTAGTGCATCATCAGTTATCACAAAATTGTGCATAGAATGTCATATATAGAATTGTGCACCAGGCATCATAGAATGAAAAGTAATTGACCTAAACTATGATTTATTTCTCCAAAACATATGATGGTTGTCACTAAAACATTATTTTCTGTTTCAGGTATGTTTTTCATGATCTTTTTTTATAGTAAATTCACTTAACCCAATTAAAATGGTATGAAATTACAAGCCATCCTGTAAGCTTACAGATACAGAAAAAATGCTATACGGTTGCTGATATGAAGCTTGCAGTGGACAAGGTTGTTGTAAATGCTCAATGGCGTGTTCATGGATATGGTAATATTGCATCAATAATACAGTAATTAATGTATATGGTAATATCATATTAATAGAGGAAAAATGAGTAAAAATCGCAGGAAATGTCATTTATCCTACTTCTACATCATCTACAATGAAAGAGGAGGACTTCAGAGTACTGTTAGTATTAGATGAGTACACTCTGCATGCTTAAAATATTTTAAAATGAAGTTTTATTCTAAGTGTCCCGAATAGCCCCATTCAACAGGGCTACTCGGGACACTCTTTTTTTGCTTCTGGCACCTTACAAATAGCATATGGAATTTTTTTGGAGAAGCCATGTGATAGCCCTTGCAAAGAGCTTTGAAATGAGCCTAAACTTGTTTATGAAATGTTTTATGGTAAGAAGTTATGAATGAAAAACATTAGAAATCGTCCGGAGTAGCCCCAATTGACAGTAATACAAATTAATAATGCATCACTGGCTCACTGTTTAAAAATTTACCATTATTTGATTAAAGCTATGGCAAATGTAATAAAGGTTGATACTTGACAAGCCAGCATAAAATTTGTAATAATCAACATAGCTGAAAAGGACTTTAAGCAATGTGGGTATAAATGAAATGAGTGAAGAATTTTATTGCCCATTTCATCCTGTTTTTTTTTTTTTCACAAAAAGCCTGGGTTTTTTAATATAACCCAAGTGGGTTGGGCAATTAAAAAAGCCTGGATTTTTTGCTACCCTGTTGCTAAGTGCTCAATCTGATTTAAACTTGGCTCATTTTTTTGTCTGAAGATTGATCTTTGTTAACCATTTCAAATTGAAAGCATCTAAAATGCATTGGAAAGTTTATTTATGAGACTTTTTTACTAAATTACTGAACACTTAATTTTCTCTTTCATAATATTTCTAAAATTCTATTTTTCAGAATTGCTTCTACCACCAAGCCCTGCTACAAGTATGAGCCTTCCACCTGAAGGAGATGCAATTCAGCTAAGCAAAATGGATGTTGATTCATCACAATCTACTGGTTCTGCAGTTGATGTTCCAGATAATGAAGCTCTGAAAAGTATTGTTGAAGGAATGGCCTCATCATCTGTGGATGAAAATGCTTCTGGAGCCAAGCCTAAAGCAGATGCTGCTGATAGCATCCCTTCATCAAGCTTTGCCAAGACTGCAATAAAAAAACAACCTTTGTGTGTTCTTGTGCTTGGAATGGCAGGTTCAGGAAAAACTAGTGTTGTAAGAAGACTCAGTACATATTTAGCCAGTGCTAGGAAGCCATTTCATACTATAAATCTCGACCCTGCTGTCAAGAGTGTGCCATTCATGCCTTACATTGACATTAGAGATACAGTCAATTACAAAGAAGTTATGAAACAGTATGGCTTGGGACCAAATGGAGGCATTGTCACATCTCTAAATTTATTCTCTACCATGTTTGATGACGTTTTGAAATTAATAGCCAAGAAAGAAGACCATTTGGATTATATTATTTTTGATACACCTGGTCAAATAGAAGTTTTCAACTGGTCTGCTTCTGGCCCCATCATTGCTGGGGCTCTTGCATCTGTTTATCCAACAGTAATTCTTTATGTAGTTGACACTGTTAGATCAAATAACACTCAAACGTTTATGGCCAACATGCTGTATGCTTGTTCGATTCTTTACAAGTACAAGCTTCCATTCATCATTGCATTCAATAAGATAGACATAACTGACTGCAAGTTTGCATTTGAATGGATGCAAGACTTTGAAGTGTTCCAAGATGTACTGGCTGAAGAAAGCACGTTTTCCTCCAACCTTACCCGCTCCATGTCACTCGCCCTTGAAGAATTCTATTGCAACATCAAGGCTTGTGGAGTGTCCTCTTTCACTGGAGAGGTGGGTTGCTAAATGTAATTGTAATAAACGTTCATGAATAATTAAAATGCTTACTAGATACCATGTAACTTGATGACTAGTGTAAAATATAGCCCATGACATGAATTTTTTTATGTATCTTTTTATGCCAAATCTTAAAATAAATTTGAGATCTATTGTTTCTCAACTATCAAATTACTTTTACTTACAGCAGATTTTTATGCCTAATATTCAATTTCAAAGAGAAGGTATATTCTTGATGACAAGATTTTTCTCTTACTTTCTTCTAGTGTAATTTTTTTCTTGTGTCAAAGCAAAAATATAATTTTGTTGATTCATGTCTATCAACTTCCCGTGGGCATCATCTAGTTAGCAGTCCTTGCTTATTTTACCAATCTATCTAAAGGGTATGGCTGACTTGGTGGAGAAGCTAGCAGAGGGTGCCATTGAGTATGAAGAATATCGAGCAGAGTATGAGCACCTCAAAGAAGAGTCATCGAAGAGGAGAGAAGAAGAGAAGAAGAAAAGTATGGACAAGTTTAAGGCTGATATTACAGCTGACGGTAAAGAACCCATCAGCGTTGTCCGAGATGCGATCAGGTAAGATGAATAAAGATTTAAAAGCTAATACAATTGTTAAAGATACGTTACTAAGGAAAACCCATAGGGCTTCCATTGAAGTGATTTGAATTGAACCTTGAAATCTTCCCTACCAAAGTTCATATCTTAGCAAGCTATGAGCAAATAATAAATAACTAAACTTTTCCAGCTGAAGTACCGTACCCATAGTAGTGAGTAATTTTATTATCAATCGTAATTTGATGGAAGCAAGTAAAACTTTTTTTACCGTTCATTCAGCCATCTATTATACCAATTTTTAGTTCCACTGTTTGTTCTGAAATAGGTACCAAACTTGCTGTAAGATAAAAATCAAATGTCAAAGTTACGTTATGCTCAAGCAGGCTAAAAATTTGTGACATTTTATTCTGTACGTTTGACATGTAAATTATTGTATAATAAACTTTAAGTTTTTGCCTTTTTCCACTTTGATAGCATTCTAATTTACAGTATTTTCGTAGTACCTTGCCCTGCACCTTTTATTTTATTTCCAGAAACGAGACAGAAATGCTGGTCAACAATTACCAGTCGGACTCTGGGAGCGAAGATGAAGAACTAGACGCCGATGATATCGAGGAAACCAAGGAGATTGAATCATTCCAAAGCTTCCTCAGGCAGCAAAAAGAGAAGGCCGAACAGCAAAGAGCTCATAAAATAAGAGAGCAGAACCACCAAGCAGAATGAAGTGAATGAACTAATAGTTAAATTAGGTTGAATTTAAGTAACGCGAAAAAAAGAAGACTTGCTTCTGTTTACATCGACGATCAGGAAGGCTAAAGAACTGTCTTATGATGGTCATAAATTATTAGTGGTGTACGTACTTTGGTTTAGTTTGTTCAATTTATGAAATTTCACAGCTTAGAGCTGATCACAGCCTGCAACTCAAATAAGTTATGAAGTGCTATATTTCGCACTACAATGTTTCCTTCTTCAGTTGAATATTTCTTTGTCTTTTGGTTGAACTGCTACACGGACCAAGTTCACTGTTGTCTTGTTTCTGAAACCAATGACAATATTGCCTAATTTTGCTATACTCGCGTTTATTCTCAATTGGCAACAAGATACCGCTATACGGTACTGATATCTCTTTCTGCCAAATTACGTTTCAATTCTTAAACATTATCTCCAAGAATGATTTTTTTTACTGGGAATGATTCATTATGTACGCAACAGCCATTCTGCTCTATTTTGTTCACTTTGACGAACGTCGAATGCAACCCCACGATGCCCTGACTTCGGCAACCCTGCTCGTTGTGCAACATGTTATTTTCATTGTGATGAAGGGATATTCATGTAATGAAATGCAAGATGATAGCAAAAACTGCTACTGAGACCATTTTCTTATTATTTTCCGAATTCACATCCTCGATTGTTTGCATGAGGCGTTAGGGTGCGGCTGGTAATGAATATATAGGTATTACCGGAGTCGTTTTTTGTATGACATTTATAGATGTCCACTCATGGTATTCATTTCTTCTATTGAAAAATTCTTGTGAAAGTACTTTATTAAGTAATTTATTCACAAATGTTTGTGAAAATGCATTGAAGATTGCTACTTTCACTTGAATAGAATTTGATCAATTATTTTAAATTGGTCTGGAATCTGTCATTCTGTAGCACGAAAAAGATCTTGGCTATTCTTCCTCTCAAACGATAATTTTCTGCGGCAAAAATTTCATTGCCATTCTCTAGCAATAACGACCATTTCCTATAACCGAAGATCATTGCTAAAATTTAGCTCTAATAATTTCCCATAATCAAAAATATTTTCTATCCTTCAACACAAACCATCATTTCTGCAACAAAACATCATCGCTATTCAGGGCGTAGACGCTTCTAGGCCGCCGTCTTTTTATAGGCAAGAATTTGTCAATACAGAAAGGAGTTTTCGTCCGTCCGTCTCGGTCGCAAGGTGCGCTGGTTGACACTGGCTCTTTGCCCGCGCTGCTATTTGTTTGCCTTGGTAATTAATGGGGACTGTGTGAATGAGGAAGTGGAGAAGCTATCCGATCCACCGAGTTTGTACTTCGTCTTTCTACGTTAGGATTTTTCCTAGCCTTGGGGTTAGAATTTTTTCGTTCGACTACGACAGATAGAATTTCACCAGACTTGGTCAAGTGGAATCAACGCGAAGACTTCTTTGTGATATTAGCTTCATAGTTTCCAGAAAAAATCTGTCTGAGTAACCTTTGGAAACGATTAAAGACGATTCGAACGAATAATTTTATCCTTCGCAGTTGTTGATAACTATTTTTGAGTCACAAAAACGGCTCCTGAATCATGTGGACGCCGTGAATCATTTATACGATAAAATCGCCGGTGCGGAACGTTCGTTATCAATGAGGGAAAATAAGTGATCTTGTTAAGTACTGTTAGATAAGCGCATATATCCGCGTTAGATTGATGCATAGAAAGTCAAAAATTTGTTGTATAAAAATTTCTTCAAATGGAAACGCTTCTTTCTGGAGGCAAAGTCGCACAATCACAAACATAAATCGACGGCTAATCTTTTTAGTTCACGAGAAGATTTGTTTCAGGTGTAAAATTGTAAAAAAATCGGCGCATTAGTTCTAGGTCGTGAGTCCCATTCCGGTGCCAAAGTCAGCAGACAATGTTGTGCACGTCTCAGGCTGCCTTGGCATGCGCGTTATAGGCAGCTTATAGCCCATAAGATGGGATTACCAAGACTATTGGATTACGGACGACATCGCGAAGAAGGTAGGTAACTCGAGCTTCGAGTTTCTCCTTCTGAGCGAACATAATGTGGCCTTCGACGATCCGAAAAGATGGCGTGGCGATAAGTGACCATTTTACGTGAGATCTCAAATTTCGCTGGGTCGTCATCACGGCTGTCAGCGATGCGTGTTGGACTGTTGGTCGTGTATTACATCTGGAGGTCATTTTGAGAGGTGGAAATGGAGGTATTTATTGTTTTTTTTATTGATGTCATGATGCTTTTTTGTACTGCTTCCCTTTAAATTATGTAATATGTATACAAATACATGTATCTTAGGCTACTATTGCAACCAATTTAATTGTAACGGAATATAATACCTACTGAATATAATACCACCTAAAGTAACACTTGATTTTTTTCATGTTACATGTTTGAATCTTCAAGATTCTTTATAAACTTAGTTACAGAATCGAGAAAATATATCTTAGAATTTAAAGAAACCTTTTGTACCATCGTTTCTTGTAAAAACTTTTTTGAGTTTTTATTCGTGCTAAAAATTGTTTAATGACAATTGTGCAGTTGTCTGTTCAAATTGCTATTAAGTGGTCTGTTTAAGTTTGTTTAAATTACTATTTGAGCAAACAAGCAATTGGCGGCTCTTCGTATATAATGGAGCTTGCTTACCCACACTAAAAACGTGATATCTTTTATATTTTTTTCAGATATTTCGGCAGCTGCAGACTCATGAGATTGAATTAGTGGCAGCCGTGTACACTCTCAAAGTTAGCGTATCAAACGCTGCAGAGATGCTGATCGTGCAGGTCATGTCTAAAGCGCAGATACCATCAAAGCGGCATGCAAATGTAGGGATAGAGAAGAGGAACCACCCACGCTCGTTGCCAGATGCCCCTATAGTTCCTAGAGCTAAAGTGCTCACGTTTCTGACCTAGAGCGCCGGCCAAAGACGCCTGTGCCTCAATCTAGTCGTGTTTTACTCCAACTCGATGCCCCAGGGCGACCCCTCTGCGACCGGGGGCCCTTGTGCAGCCTTTAGTATTCGTGTTCACGAAGGGGCGCAGCTGGAAACTAATGAAACCTCAGACGTATATGGTCCGAGAGCGTTCCGCTTGCTCGTACCTCCGAGCACGCAAACATCAGTGGTCATTTTTGCGAGCGGTTGCTCACTTATACAGAGCGCCGCATGAAGAGCGCAACTTATTGACCGGGCTTTGCGTAAAAAACCGTCTGCGCTTTATCGCTGATCTCGTTATTCCTAGGCTTGAAGAGACCGCTTCAATTAAGTGATAGGACAGAACCAAAACAACGACTGTGGAGCCTAGAGATGAAATGATCAGCTTTGGCGAAAATTGGTCGTATTTTAGTCGGTTTAGGTGGGGCACGAAAAATACGACCTGAAAGATATGAAGTCCCGAGTCTTGAACTCTACCCGTAGGCTTCTCTAGGCTAGTTGATCGATAATTGAAGTGAATAGAGGAGAGCTTGCCTTGATTTTTTTAATGAAACCAAACATCAATATACATCTATTATCTTGAAACGAGAATTATTTTAGTTTACCACCTTTCTTGAAAAATTTTACTAAACAAACATTCACTGCTAAAGTTTTATCCGTTTGATTTGTATGATTGCATTGAATTCGATATGAATGCGATCGAAATTAATTTTTTTTATCATTGATAATTTCAACGTGAACGAAACAAATTATAGTTTTTATAGTGTAAAATTTAACGCCCCCTTACCGCCTGACATAAGTAACCGGAGCAATATTGTCACAAGCCTACCCAAAAAGGATATATAGCTAGTGAGCGCAAAATGACTTGCACTGATGATTGCCGCCGCGTACGACAACTTCAAATTGTTTTCTGTTGCGTACAAACGTCCTCAGGTTGTTACACTCAATAGTTTACGTATAATTTAATTTGAAAGTTATATTCCCGGAGAGTGACATACAGCGGTAGAGGGTTAAATTGAACCCCAAGAGATCTATAATGATAATTTCTGTTCCGTTAGCTCTCCACGCACTGGTTGTTTATCACGATTATTCATCTTATCATTAAAGTAAATTATTCAGTCACGATACTTGCATATCTTTCATTGTAACCATGATGAAATTCTAGCTTCGCACACGGGAAGTCAAAATGAAAAAAGAACATCTACACAGCAGAATTTAATTTCCAAATCACTAATCAAAATTTCCGTTCGATAAGTTATAGACGGAGGAGTGTCATCTCCGTTGTGTTCGTGCTCGAAAACATGAACACATAAAGTGTCAATTTCATCCGGTCGACTAAAAATGTCCCTCTCGGCACCTTCATTCGTCGTGAGCAATTCTCAGACGACCATCATTTACGATGCGTTCCACCTGTCGACCGGCGAACCTAAGTTGAAAATTAGGGAGGCTGCGGTGTTTCTTGGGTCTTTTGCCATCCATTAGAGCGCACTGGTCGAGGTGCCATTGTTTTCTTTAAGAAGAGACGCGCTCCGTCTTCGCCAGTGTCGAGATGTCTTTTACCTGCACCGCTTTGAATGCTTCCTCTAGTTTGCTGTTCTTGTTAGTCTGGAGTTGGGGAACGGTGCCTTCAAAGCAGCCACAGCAGAATGGCTCCAAAACACTAATTCAAAAGCATCGAGCTAACAGGGCAGGCATGACTGCGCATAAATTTACTCTAGAATAAAGTTTATTTTGTCTTCTTGCGCGTTTACTCCACCTTTACAAGTCACTATTAAAGAATAAGAGTTGTTTTCCCGTTTATGTTGAAAAGGAAATATGTTGAAATTTGATTTAAATGGATACAGCGCTAGCTCAATAGTAGTTACTTTTTTTCTAAATATGGGAGCTCTGGTTCTTGGCCCATGAAAATATCCTACCTGCTCAGAACTTGATGTGTGTCATGTTATGTTGCTGACATAAAAGATTTGATTGCTTTTGACCACCATATCCAGCTGAGCGGCTTGGACTCGTCCGCTTCAGAAGCACTTCTTTTCCTTCCATTTTAAGACACGCACTTGTCGGTCCGGGACGTTCACGCGCCCGAAAACTTACCTCATTTATCTTTAAAAGTTATCTCAGAGCTTTACCAAGTTTCTCTTACCTCTGCTGTGTAGTTGGTGTTCTATTCATACCAATAAGGGCGATGATTCGATTATTATTAGATTGTCGATGATTATCATAAACCAGTGACACACAATTAAATTTAGCAACTTAAATTGCTTTTGTCACTTCAAGAAATTGTGGGAAAAATTAAAATTTCACAGAGTTGGATGCTGTTCTAAAAGAATCTTATCGATATTCTACATGTAATATCAGCAGTGCTCTATTTCTCCACCATGAACTTCATGTTCCTTCACCATATTTCTAGCGCCATTGTGAAGCAGGAGAAGGAATTCTCAACGTCGTGAACAAGGCTTGGCATAGCACCTGATTTCCCACAGCGAGTGACGTGATCACATCCTGTGCCTCGCCGGTGCGTGGGTAAACGGTCGCAATGGCATTTAAATTGCTCCTACTCGTTATTTCGGCTTTTCATTTCTATCCAAAGGTACAAAAAAAATTTCACAATAATCACTTATCTAGTAGTGATGACGAAGATGAAAATTTTCCTTTTTCAGTTTCTTGATTAATGAACCACCCGTGGAGCTTTCAGGATTAGCTGTCATCCTGGAGTGAGCCTCTTTTCAATTGAATGGCTTCAGACTAATGAGCTCGATGGGTTGATTAATATAATTGTTTTTGGATGAAGTAATTCTGATTGATGGGCCACATTTTGTGACTCACTCTAGGAGCCAATTAATTTAATTGTTGTTCTCATGACATAGATTTTCATTTAGGAATGATTCTTCAACATACTGAATCGAAAGAGTTGAAATCAAAATTATTAATTATAACAGAAGGAAAAGGAAAAGTAAATTGGTTCAGAACGCAGTATTTTATTAAATAGGATGTGCGATTACATAGGTTATCGAACATTGGTTTATCATGACTTTAAAATATATTACACAAGACGAAATGTATTACACAGGTCGGATAATTTTTCAGCTGTAATTATTTTAAGGCATACAATTTAGTTTAATTCTAAGAGTTTCGTTCACTCTATGGAACTGATATTATCTGGAATGCGGAACCTATATTTCACTGCTTAGTAGGAACAAAATAATGTGTTCATATTTTCTGAACCAACACGTTGTTGCGTAGCAACCGCGTGTTTGTCGAGCTCACTGGAGTACGGAGCCACACGAGAGGCAAGAAGATAATCACAAAAATAACACAACAATACAAAGGAGTGAAGGGGGGGTTGTGGATGAGGGGAGGAAGGGTAGGCCCCGTCGCGTTCAACTTCTATGGTCCCTTCGCGTTCAACTCTGGTTTTCTTGGTAACCTGAACATGATATATGTCGGGAAAGAATATTATACTTATTGCAGAAATGCATCAAGACACATTCTTTTGCAGTTATTTTTCGAACGACATCCTTGCAATACGAAACTACATAGAAATAAAAACCTATAAAGGGGTCATGCTTTCCCACGTGTGGTCCGCATATTGTGCAGCTGCGGATCAGCGGCGGGATACACAATGACGCTCACTTCCTCTCTATAGAATAGCTTGCGTAAAACTCCATCAACGAATATTCCTCTATTTCTAAGATGATGAAAAAACGTGTAGATAGAATTGCCTTGCACAACGGTAGTTCATTTGCCGCCTCCCTCGGTTGCTGTGCAGACCAACCGACGGTTTCCCAACACCATTGAAAGGAAGCTGTTGCAGGATTTTTTTCAGGGATTGCTGCATAGCTAAACATGGATGGGATACCAAAGTTTTCAAAAGATCTGCGTGCATAACAGAACTATTGAAGGCACGATAAATTCCTGATAGCGCTGGTATACTGCAAGGGACCAATCTCTGCACGCTATATCTTATATACATATATTAGTCAAAATTTGTGTGTGTGTTTTAGCTACTTATACTTAGCAAATATACTTATACTTACAGCAAATACTTGGGGGCTATTGAGGTGCATACTCAGGATACTTATCGTGTCGGGATATTACCTAGAATTTAAATTTTATTCATAGTTGAAGAATAGTAAGGCATTTCATAACGGAAAGGAAAGGCTTGAGTTGGATGATTGATTTCAAATTGTTTAGTGATTATTAATAACAAAGACATGGAATAGATTGTTTATAATTTAAAAAGAAAGTCAAATGGGAGTTCTGTATTATATGAAAAATATTTGTGCAAACGGGTCTTACCTTAATTTGATTTTATTCGAATTTACTAGATTCGTTATGACGAAATTCGAATAAGGGTTAACCGATCCCCGCGGGAAAGCAGAGCTAACCTATTAGAGTGATGATATAATTCTATGTAAGTGATTGATTAATAAGATACAATGATATTGTGCAATAAATTCTTTCTCTAATCGCTGTCCCTGGAAATTATTTGGCTGAAATTAGGTTAAAAAACGTTTGAAATAGCAATTGTGTCAAAAATAAAAATAAAATACATTGTTAGATATTAGTGCAGCGTCTGACTATTAGTACAGCATTCACATACAGCATGTGAATGCTGTACATATTAGTGATATTAGTGCAGCATACAGCATGATATTAGTGCAGCATTCACATATGAAATTCAATTAGCGTCACCGGCAGCGTTATTGTAGATTATCTTCTTGATAAAATTTTTTGTTAAGAACTCACAATTTATCACGAATTTTTTGTAAATAAAATTACGCCCGAAGTTCTCTCTTGTTGCAGCCGGCAGAAAATACCAAAGAAATCAAGTCCCCCGAGCGTTGGCAGAGCGGAGCAATGGCTGTATTGTTGGGCGGATGAAAAATAAGTTGGCCACGGTTAGAAAAAAGAATGAATTCCTGCACGTTTCCAGTATTATGGATCACCACAACCGACGAGCAGGTTGCTATCGCAATGAAATGGGCAATATTTTTATACGTATTTTTATTGCATGTTAACTTCTAGCAAGATGCCTAAGCTACTTGATGCGTATTGAAACTGAGATGCATATTGAAACACCAGCTCGTTTCAGAGGGCTTCAGTCGACTTGAAATATTATCAAGCCCCCCTCAAAAATTTCTGTTCATTTATTAAAATCTTAGTTTTACAAAAAATGTTAATAAATTTGATATATGTTGGCATGAATATAAATTTAAAGTCTATGATAAGTAAGGATATAGAGAGCATCTCATTATTGTTCGAGATTTTATACGATTTTTTAATAGACTTCTCTGTAGAGGTCATTTACCAAGTGCAAAATGATTGTAAATAAACCTAAAAATTTGTAGCATTTATCTGAACAAAAATGTTCAGCTTAAGAATTCACAATGGACAGAAGAAATTAAATGGAAATTTTAATTTAAAAGAAATTTTTGGGAAAGACCGTGAAGAGTTGGACGTCAGCGATGAGGTTGCGCGCTACATGACCGGCGGATGAAACTCCAGGACGAGCAACTGAACGCTTCGCTGCCCCCGCACGCTTCGCTGAGTCTGCTTCAATGTGCAGGCCATATTGTAAACAAGATGTTCCATTCAAATAGAGTTCAATAGGAGTTCAAAAGTTATGAGAATGACTTTAAGTTAAGTTTCCCATAGCCAAAAAAAAACAACGCATTATCGGTTATATATATGTCTGCTTTGGTTTCTTTAGCTGCAGTATGAGAATTTTAGAGCATGGCTTCTTTGTTAGAGGCTCATTTATTTGCATTTGCAACAGTGTTAGTAGAGAAAAATAATAAATAAAAACAGCATTTGAAGTAATGAATTTTGTATTAGGCGGAGGATTGGTCGTACCTTTCCACTCGCACGTTGTAAAGTATAATTCTACTGACAAAAATTAAAATAAATGTTTTCTGTTTCTTTAGCTTGGCCATCATGCTTGAATAAGCCGAGCGAGTTACTCTTTCAAACTCTTTAAAGAGCATTGACAATGTCATGTTTACGTTTTAATTTATTTACTTCTTAGTAAATCAAACAACTTTCAGTCGGATGCGAAACAAAAGTTCTCCTACATTAAATTCTATTCATTATATCATTTCTCGTACAACATGCCTGCTTCAAAATAAAGAAAGAAGAAGAATAATTTGAAAAAAATTTATGTTTTGACCTCCCGTACTTGAAGCCTCACAAAGATTCATGAAAATGTTCTTCAAGTTTTATTCCGATCTTCACGGATCTCGTGAAGATCGTTGGCATGCGCTTAACAGCTGCAAGTCACCCAATGATATGCAAGTCATTGTTTGTTCGAATGAGACTATGAACCATGTGATTGAATTAGTTGTCGCTACATCTCACCTTTCGATATTTTTTAACATTCATCAGGACTGGAACGAATCCATTTTTGACGTCAACACGCAAAACATTTGCGTTTATAAGCTGTTAACAAAATGTCTTAAATGTCTAAATGTTTGACCAGGCTATTTAAACAATAAGAACAATAAGGTTTTCTAATAAATGAGAAACTAAAATACTTTACTGTGGAAATGCGTATAATTCGTTATGTAGTGGTCTAAATGCAGTTTTTTCATCATCGACTCAGTTCTGTGTTTCGTGATGATTTTAAATTATTTTTTAATTGATTCGTCGAAACGAGAAATAATGTGCTGATAGAACAGATGTATATTTCTTCCAATTCTATCATAAATTCAGTAATTTACATTATTGAATTCTTAGATGAACCAATTGTTCGAATGTTTTCAGCAGGTTCCCCTGTGATATTTTTGGCGCTGTTGTAACCAGAAGTGGGTATGCCACTAATCAAAGTTACTTCTATAGGTTTTAGGTAGGCTGGGTAATGTACAAAATTGAACAATCCTCCAGTGAGAACATAAAGAGCGAACGAAGAGTGGGCGGTATCGCATGAGCGATCTTCTCAGCCTCAGTCCGGCGTGACGTTCCAGACGCTGGTGAACTCCAACACAAATTCCAGGCATTCTTGGCTGGCGCAGACGTCCATGGAACGACGTAGCGCGTGCGCTGGTTATGCAGAAAATCCGTCAGATGGTTCCAAGGATTAAATTTTTGGGGTTGATAACAGTTTTATTGGCACATTTGCTATATACATGAACTTTTTTGTTATGGTGAAACAATTACTCAAGCTTGAAACTTTGAATGGAATAATGTCTGAAAGGAGTACGAGCGTTTAGTATGAAGTCGACGCACAGGTGGCGCTTGCATCGCCTTAAAAAACTAGCAGCAGCCCTTCAGTTCCAGTTCCAGCCGTGGCAACCTCCAGTATCTGTGTAGATGTGACGTAGTTAGGTCGCACTTTATTGAGTGTGCTCGCTCCATTGTATGAGGACGGTCATCTGTGTATTTTCACCAGTAATCTGCGGTAAGTCAACTTCAGCATTATTTTCAGCTGATTTATACTTACGTGATTACTTATTTATTAGTTTATGAAATATGAATAGACATAAAAAAGACCACTGAATGCAAATCAACCGTACGGCGATGATCAGGTGACTGGTCTACAGAGTCCAGACTCCCACTTCGTTTGTTGCTATCTAAGTTTTTCTAACTTCTAATTCCCGTCACTCATACTAATAGAACTATGCCATTTGGTGTTGATGCTTTATTTACCTTGTGCTTGGATCCTGCATAGGTAGAGTCCTGTGGTCGACAAAAGCTGACGTGGATTACTACTTGAAGGAACACTGGTCGAGGTCTCCTAACATGCCATAAGGCTTATGCTTATCATGGCACAGTGAAGGTCTCAGAGTGCATTCACTTTAAGATAATGACAGCTCAACAGATTTTTCTTCAAATTAAATAATATTTTTCGTTAAAGAATTATCAAGAGTTAGTGTTCCATCACCGATTTAAGGTATTTTAATTATTGGATTTTTTCAACAATTGTCTGCGCCGTCTGCGCTGTCGGCTGTCTGAGCCGTCTGCACCGACTTTGAGTCTGACTATAAATGCCCACAATATATTACTTATTTGGACGACAATCAGGTATTTATTAGCTGTGATTGGCCTGAGATACATAATACGTTGGTAAATGCGTGTTTCTGCCCCACTACTAAATTCGAAGATTTTTGCACATTGCACGAATGAAGTAAATAGTATAAAATAGTGAGTAACCTACACGGTATTATTGCAGATTAACTACATCCAAAAAAAGGGTGTTTTTTTTTAATTATATGTTTTTTGGGGTGTAGATTACGAATCTGAAATCCATTTTTGGCGGTCGGCATCGGAAAACCGATTTTTTTCGCGACTTACTAACATGGGGGTTACGTAACTTACGTTACCCACTCACCTTTATATAAAGGGTCGGATTTAAAAAATCGGTTTTCCGATGCCGACCGCCAAAAATGGATTTCAGATTCGTAATCTACACCCCAAAAAACATATAATTAAAAAAAAACACCCTTTTTTTTGGATGTAGTTAATCTGCAATAATATCACCTACACAATTCAATCTTTAACTCGCCTTCTATAATTATGCTCCACTGAAATAAATGTTGCTGAAAGGTAAAATCGCAAAAGGTAATAATCAGTACTGATTGAAAATAAACAGCTCGTGACATACTCTAATGGTATTCGAATCTACCGATATCTATCAAGTGCTTTACTTAATTAGTTGTAGGATGTATTTTTTGTATAGATGGATGTGATAGAACGCAGCATGTATAGCACGAGTAAGCCAGAGCAGGTGCTGGTGAATGTTCTGTGCCAAGAAAGGAATCTGCGAGCAGCTGCTAGTCGCCGACACCCCGCATGCGCGCGGCCTGATATCGCAACCTGTCCTGCTCCGGTTTCTCACCATATTTTTCGTAATCCAAAATGCACAAATAGTTCAAAATTTTAATCAATTTATATTTATTTTAAAAGATAATTTTATATTTTTTGATGAAATGTTTGGAGTTTTACGACATTAGTGATTTCCAATTGATGTAAATGTAGGAAAGCTTAGCGAATAAATGATAAGAGTTAACCTGAAAGTTCCTGTCTTCACACAAGTATTCACACAAGTATTCACGAGTATCTCAAGAAATCAATTAGATCTCAGTTTAATTTCGTTCCATTTGAAGTACTTTTTCATGATCTAATTCAAGCCTAGCGTAGCACTTCTCGAAGCTTTGTATCTTGAAAGTTCGCGGCAGTGACATTTGTCTTGCATGAGCAAGCGTTGCCCAAGGACGTCTGTCGTCCAGAGAAGCGATCGTTAATCTTGCTCCGGGTGGATTTTGGTTGCGAGAAAGATGGTCTGTCGTGGTCACTGCATTAGCGACTTACTTACGGCTCTGACACCGACCTGAAACTGCACTCAGAGGCTATCATACATCATTGTTGGCAACTACCGCTTGCGACTGCTGTTCAGGATATTTCTGTTCTTGTAACTACCGCTTTTATTTTTGTTGTTGCATTTGATTTTCGCGCTATTTCTGTTGTTGCAACTGCCGTTCATGTATTCTTGTTGTTGTAACTGCTGCTCGTGATATTCCTGTTGTTGTAAGTTGTAACTAATCCTTTCTTTTGTAACAAATTCTTCTGCTTTCACGACGGGCGTTTGTGACATTGCTAATGCGATTGCTGATGCTTCTGCGGCTGCTGTTTTTTATGCTTAATATTTCTGCTGCCGGTTTTGCTAATAGGTACTTGGTCACAAACATTCATGGATCCGTTGCTACCACTTATTATAATGCTTATAATGTTGAAGAAATACTACCTCTGATGAATTTCGAAAAGTGAAGCTACTTCGGGTGCTGGCAATGGGTTCCTATTCTTACTGATGCTTGACATTTGATGGGTTCCAAGTTGGAATATTAAATGTCAAGCAAGCGTTTGGTTTGGTGAATGAAAGAGAAAAACGTAATTCTAGTAAGTTTAAAAGTAGAATAAAAATTTTGTAAATATGTCTCTTCGACCTAAAACTTATAGAAGCAAAAATTTTTACTATTTCAACGGCAAATAAAAGACCAGTTTTTGTTGAATAATTTTGTTGATTGTGATTTTTCAATTTTATTTTCATAAGAGTCGCTAGCAAACATGTGAAAAAATGGACAAGTCACATTACGATTCAAAATTGGAAGTCGCTTCATGATTTGTCACTCCCCAGTTTAAAATAATAGGAGACGGAATGGCCAATGGATGGCCAATGGCCAGTAGTTGTTGATGCAGTCGGTAAACAGACTCAATTATTTGAAAATTTTCTCATCATCCACAATTAGAGCTATGACACAGCAAAATGAGATTTTCTCATTTGAACAAATTGAAGGTCAACGTTTCCTTTTTGTAGGACAGCTTCGTATGTTTTTTTATAAGTGCTAATCTTTCAAGAGTTGACTATTGATTCTTTTCAATTGAACCATGTGCTGCTGGTTAAATAGTTGCAAAAAATCGAGTACTATTTCTGTCGATAACGTAGTTATTAAAGCGTCAATACGAATAAAGCAAATCGTCTTCCTATAATAACGAAAAACAAAAAAACTGTATTAAAATAACCAGAGATTGCGTGATTAGCGTGTTTAAAATGTTCATTTATGATGGCAGCCTCTCTGATGGCACTTGCAGTTTCCCTTGACTTCCATACATTAATTTATAATAAGCGGACCTGAGAAGAAATCACCCCTTGATAAGCGGCTGTGTCGACCGTGGTGTCCGCGGTCAAGTGCGGGACTCAGTCCACTATTCTGACCGGAAATCCTTCAGGGTTGCTGTGTTTTTATAGGAATTTCGGTCGACTAGCCCTAAAGCCTCTCTACTCTTGAGGATCTTTTTCTGGCGCTTTTCACTCCTGAAGGCGAATGGGAGCAAACACGACCGCGTTAGGCTCGACGGACGGATCATGTTTTTAATCCCATTGGGATGCTCAGCGGATATAACAATGAATTCAGCCCTTGTTGGTGCTCTTGTTGCCAAAACCTTGTTTTCCATCGTAAAATTTAGACTGGATCCTTTTCAAATCACTTCGTATTTTTTTGCTCTAGGTTAGCGTGGATGTCTCATTTTAATCGATGCACGCTTTTACAGACAAGAAATGCTCTCAAACTTTATTTTGTTACTCCAAAGTTATTATCGGTCAAAAATTCAATATCATCTTGTAATTTGTAAATAACTAAAATCATCTTGTGCCTGTTTACAGGTTGGTTTGGGTCCTTTAAACCTTACCACGTGTCAACCGTCCTTAAAGTTTGATGGTCGAACTTCACGGTTTGCCGATACGCAGATTAGAACAACGCGTCTCCGGTTGTACGACCTGCTTTTAGAAACCTTTTTTTTATTCAATGAAATATTTTTTATATTCTTACCTTCGTTACACTTGTTTTCTTAATTTTTTTCCTTTTGTCTTAGTCATAACTTCGGTTCATTTGTTTTTTGTAGTGTACCGGTACTTGTAAAAACACTTATGTTTTTATTTGTTTCTTCTCCGCCAATAACTCCAGTGGTTAGAACTATGTCGTGCATCCTGATTTGTTTCATGTTAGAATGGGCATTATTTGTTCTGGTCTGTTAACGAAGTAATTTTTTCAGAACTATAATTACACTTATTGTATTTCTACTAGCGAGAAAAACTTATTTAGCTGCTTATTTTAGTTATTTTTGCAACTTTTGCAATTCGTAATCAGTAACAATGCCGTTATTCACAAGTTATTTCTTGTCATCCCGGTACCAGACTTTAGTGGTAAGGCGGTTCACTGGATGTCTTCCAGCAACCACCTGAACGGATCATTATGGTCGGGACCTCCCCGTGGCCGTCACAGTTTCATTTTAGCTTGAACACATCCAGTTGCCCACAGCTCGGTACAATACATTACTGGTACCCAGGAATCAGATTTTAAACGTGAACGTTATTATAAATAAATGTTACCACATTATTTTCCTGGCAACTTTCGTCGGTCAGAAAAAAAGAGGAATCAGTATTAATGTACAAAACTCCCGGTAATGGACATCATTTTTGAGAATGTGGCCAGAGGAACCCAGACAGACCGCGTTCAGGTGGCCACAAGATCAAACTTGTTCGCGTATTAGCGGTCCGAGACGCGCCGCAGGGCTCCGCAAGCTGGCCTTTTTTTGACAACCGTTCTTCTTTGCCTTAGTCTTTTATGGTCGGGTATACTGTCGTTGCCAAGTCGCTTAAGTCTTTATCTGCTAAATTTGTAAAGTGACGTTCTTATTATTTCGTGTTATGCGTCGATAGGTATTTCAGTAAATAGTAAATTATTACATAGTATCCTATTATGACTACCTTACTCCTGCAGCGCGATTTCCTTTCTTGATTTATTTCTAAAACTTTTTTCTAAAATGTTGATTTTATTTTCACCATTTAAAATAATTTCATTCATTAAATTACAGTTCTGTCATTTCCTCACGAACTGAAATTGTCTAGAAATCAACTTAAGGCTCCATTCCTGACACCTGAAATGTTTGTCTCAAATACTTCGCAGTTTTGATTAAAAAATATATTCATGCCAAATACATTGGCGGGAAAGTACTCGGACAAATTTCCATTTTTAATGTAATGAATGGTTCAGTGGAAAAGGAATTTTTACGCCTTAATTTTATCTCTCGACTTGCCGGCATTTGAGTGGCAAGACAGGCATCTGTACGTACCTCTACATACCACCGTTCAAATTTACGTCTTCCTGTACCGAGTCTGGAGCGTGGTTTCTTTGGACAAATATTCTTTGTACTTCGATTACGTTTATTCTCCATACGCGCGTGGTAAGAATAAGCAAGATCTCTGCCGACGTGATACGGATCTTGATTATTTTGTCGGTCGGCGGTCAGTGGACTAACACGATTTGGTTCGTTGGCAATATTAATTTCTAATGTCGGCATTTTCTCTGAACTTGTGTCGGTAGGGGCAGAAGCGAACTCGTTATGGAAATTTCGGCTATCAAGTTTACTTCAGATAGATCTCTAGTAGTTTGAGAATTCAATGTAATTATTTGATCAATTGATCGCTTCGTGACTCTTTATAAATTTATTTACAATTTCATCATGTTCGATTATTACTTCGATTTGCAGCGGTCGATTGTTTTATACTTCGAAGTAACATACAGGTCCTCGAAACTGTTTAAATCATCAAATTTTATTATTTAAAATTAAAAAAAACGGAAAAATTTTGGAGAAATGTTACTACGTGTGCTGTTCATCATCCGAGCTCATTGCCCGTCATTTTTGCGAAACATTAGGTATATGAACATTTGTCATCCATATTGCGAGGTTTTATCCATATATGTGATGGGAGAGAGAGTACTAGACTGTTTTTATTTTATTTTCGGGATTTCAGATTTCAATAATTTGTCACATCTATTGACTTTTGCAATGTGTATCTCATTTTTAAATCTCGATCAAATTTCTTGAGAAGGGAAGGGGGGTCGTTCTATGGGTTCAAAGGCACACGACAAGGAATTTTTCATTTCTTCTGCGAATCTTCTGAAGTTTGAAGAGCAAAACGCCTGTCGCCTGTTCAGGTCACTCGACCGTGTTTGTATGCAAGAAGAATTCACAATCACAATATCTCTCATATCGCCGGCACAAAATTTCGGGGCAAGCATCCGAGAAATGACGTCGCTAAAATTGCAATTTTGCTAGATTTAATGCTAAACCTAAAAAGAAAACAAAAGAGAACTGAACGATATACTGTAACATAATCGAAGCCTCGTTAAAAAATTTAAATTTTGTTATTTGGACTGAATTTGTCTATTAGGTAATTTATTAAAATTCACTAGAGAATTCAGCAGAATGCATTACATCGAGAATGGAGCAAAAATACCAAGTTTCTGTTCCAGTTCGCTGGATGCCTTGTTATTTCACAGAACTAAAAGCTGTCGCCATGGAATCCAGATATCAATGTTTATTCTGGCGCAGCATCTCTCTTGGTCAGAGTTGTTTTTGACGCAGCACTTCTGGCTCGGAACAAATCTGGAGCGCCTCGGGAATATAGAGCTGAAGAATGCCGTTAAGATTGCAGCGCGTTTCTCCCTATCTCAAGACGACATTATTATGGGCAGATGCTCCGAGCTCTTCGGGAATAAGAGGAGTTCATCTCTCCTAAAATTCCCTTGCGCTTGCCTGAACTTTCATGGAGAAAACGAAATTGTTTGTTTTTTTCTCAATTTTGGAGAGGCTTTCTTAAGATACTGTGAAATTTCATGAAAACGTAATTTACCTACATGTATAATATATAAAAATTTTAATAGGAAGCATTTTTCAAGGTAGATAAATTTACTTATATGTTAAATGTATTTAAACTGCATCAAAATGTTTATTATCTGAATATTTATACTAATGTGCCATAATTAGGATTTTGGTGTCGGAAAACGGTCAGGTTCAAAGGCGCAGTGTATGACTCCATCAACGTGCATAAATCTTCATGAATTTTCCCAATAACCACAAGGTTTTGAACTTTGTTGCCCATAACTTAACCGTGAGACCTCAAAGTTAGCGACAGAATTTTACCATCTCTTTCGTCATAAATCTTATGAGGAGGCTCTTCATTATCGTATGCGATAGATAGCTGGTCCCGTCAACCAGCCCGTCTAATTAAACTCGTGACGTGTAAGGGTTTCTAGCCGACGCTCGGGGCCGAAGTTTTGGCTTCACCTGAAACTGCGTGGGTGGCAAGAGGTGCTTCAATTATTGTTCATAGGCGGGGGGTTTACTTTGATCACCTGTAATCAAGGCCAATTAGCACAGTAATGAATAAAAACTGGCTCACGGAGTATTTTAATGTCGTACTTGTAATACGTTGCATGTACTATTTATCTCTGAGGCAGATGCTTTCATTTATCAACGTGCATGAAGTCCGAATAGCATATTAATGTATCTGGTAGTGCTGTATAAGGGTAATAGAATGAATTTTGGAACGAAATAAATGTACGATATTTCTTGGCTACTTAATGCGTGTTCATTTGTACGCTGAAACATTAACATTGATAACGATGGAAAAAGGACTAGCTTTACTTGTGATGTTCGATTAGACATCTGTAGTCGAAATAGTGATAAGGTATATTTAAAGAGCATCATGAAAAAGTAAAAAAAAAGCTGCAGGAAAAACTAAGACATGCTCCGAGGCTATCAAGTTGAAACATTCGTGGTTGAAAGAATCAGGCAAGATATTACAGAATAGGGAGGAAATTATGGAATGAGTTAAGAAGCGCTGTACGTAAACAACTTACTGAAAAATTCGATTTACCTCCAAATCTCCAATTAAGTAATTCTATACCACACTATGCTTATGACTGGGAATTTAATAAGAAAAATCAAAGGACCAGAATATGTGGGGTAAGGAATGTTTCTGTCATCGCAAATGCGACACATGGGAAGAACATATCGGCCGAAGCAGCGGCCTACGCCGCAGACGCGACTGCTGTTTCAATTTGCATTTAAAGTAAACCTGGACGCGCTCTGTGTCGGCGCGAAGACAGTTGCTGCACCCGCAAATGAACCTTTTACTACAAATTTATCGTCAGAAAAAATAAGAAAATAATCGGTTATTCGTTTTATAAGCGCGTTAACAAAATTTGGTGGAAGTTTGACTCTAATTGTTTTTAAATTATGTAATCGTCCAAAATTCATTTCGTGAAATTAATTACCAATAATGTTGTATTAATGAATGTCTATTGTCGATATCAATTTGCATTAGCTAGAATTTAATTTTTTAATGTTTAATTTTAAAAATAATAATTAATTGATTTCTTTCTAAAACATTTGGTTAATTTATCTTAATACATGTTACTTCTATTATACCGTAGTCTTATAGCGTGAATCTTTGAAGTATTTCAGTTAGTTTAAAGTACTCAATTATAATGTTATTTTTCCACCTCCATTCCGAAATCCCTAGTCAAAGGTAAAGAAATAATTTTTAACGCGTATGATCCTTGCTACCTAAAGGGAATTCTACCTATTAAATTTAACGTGTAATTCTTCATCTGGAATGAGATCCTCACGCCTACGCAGGCTTTTGATCCTCGCCAGGCTTGCCTGTAGATTAGTCTTGCCAAAACTAATTCCGCGTCCCGGCCTTGGTTCCTTCCAATTTCAGAGCGGATGCCGTCCTAGATCTCGAACCTGGCACATATTCTTATAAAAAATTTCCATTTGAGATTGAGAAACAGAAAATACGAAGACTGAGAAGTCATGTTATAAGAATTTGACTAGCTCTGAAAAAAGTTAGTTGATTAAAATAAAATTTACTTATTCCGGTAATGGGTTAAAGAAAATTCCCGTCTGCATGAGGTTCGAAGGCGTCGTGACATCGTAATTGTTGGCGGGCCAACTAATGTAAAATTATTTTTATTGCTTTTAATTAGCATAAAATAAAATGTTTTTAAATTGTAGAACGTGTAAGGGATTCTACTGAATTTCACTGGAAGTGTCGAGTCTTGAGCCAGCGGAGGAAATGGAGGTGCAAGGATAAAACTAACTAATGGACTAAAAATTGGTGTGCGAGCTGTAGCCAGCCGGCACCTCGACAGCCTTATTTACGACCAGCGAAAATTTGTCCATTGAGAGCGGAGTGGAACGTTCTTGAGTGAAAAATAGCTATTTATTGAACAGGGCGCAAAATTAAGGTAAAAAGAGCGGTGATAATGCTTCAGAAGCACCGAATTATGGCCAGCCTGTGCCAGAAGGCCCTAAGTTAGAGGCCTTGAGAAACAAAGGACGCTCTACAACCTTCCTGCAGCCCGTGCGAGTTACTGGAGTCCTGCTCGTGACACAACTGGTCCCGCGCTGGCATCTTATTCTGCTCACGAGTGTGCGCTCTGAAATGCAGGATTTTTCGAGCACGTAAATTTGATACCAGGATATTGCATTTGCTTACGTATTTTTTCTGTTACGTAAGTATTTACGTAACGTAAATGCTTGAGTAAGCACTTACGTAACGTAAATGCTTAAGTAAGCATTAACGTAAAAAATACGTAAGCATTTGCTTACGTATTTTTTCTGATAACGAGTGTGCGCTATGATATGCAGTGTTTTTGAGCACATAATTTAAAATTTGCTGTCAATATTTAATGCAGCTGTAGGCACCGATTCTACTCACAAATTGTATCCTGGTCACACCTGCTTCCAGGAAGACTTGCTCGTTCAAAACTGTGATGCAGTAGCATGTGTTTTTTAGACAATTTTTACCATGATATAATTTTTCACAAATCTAAGCTGACACAATTGCCATCATACGTACTAGGTAGATGATTTAATGTAAATCATACGCATGAATTGCAGCGTTGGTGCTAAATACGCTGCTGCCGGGCTAAAGCTTTTACTTATTATACGTGTTTCTGAAACTCTTAGTATTTCCACCAGGACTAAATATAATTACATTCAATTGTAGAGTATTTTGTTTAAACAATTCCTTCCATATTGTTGAGAAATGTGTCTCAGGTTATATGTTCTGTGCTTGTAACTAAACCCACGAATTTTATGGCCATGTCTGCTGTATTCACAGTAACTAGTAATAATATGTAAACTGTTATTCAAACTATTTCCTACCGCACGATACAGTATTAGAATCATAATTAATTTACTTAATTTTAATCGGCACAATATAGTCCCACGTGAGTTTCATCCAGCAGAAGAACGTGGTTTGTGTTCCGTTCTCCGTGCATGAAGCCCTGGACACACGAGTATCAGATTGCAGGGCGGATGCTTCACAAAAATACGGACAAGCTGCAAGTATAACCACGCGGTCAGTGAGCCTCTCTCCCCGGGCTGATGACAGTCGTTACGCCACAATGGCCCGTTCACAGGACAAAAATATACTGGGATAAGTTGGCCACCCTGTGGACCGTGGCCCGTACTGCTGCTGCACAAATAATCCCTTCTGAATTATGCTTGCTTGTCATAGTTTGAAGTTTTGATAATAGAATATGAATGTGTGAAAATTTAATGGTCGTAATTGCCAAAGTTTTCTAGCATTTCCAGAGCATCGTCAAATTTTGCTACTAGTATTGACAGAAAAAATGTTTTGAGAAACTGTAGCGTTTTTCGACACTCTAAAACATAATTTGGAGAACTAAATTGATGGGACCCTGCTCCCTGCATGTTATCCAAGTCTAAATTATATGTCTACCACCAGTTGTCAAACTCTATACGTTTCGTTAATAGTGAATTTGTTTTGAAAATTTGTTAGTGAAAAAATTCTTGACGAACGTTTAACTTTTTTTTTGGCCGGGTTGTCGAGAAGTGGGGTTATTTTTCCATGACTCGGAAAATACCTGAGAATAATTGCTGACAATCAAACTAGTCTCGTAACGTGGCAGGCTTTACCGCAAAAGTTACTCTGGCTGCATTTGATGCGGTGAAGCGTTCAGGTTTTTGGTCCGACTGGCCTAAACGTTTTAAAGTTTTAATTGTGAGCGTTTGTTGCGTGAAATAACCGTAGACTTGGTTTCCCGTGGACCAGATAAATGTAGTACGTTAAATTTTTTGATCAATTTTAGTGATATTATTATGACCGCTGGTTCATATTAACGCAATTTGGCTAAACAGAGTTTAGCCAAATTGGTTTTCCGCTATAATGTTCTCATGCATTACAATTTCTCTTCTCATTCCGTGTGTTCAGTGTATTATCAAAACTATTTGAAGTACAAACCTAGACTCCTTTCAATGGCATCGCAACCATCGTGCGGGATGTTCTGAGAATATTAGTTATTAATTGTCCATTAGGCAGGAATGTTTTTAGGCTGAAGAAAAATAACAAGTTTCGTTTTTTCTAAATTTTAATTTTATCCTAAACATTCTGGACTTGCTGTACATGTTGAAATTTTTGTACTTGAGCTCGGATTTAATGGGACCATCGACTTCCAATTTTTCATACACATATCATTATTCTTTCAGGTTTTCTTGCAGTAGTTCAGGATCTTTGACCCCCATTCCAACAGTGAATGTAAGTACAAGAATTTCTTTGTTCTTTCTACCACACTTCCATTTAACTTCACTTCTTAGTGTTTGCCTGTCTGCTATAAATCTCATAATCGATATTTAACACACTTCTACCTGTCCAATCGATCTGAAAATTTGCACACTGGCGCAAAGTTGGAGACAACGTATGAATCAGTTGACAGAATCATCAAATAAAATAGAATGCATTTTTTAAATATGTGTAACATCGCAGACACCGGCCTCTTCAGAAGTGCGGTCTTTATAAAGTACTTTTTGAACCCATAATATTTTCTAACTTGGAATAGAATTTTGTTTCATTATCTTATTCCCGGCAAATAATTTATGATACATATTTTAACGAAATGCTCGAATGATTTCTAGTCATACAGTTCGACGCCAACTTTTTTGCCTGCAGCCTAGCTGACGTCTAATTGTCACTTATCATTGTCATAACCGGTATATATATGTTCTCGTGTTTCTTCTTTGAAACGATTAAATGTATCAATGCTATCATTTCATATCTGCTACATCTATAAATTTCAAGTACGACTAAGCATGTGAATAATTTATCTTGGATAGTGGAATGGGTTCACTATTCTTCATTTATTCTTTTATTCGCTTGACTTCTGAAAATCAAGCGAAACTCGGCTGATTTTGTGTGTTCCCGTAGTTAATTATATAGCGGCATTACATTACAATTTTCGTCAATGTAACAGCACGGGGGGTGAAAGCGGAGGCTGTCATGAGAGCGTAGTGGAGAAAGGCAAGCTTCGTTCATGCGTCGGTGCTCTGGGTTGAATATAAAGCGAGTCTACCTTCTTCCCATTGTTCTCGAGTGTCCAGTATAAACGGAGAGAAAATTACATTTGAGTGAAAAATTGATGGAGTATGAGGAGGACGTAGAAAAGAGAACCGGGTGAAATATGAAACTTAGTATGCCCTATTCATGACGATTCAATTTTTAATTAAATAAATGATGCGAAAACGATATAAATTCTGCACTGAAGAGCTCTAGTTAAAATGCTTTCCGTCTCAAAACTTTTCTTGTTCGTTAGCTGGTATTAATTTCATAACATTTATTCCTAACTTTCTTGGGCTTCACCGCTCGTTCACTATGAAGATCAAGATCTTCGTTATTACCATTTACGCGCTGATGAAATTTTGAACTGCTGTTGACGCCCACGTATCATTTTATTTTATTAGACGAGTTCACTTTCACTATAAGTCCGTTTTTTAATGTCCACTCCATAGCTTCGTCTGCTCGTCGCATTGCATCGCAATGTTCGTCCGCACAAAAACTGGAGTCACATTTGACGAGTTCCTCTCAAGCTGTGAATCGTTTTTTTTCCTTGCTGAATTTAGCGCCTTTGATCAGGGTACGCAACTCGATCCATAAATTGTACTCTTTTCATTGGGCAATGTTATATTTTTATGTAATTTTTCCCGACACTAAATTGCCATTCCGCAATTTTGGTTGCATTTTTCTTGGGACTTTCTAACACTAAACACGAAGTCTTCAGTCCGCGCGATTTTCTGGGGCATTTATTTAAAATGTTATGCCTTCAGCGGCTGGAAATGAGTGCCTTATGGCTTCCTATGCTCGATATTTACAGGAAATTGCCTGCAGTGATTTTACGCTCGGCGGGATAATTTACACATGAATATTTTCCTGACATTTTGTGAGTTATGACCATCCCAGTGCATCTTTAATCAGAATTGAGAAAAATTAAGAATCCAGTTTTTTTATTATTTTTTTTAATCTTTCTATTTTTTTCAGTCCAAAGTTGAATGTGAATATTTTTTGGCCAAATGCTTAAGTAATTGCATAAAAGGTACCTAGCAAATAAATTAATATTGGATTAAATAAAATATTGGAATTAAAATATTATTAAAGGTAATAAATATATTATTTTTTAATTTATTGTATTTTAACTAATGCTTAATTGTATTATGTTGTTTAATAATTCATAACTTGTATGTTTCACATTTTCATGAGATTTCTGACGCTGTATTTTCGAATAAATCTCGCAAGCTGTGAGCTTGCTTATCCGTACATGGCTTATCTTTTGCTGACTTCGAGAACAGACTTTACTGCGTTCATAATAATGCTCGAATAATGGAAATAATTGAGGATGAAGAGGTTAAACGACCGCGCCTTGTTCGGGCCTCCTGAACACCGCTTATTAACGAAGTATTTTGCTCATCGTTCAAGCCTAAGCCCGATAAAGCGTCTGCAAAAAAACAGACACTCCGCGCCGACAGCTGGTGACGAATTGCTGCAAAGACCGCGTGTTGCTCGCGCCAGGATATGGCTTATGGAAAAAAGTTTAGTGTTTTGCGGTGGTAAGCTTACCTTTTCATAGATTTGGAATGTGCATTGCGAAGTATTGAAAAAGGTTTGGGGTAAATACAACTTAATGTTATCCTATTGGTAGATCAATATATCGGTTTTTACCTTGTAAAACAGTAATTTCTTTGTTTTTACCTTGTGAAGCAGTAAATTTCAAAATATTTCTTGTAATCTTGATATTAACAATATTGCAACCTTGCCATGTTATGATACAAATAAAATGCTTTTCCTTTAATTTTTATATAACGAGTGCGTTCTTTATTCTGTGTAAGTTTATATATGCAAGAATTCAACTATTGCCATTTAATTTTGGTTCTTATTGCAAGCTAGGTTTGTGCCAGACATAGTGCAGTTATATATAGAATTAGTGTTGTATAACCGAGACACGCTCTGGAACAACTTAACAAGTAATCTTTAAGTGCTAAGTTATGATAATGAGATTCAGAACTTGAATACAGAGTTGAACGAAGGGCTGCATAAAGTGAACATGAATTATAGTGATCATGGTTAAAATTAAAGTGGTCATATTCTACAAATGCAACGGAATTTTTTTATCTTTACTTAACATTCAGCAATCGTCTATAGCTCAGCACGTGACGTCATACCGGCATAGTTCATGGATACGAGCTGCTGCTCATAGTTTTATTTAGAGATCTCCGAAGCCTCGTGATTTTATTAAAAAGTTTCAATAAGTCGCATTTAATATGAGGAGCAGTCGCTGCGGAACGACAGCTAATTTTAATGGGTGGTGGCGTGACGAGTGTGAACAGGTGGCTGGTGCGACGTCAGGAGTCGTGCCGGTGAACTATGTTATTCTCATGCAAGCCTTATCGCTCAACCAAATATTATATCTCTGCTATCATCCATTTGATTTAATTATGTGGTAATTACTTTTGTTTTCTTTCTAGTATGTAATGCCAAAAGGTGTGATTCATCTCAACTAATCGTAGTACTAATTAAATTATTTGTTAATTATTTGTGTTTTCTTTCAGCGTAAATATTTCCCGAAGATGTATTTCAAAGCTGGCTTAGCAACCACCGGAATTACTTGTGTTGTTAAGCACTTACATCATTAGACTGCTTAAATTGCATGAAAATTCAGAAATTTATTATTAAATTAGGAAAACCAAGAAATTAGAAGCAAAAAAAAAAAAAACACGAAAATTCATCATCGTTATCGAAAACATTACGGAGATCACCTCCGTTATCAGTTCAATGTTTCTATGTAATAAGTTTTTATACTTACGATGGACCTGATCTCCGAAACTTTTTATCGATGAAGATTTATTGAATGTCATTGGCGTTTTTTTTTGCTTTTAAATTGTTTCGTTTTGTTTCAGAGTGTGTATCATGCACGATGTAATTCATCTTATGTTGTCGCACACGTGAATTGCTTGTTTTGTTACTCCCATGAACATAATAACTCCCTGGCTGAACATTCCTTACCTTGTCGCAATTTTCACCAAGGCAGTGAGTTGTGACAGCGTCAAACAACTGTTTTAAATTTTACTTATGCATTTAGTTATTATGTTGGTTTGCAATCATGCGAAATTATTCAATGAAATTCCACTACAAGCATTTATTACAAATTTTTTGTTTTGTTTTAAGCTATCTAATTTCCATACCACTTTTACTTAATATATTAATAATTGCTTGTAATAATTGCTACACTAAAAACGTTATACTAATCCTAATCATTCTGCTTCAGCGCTATCAATATTTTGCTACGACGGCTATTTCAAATTGAAATATTGTTTTTCAATTTAGTGCAAATATTATTCGCTATCGTTTAACCTTTCGGTCTTGAAGAACATTTTGATACGAAGAGATGGAATCGTATAATTCTAATCCGTCTATTATTAATTCTCGAGTTGCTTCAATGTTATTCGTACGAGCGAGGTTGCTGTCTGTCCCTGCTTGTCTTGAGTGTTGAACTAATATGACTTGTCTCTCTCCGCCCTCTCAACATAATCAAGATGCTATTTTTAAAGTTGGAATCTTGCCCTCTATGGTGCATAGGTGAGAATTTTCTTAACCTTTCTCAGTTCGCTAAGAAAACTGTTCTGGCATTTAATATATCTCCTAGCTGTTCATCAAACCAGGGTTAGTTTTTTTTGGGTTGGACCGAAAGTATTTATATGCAATATAATAAAGACAAGTGTAACATGTTTCTACTTATCTTTTGAACAATAAGCTTTAATGATTGACAAATATGATGCTGCAATGGCGGAATTGTATACAATTCTAAAATTGTATTATATATGAGATTATTTTTCTGTGCGAAATTATAGCAGAAAATTCCAGGCTTCACGAACTTTTTTTTAGCAGTTTGATGTTTTGAACAATTGATGAGCAACAATTTTATTTTTATTTTTTGAGAAACACATTACGCCCACAGCATTTTTTGCTGTTGCCCTCGTTACAATAATTATAATACCATTTTCCCATAAAACTTGGAAGTGTACAGTGATTCTGACTTGGTACGTTGGGCTTTTTGGTCGCTTTCACTTTTTACTGAAAAAATATAATGCAAATAATTTTATGTTTTTTCTCATTTGCGTGTCATGAAATTTTACGCTGCAATATGCTAGAACGTAACAATATATTATAAGTTTCTATTATATAAGTTTTATTATAATATGAACTGTAGTATTTTTACTCATGTTGCAGTCGTATTTAAGTGTGTTTGCGACTGGTAAGATGGTCATCTAAGGTAACGCGGAGTGACTCCATAAGACTATAACGCAACTCTTTTTGAGATGGTTTACTAAGTACAAGAACTTGCACTGGGACGCGAGTAGATGTGGAACGCAGGAAAACTTCTAAAAATGAATGTGATGTGAATTTTATATATTTATTTTTTTTGTTTATTGATGGCATATCGTATAGAATTGTAATTTTTCTGTGCATTTTTATCTTGACGGTATTTATAAGATTCGTTGATCGACTCTGGTCAATATGACAGTACATGTCAAACGGGTACTTGTTGAAAATCTTGAAATTCGAATATTTTTTTTTTACTCGACGTAGTTTCAGAGGCGCCTACTTCGTATCAGTTAACTGACAAATTTTAATAGCTTTTAATCAAAATGGCCGCAGACATTTTTTACCTTTCATGTGAATCAACTGTCTTGAATATATACATTTGTATCAAATTTACTGAACTTTTGAGCTACAAATATTTTGACCAGACCTCTTTGAATGCTAATATGTGCACAGATATAAGATGTGCTAATATGTGCCATTATCCATTAATTGGGCATATGAGGAAACGGTGTATTAAGACGTCGAAATCTCATATAAGACTGAAGTCGGCATGTACTAGAGAATGTTAGCCATCACTATTGCTCACCTATGTTGACTTTTGGTTTTGCTGGGTAAATTTTAATCCACAATGTACCAAACTTCGGCATCCCCTTTTTTCATGCTATTGATTCTTATTATGACTCGTGATTGGCGGTATCTTGGTGAGTGCGCGACAGGTGCGCGTGTCTCAGCGCAACAGGTGGGGCGACGCGTGTGCATTTCCCTGCGTTTTGCAGGCTCCCCAAATAAACTTCGTGAGTTTTTACTGCTCACTTTGCGTGGAGGTCAGCAACCACCAGCGTCGTGTGAGCTAATATGATTTCTTTTTAACTTGAAGCGTAGATATTCAAACTTTTCCTTGTACTAATTATCTAATAATTCAAAACGAAACATCTATGTTATGCGTTCAAATTCTGTATTGTCGAGCCCAATCTGCTCAAAAAAATAATTTAAACCTTGAAAATCACTCGGAACAATGACTGAATCATTGCATTAAAACTTTCAGTTAAATCAGATCATTAAGTCTTTCTAATCTATGCTCTCATTTAGTAAGTTATATTTTATTGATGACAATAAAAGATCATACCACACAATGATCGGGACTACACTAGCGTACATTTCTTCACGCAGTCGCAAATATTTACAAGTTCTACCGTGATCACATTTCCTTTAGTTATTCCTCTTCTAGATTTTACAATTTTTGAGCATAAATTTATAGCAACGAATCATTTTTGAAGTCTTCTGAATGATTTCAGTAGCAAAAAGGCAACTCTGCATAGAAATGAAGGTAACCTTGAACATCGACGTCTGTGTGTGGTAAGAAATATCGTATCTCAGTGACAAGATGTAAGAGACGCTGATGCTCCTGCAAAAAACCTCGACTTCGTTTAATAACTGAAGCGACAAGCAGAGGCAATAATTAAGATGTTAGGGGTGGGTGAGTGTATATAAAGGAGTGAGATGCCAGCAACCGTCTCACTACTTCATCTGCTGCTCCAGAGACACATAAAGGCTTGTCTGTATCCTTGTCGCTTTATAAACTCTAACAATAAACCGACGACTTTTCAGAGACTACTCGTGTCGGTTGTGGTAGCAAACTGTGCATGAGAAGGCAAAAACCATTGAAAACAGTGACGCGACTTCTTCTATGCCATCCAGAGGCTGCAAATCTGTGAGAAAATTCTGAGCTTAAAACCACCGTCTGTCTTTCTTCCTCTGTGGGCTTCTCTGAAAAGATCAGCTGCGGCAAGAATAAAGTTAAACAGCCCATGTCACTCGACGGTGGGTTTATGTGACCAGAGCCTCCGAGGTGCCCAGGACAACGAGGCACTATTGTGATGAAATGACAGTGTGAGGAATGAACACGCCGTAATTGTATTGAAAAACTTCAATTACCGACTTCTGAACGTGAAGCATAAGCCCAACCATCCCATTAAGAGACTGGTTGTTCTAAATCACACCTCAACGACAGACCGCGAAAATTTTTTCCCAGCTACCAAGACTTCAACCTAAACCATTGGGATTTAGCACAGGAAATAGCAGGCATTTAAGTAGCCAGCAGGCTGTAGCCTCAAGAAAGGAAGCCTGTCTTGAATTCACCTGCTGTAATTTGAAGGAATGTTTGCAGGCTGCTCCCGCACTTTCTCTGTTTAAAAAACATTGGAGCCAATCAAGTTTGCGTTCAGGCTAGATTAGGAGCCGTGCTTCCCGATTGCCTCTCATGAACTCTGAAACAAAAAGACGCGCAGTGCAGCTTCAGAAAATTTATTTCAAGCTCCTCAGGCTCGCATGTAACGGACGCTGATCTCAGCGGCGAAAACTAGAGTTTATTGGTTGATAAAGTGACTGGATAAAATTTACCTTTTTACAATCTTTTGAGTATATTTACGCAGTTGCAATATACAGAGGCAGTGACCGATTTGCAATTTTTTTAGTATAATTTGACCGAATCCCTGTGAACCTGTGGACACTTTAATCACTTGTCCCTCCTAACTGAATTTCCGTCCAATAATTATTGATTTTGCTACGTAAGTTGAAGTGAATAAGAACATCATGATGGGTCTAACGGTCGAACAGGCTAGCCTTGTGCAAAATTTTGCCATCCTGTTGGGATTTCTCGTGGTTTTATACCTGCTACTTGAAGGCTTGGTTTACTGAAAATGCATGTGAAAAGATGATATTCTGAAATCCGTACAAATGCCACCTTAAGGAAAAATAAAACGTTATTGTCATGGCATTGCTATTGACATTTGTCATGGCAATGCCTTGGCAAACAAAACTCTCTTCTTCTGATCGTCAATTGAATTACGCAAGCCACTTCATGTAATTACCCAAAACACGATACGTAGTTTGCTGCAGATACCTGCAATGTTTGAAACACAGTCAACGAGGAAAATTTATGTACAAGGGCTGTTATTATTTGAAAAGGGCTGTTATTATTTGGGATTCAAGAAACTAAATAAGATCAAGGAGTAGAAAAGAGCAAGAATGAGGATAAATGGGCAGCTGGAGCTTCGTCGGAGCTGCAGAGTTACGTCACCAGTACGGGCATTTTAGTTGCAGACAGTTACGATTAGTGGACTAATGAGTAGCGTAGTGTGAGCTGTGAGGTGCAGGAAGGAGTGGCTGCATTAAACACGGCCATCTTAACTCTCCTCAATGCGCACTTTTCTACTCTTACCATTCTACTCTCACGGCGGAATACTCATTTCCTTTACAAGGACTCGACTCCTTTACGAGGACTTCTCGTCTCCCTTACGAGGACTTCTCGTCTCCCTTACGAGGACTTCTCGTCTCCCTTACGAGGACTTCTTAACTCCCGGCTTGCCTTACCTGCTCGGCGAGGCGAGCCAGAGCGCCGTTGCGTTGGATGCCGTTGGGGACGAATGCGCCAGAATCTCGGGACTACATACGCAAGATCTGCTGCACGCAGTCTTGTGAGGTCAACACAGAGCAGTTTAATGTTTATATATAGAACTTTATTGAATCTTTCAAAGTGTCTCTTGTTATAGGTTGACAAGACGCATTTATCACGAGTATCCGAAATTAAATTAAGAAATAACTTGTACTCTGACACTGAAGTTTTTATTGGGAATCGAAATGAATTCATGGAAGGTATTTCTCATCAACTTGGTAAAATATACATGTAATCATAGCATCTGTTAGTGTCCGAAATAAATGTCTAAGATAATCCGCACCTTGTAAATTAATCAGGAACACTTGGTTGAAGATGAATGTTATGTGACTGCGGGAATGATTTGGCTGTCATGTTCATTGGAAGATGAAAATTTGTTGTGTTTGCTGGGGTAGTTTGAAACACATTGATTCAATAATCGAAATGATTCTGCATTTTGAGACTACAGAGGAATGTCAAGTATCGAATTTTTATCAAGAAATCAGATAATAAATTAGCACGTTGTAATTTATATTAATAAATAAGAGTCCTGTATTTGTATTAGAGAAAAATTAATTCGTAGGTTTTGCACTAAAGTTGTGATTTGGAGACCTGGTGGGGACTTCGCCGTGTGAGATTTATTCTCATGTATGGCGATATTAACTCATTTAACGGTCAAATCATTGAGTTTTTGATTATATATTTGTGCTGCCAAGAAGGTTTCAAACATTCTTTATAACCCCCAGTGATAGCTGATCATTGATACAGTATGTACGACAAAATTTGACTTTTGTTCCTATAACTTTCTTTGTTGAGATTATACAAGTTAAATTGTAGCGCATTATAGTTAACTTATGGCTTTTTGGTTTACTTGAATGGGATCTAAATACTTGAATGGCTTCAACGGATGTTTGCTCAGTTATCAAGTGAAATGAATTGAGCTTTTAGGTTATAAGTATTGTGTTCCTAGCATTTATGATTGTCGATACAATTTAATTTAATATCGTTAAGGAATGCCTTGTATTCAAGATTTAAAATACTGCAGTAGTTTTGATTACAGTAAAATTGTTAACCAAATATTCATGAGGTTGATCTAAATTTCAATAAATAACATATATTTGCATTGAATGTAGCGTTTTCTTTAAGAAGAAGGAACTCGCATTATTGTCTCATTCACTGATTGAAGAATTTCTCCTGAATTGCTCATGGATTTTTCCGCTACATATGCCGTAGCAGCAAAATACGAGGTAACCTCTTCTAATGTCTAATTAAACGAAAATTTATTTATACAAATTGTGAGACGTTGTATTTGACTGGAAAATATATGAAGGTCTTTTGGAAAAGACATCTTTGCAAGAAAACATTATTGTTTATTTTGTAATGTATTCATAGCTTATTTATTGTCCATCAGAGCTTTACGTAGAAGTAATAAAATTATGAACAGTTTGAAGCTCTTGTTTTTATCTTCATGCTCTTTGTAATTTACGCCATTTGGAACACGTGAAAATAATGCCTTAGCAAGGAAACTCGATTTGACGATTGCACTAAATGAAAAATATCGTGGGCATGTCGAGAATAAAACTAATTGTTTTGCACAGGTTTTGTATACTTAATTTAGATCTTTTCGAAACCCTATACCATTCTAGACATTTCTCTCGCCCGAATACATGAACCTGTGAGAGTAAACTACGACCATCAATTGAGTTTATTTTGACAAAGCCCTTCTTACTGACGGTGAACGTTAGCATTACCATGGAATATAATTGATAACTGGCAGCTCGTTTTTAAAAAGTAAAGTTGCGCGCAGATTATGAGATTAACATGACAGACAGTTAATAATCCGTCGAGTATATTGAAAAAGATTTCTCTTTCTAACATGATCGATGTTATCCAAGCAGAAAATATTGTCAGAGTCTGTAAGCGAACGACTGAAATGATTGTCAGTTTCGCGTCAATTTATCTTGTGAATATCCCCAGCGCGGTTTAAATTGCATATTTCTCCACAATTTTTCAAGTGTATTACATTAATTTGTAAATCGAATAGCGCGTTGTCGCGCTAACAATTGTCGACATAAACAGCATTAATTAAGGTCTTCATTTGAAATATCTATTTCTGAATCCTTTATTTACGTAGTGACAAATTAGCCGCTTGTGCAATGAAAATTAATTTGACATACTTTTGAGATAAACAAATTTTAATTATAGAAAAAAAAAAACTTTTTCATTCTGAAGTTAAACACCGATCTTTCAGAATGTTCTAGCGATTTTCAAAATGAAGTTATTTCTTTTCAGAAATGATAATAGAAACCTGGTCAACGGTCGTCTTAACTACTGATCACAAAGGTAATGGATGCCGTATCAATGTTCGACTGGAATATCAAAGTCAAAGTAAAAGTAAACTTGCCTCGAATGCATGAAAAAAGCGAGTTATCGTCGCCAGTCTGAGCTCAACCTACCATGAAGATGTAATAATTTCCTTCAACGTCAGCAGGATAATTGCGAGGCACACACCGTAAGGATGGGATAGTCAATTTGCTTACGGGCTCGGCATAGATTTTATTCTGCGACTTGACAGAGAATGCACGCGTGCGCACCACATTATCCTGACAATGGCTCGCTGTTTCATAATGAAATTTCTGAAAAGTCCGAATTTTTGGCTTTTAATTTGTGATGAAAGATGAACTTATTTATTCGCTTTTAAATATTGATTGATAAAATTAGTAATACTCCGATCAAGTTGCTTCTTACTCTTTTGCTTCCGATTTCATTGAGATAATTTTCCAAATTGGCTCTAATAAAATGGATTAATACTACAAGTAAAATATTAGTGGTAGGTAGTAGGTTAACAATCAGATCATCGAAGATTTCATTGCAAAAATGAGTTTTTGGGACGCAGGGAAACGGATTATATATGGCATACATCATTATTTCTGCATTAATTTCTTATCATATCCAGGTTAGTTAGCATAGTTAAGTTTCATGGCTTTCTCATGCAACTCAAATCAAACCCTTGTGGTTGAAGACAGTCGAAAATTATTGCCTTGGTCGCCTGGCGGATTATTCATCAAGGAGACCATTTGCTTAGCTTCGTATGAATAAAAACAGTCGAACGGGTAACCATTACTCACAATTCTGACGCGTACCGTCATAATCTAAGCACCCTCTGAAGCTCGGGGGTCTTCTGGCGCTTTGTTAAACTCGCTCTGAAAGGTTTCTTGACGATTAACGATATGCATTTCTCTGATGCTAGCAGTTGTAGTTTTCGTTTTTAAATATTGATTGCCGAATGAGCATTTGGGAATATTTTATTTAAACTTTTTGATACCATTGGGTGTCGATTTGGGTAATACTTTGTGATAGGCTGAACTTATATGAGCGATATTGGTCGTAGTTCGGTGACTAAATTGAAACGTATCGAAATATGTCTTTTCAATTACTCAGCGCCCACGTTGAAGAGGCAAATGAGCGTAAAGAATGAGCTACAGACGACTTTACCATGAATGTTTTATGATTTCTCTCTTGAACTTCATGCCTAATCCTAATCTGAATTATTAAAGCAATTCTATTTAATGACGTTGTCGTTCGTATAGCGGCAGGTTCAATGTTCATTTAAATCACGGTCTCAGTAAAATACTTTATTACATTTACATTAAAAGTTTTCTTCACTCACGAGACTGTAGCACAACAAATGGGCATCTATTAACTTCAGTCCAAGAGACAAGCTTTACGAACCACAAGATGCTGCTCCCACGACCACGTTCGTACGGCTGCTTTTTTCTATCCGTAATTTCCCAGCACAGTTTCAGTACTCTCTAAAACATTCTTACAAAACTACAATTCAAACCTTCTAACCCTCATTCTAACTTATTAAGTTTAATTCAAGACCTCTACAACGTTATACTAGGTTATAATTAAACAGTTCCAAATGAGCTTGGCTTTGGTAATGAAGTGGCCAAAGAGGCCATGAAGCCAAAGAGACGGAAGCTCGTACCCGCTGCCCGATGGTGTTATACTCGTCACTTGCAGGGTCATGTGGTACGAGCTGTCGGCAGTACACAACGTCAGCCCCTAGACAATACGAGGCGAAGCGATTCGATTGTGCAGGAGGGATAATAGGGATAATGAGGGATAATAGGTGCTCGAATTGTTTCGAATAATCTACCTTCTTTTCAGATTTAACATCAATTTTTATTTCATTTTTACTCACTTCCTCATGAAGCGATTTGTGTCGCTTAATTTTTTCGTTGTTGAGCCGACACTTGATAATGAATTAGATTAAAGCATCGCTCTTTATTAATGGCATGATTGTTAAGACTGGATAGTAATTATTGTACTTACATGATACTTATTAATATTAAAATTTATATATCTGTTTTTCATCTATTAAAAATCTAACTTATCACTTTATGTGACCTTTAATTACTATATAAGTCTATTTTAACCTATGTTAACTCTTATCGTTGTCTTAGCAGTTTATTTTTATACCACAACGTAATGTCCTATATTTTTTTCTTTAATACACCATAAACAATCTCAATTGCGTTCATAAAGCAAAGTTTAATGATTGAAATAAACATTTGCCGAACCTAGCAGAATGTTTGCGGCTGTCAATCCGCACTCACCTTTCTTCCCTTCTCAGCTCGCTGGCCCAGCATTGAAGTTAGCTCATAACTGCAGCGATCGACCCACCAAAGCTTGCCTCAAATAGCAAGCATGAACGATCATGCCAAGACCGATGCTTCCCTTGCGCGTCTAGCCAAGATTTCATTAAGTAAATATATGTGCTGTGATACTCCTACAGCATTTCATTGTGAACCTGTAGTAATAATTCTAATGCTCTGGCCTTGCATAGCGAGTAAAAGCGAGAGTGCCGCCAATCCCCTGCACTGAAATGCGTCCAATAAACTTAACGAGACTATCATTCATAGCGAGAGCTTATGAGTAAACAGAGTAAATGCTGTAAACATGTCGGGACTCAACGCCTAGTGGCTTAACTGTACACAAGACATTCATGCAGTCTTTGCGGCCTCACTCGTACATAGAACGAGCATAGCTAGTTGCAAGTTACGAACTTGTTGGTTCGATACCGCGGTATGGGAAAGGTGTACATGTAGCTCCGTGCGCGGCAGTGAGAACGTGATAACGCGTTCAGCTAACTCGGTGTAACGCGAAAAAGTTACCGTTTTTTTTTTTTTTGCGCCAGTGATATCCTAAAACAACTCTTATCTTCTTCTGATGAGTAAATGGCGTGAGCAAGGGGATTATTTGGGAACATTGACGCCGCGTGAAAATAGCTTGCGACTTTCATCCCAAAATAGAATTGCGTCTGTACTATCGTGAATCTATTAATTTTGTCCATGAATTTATCATTTGAATAAAATCTTTGTGGATTAGTGCTTTCTCTTCTAGAAACTCTGGATAATCCCAAATCTGTATGCGATGGAACGCTTTATAGCCAAAACAAAAAGTGTTTTCATAAGATTAATCGATGAAGTTTTCCTCTTAACCTGTTAATAAAACACTACTGGAGTGGATTCGAAGACTGGAGGGGACTCGACGGTTGTGAAATTAACTTTTTTCATTCATTGTCTTGCGATAAAATAATGCACTTAATTTATTACATTCATGTTGATGAGAATAACGATGTTAGTTATTCCTGATTGAACCATCTTTCAATAATTAAGTGATAAAAAATTGAAAAAACGAGTATATCGAATTCTTCACAACTGATGTTTTGTGCTAATGGGGCGGATTTCTGAATTGAAGTATATTTGTGTGCATCGTCGCTGATCAGCTAAACGAACATGGCTCCCACACCGCGTCCATATAAAGAGCAAAAGAAAGTTCCTGTCGGTTTAGATGGCCCTTCGATCGTCACGATGCTCATCGTATCGTCTCGAGTCGCCAAAACATTGATCGTACTCATTGTACTGATACTGACCTTCATCATCGTCGATAAAGTCCTATCATTCTTCAGAGGTACTTGGGTAGTTCTTAATCGAGTTAATAGATTCTATGAGATGAAATACAGCTAGCTATTTTTTTCTGCTGCTAATTCTGGCTTTTGAAAATTTTTTATGTTCACTGATATTTGTAAATATTCTCTTTATTAATAAGTAATTCTATGTTATAATAGGTGCTTCATCTTCATTTAGGGCATTTATACAATTGTTATCGGAATTGGCAAAGAATTTTACAAATTTTGTAACAGCATACAAAATTTTTTCATTGGTACGCGTCATCCGATTCACACAGGGGGGAGATTGTGGAATCGGTTCAAAATAATGCTTAGCTGCGATATTTGAGTTATATTTCCGAAACGAGAACGACATAAGCTTTATTTAGTTTATATACAGGAAATATGTTTCGGGAGTATGCCAGAATTGGTTGATGTAAGCGCGTCAGGCAACAGCTGCGCTCACCACGCCCCTTTCCTGGCAGCTATTTTCAATGCTGCATAGCGGAAAATGAGGTTGAGGAAGCTCAAAGTGATGCACATGCAATTTTTAACACACCTTTCTTGTTCGAGAAGTTTAAGCATTGAAGACCAAAAATCTGCGCTATCAACGTCTACATATGTCATTTCTTTTGATTTTCGATGTTTAATTGAAACGGTGGCATGAAGAATTGCGGCTAACTCGGCTTAAATTTGACGAGCCGTGAAAGATACTTAAATGTTAGTTTCTTTGTCCGTGGACTTTATTGAAAATTGAACATTTCACATTCTCTTTTTGTAAGATTGGCTTTGCTTTAAACGACGTTTCGTCGATTTGAAACGCTTTGCATTTAATTTTTTGCTTAGAAACGAAGTAAAAATTTTGAATTTGTGCTCAAGCTGAGTTCTATTCACGGAATCGTGCATATGTATATTTCTATCACGAATGTAGGGTAAGAAAAAAGAGGCGTCTGATTTCTATTGAATTTTAACTCGTTTAATAAATTTTTGTCAGCATCTACTGTGAACATGAAGTATATACATTCTATGTAATAATGTCTGCATTAAAAACTTTGACATTTTGAAGAATTCTGCAATGGTATAATATATTTTTTGAAGTGAATTTTAATTTAATTTTATCTCATTGTTAAAGTTCATGTATTTGAATTCTAGTTAGTTTTTTTCATTTTTTTTGTTTTTGAATAAAACTTCGTTCGTTCTTGGCCCCAAAAAGTTAAATTTCTCGAATATATCCACCATTTTCTCGGTTCCTACTTGTACTAAGATTTTTAAGCGTGTTCAGGTCATCGAAGTTATCGAAATGTATCATAAGATAGTTATAGCAAAATTCACTAATTTACACATTTGTTTTTGAACTGAATTTCCGACGCTGCGAAATCAACTCGAGTCCAAAAGACTGCACTATCAACTGAATAAAATGACCTATGGTTCACCAATGTAACAAAAGTTGATTTCAGGGGAAATTAAGGTAGTTTGCAGGAATTTTAAGAATTCAAAATACTTGAAAGTTGCTTGGAATGGATAAAATTTCGCTCTTAATGAACTTCAGTATAAAGTGAAATTTTTGACAGCGAATAAAGCTTGTTCTTACCGGAGAAATTTTCAACTTTGTGCTGTCGTGCCTTAGTAATTAAAGAACATGAATCTTTTTTCTAGTTCAAAAGTTCCCCTTCACCAATGGGTCTACTGACGTTATGTTGCTTATGTTTAGCTTGAGGTTTTCTTAAACGTAAAAAACAGGCAACATATCACATTGTATTTTTTGCAACGGTGTTTTATCACTTAGATTCGCCGATAGACGAGGGATATGGATGCAAGTGATTATCGATAATGTTTCTGATTTGGTTGCGTATAAAATATGCTGTAAGATCTTTATCGTAATTTACCGTAACTTTCTATTGTTTCATCATGAGATCCAAGGAAAATAATTATGCATCTGAATCGTCAATTTTTATTTGAATAGAATCTCTCATCTTATACAGTCATCTATTTACATTTTCTTGTTAAAAAATGATTTTTAAAATTTAACTCGAGTTTCTCATTTTGCCCTGCATAATTCGTTTGGTAGGATGAGAATGGATTGAGTTACTAATTATTCTCTTTATTTTTCGCTTTCCGTGCAGCAGCTTTGATTTCTGAATAAAAATGCGATACTGTTTTTGTTTCAGCTATAATTGATCCTGACATAAACGTCAGTATCGCCTTCCACACGCACAGGTAACGTGCAGCGAAAGAATGTATGTGTTTAAATTAACACTTTAATAGTCTCGCTGTATTACCTGAGCCTCATCGTGCAAATTTGTACCTTTCCAAAATTACGTTCACGTGACTTTGACAATTAATTATGCAAGTTTGTCGCAAAGAAATTTTTTCTCGTTCTCAAGCGGAGCGCAGTGGTGCCAGTCTGACTCGCTCATATCGCTGCCGTTGACTGCAAATAGCTCGAGCTCTCGATATTATCAGACTATCTAGACAACTCTAATGCAGGCTGAGTGCGCCGGGCGCTGCAGACCAGCCTTGTCAAATGAGACCTGACGTATTCTAGAGGACAACTTATCATTATTTTTATCGGAATTTGTGCTACGCAAGTTTACATCACATTGCGGCGTGTTATGTTACGTGGAATTTACGGTCCTGGGGCCATGCTTTCAAAACTCGCTAAGTTAACGTAAGTACTTACGCTCTATTTTCTTGCTGCGTTTGCTACTCGCTTTAATGCATTGGTATATAATATAGTGGTAATATAATGCATTGGTATATAGCGCAAAGGCAAAAGTTATATTGAACGTTGCGGTTACGTTAAAACGTAGCACTTTCTAAATAAATAATAGAATTTATTATTGGGATTATAGTTAAAATCGGTTTCGGTTTGTTGTAAAATTAAATTAAGATTGAAATTAGTTTTTTCTGACTCCAATGTTATACTTGAGCTTCTCTCCTCACGATGGTAAAGTAAGTTCTCGAGTCGGCTACTCGAGCCGTAGAGGGAAAAGTAATTTTTAGAAATACAAGCAAATTCCGCTGTACTCTGTAATGCCTTAAAATATTATTCACCTAATAATTTCTACGTATTTATTTTTTATTCTCTCGTGCGCCTAATTTATTGGGATTGTTCAATCGATTGTAGTAAAGGTAAGAGTTTTGTAGGAACAATAATACAGTTTTTCGTCTCTTCTTCCAAAGCCCGCCCTTAGTTTAAAAAGGTTCCGAACCGGTAAATTTGTCAATCTTAAATTGTTTATTAGCTCATGCCAAAGATGTAACAAGTTTCATATTGAAAACATTCTGATCACGTTTACGTTACATCAATGAGTGTTGTTAATACCCATATATTTCAGATATCGCCAATTCACATATCATTGGTTAATTTTGATGAAAGGCATCATCGGCCGCTCGCTATATTGGCGTCAAATCATTCCCGCGTAGCTGAGAGGAGGACTCGAGCTTTTGTTTTCTTCACTTGAAGGCTTTTGAGCGAAACATGATCGACGGCTCGCCAATTATTGGAATCGCCTGCGAATAACGAGGTTATCGTCATGAAAGCGACGCCATTATTGAACTTACAATCTGAAGAACATGGTTTGTATTGCAATCCATGTCCAATTCTGAATAAATGATCTATTTTTGGAATATTGACGAGGGTCGCTTATTACGAGCTGAGTGCCAAGCCGTAGTACGATTTATTTGAACGTAATTTAATCCGGTAAAAAATAGTTATTTCTTATTATAGCTGCACATTATACAAATCTGCAAATTATAGCTCTATTATACAAATTACACTGCAGAGCTTCGTAGAGAAAAATATTATGTTCGGCTCGGCTATTCTTTTCTTAGTTTCTATGAGAACGAAACAATGTAACTTCATCTCCTAAATAATATCAGTTTAAATGAAAGAATCCTATTTCTATTTTTTTGTGATAACCTAGGGCAATAATTTTCTGGCTTTCAATAATGCTTACACTTGTGGCCCAAAATATAGTCAAAGTACGTAAAGAGTCGTGAAACGTATCCTTCATTTCCATGTCATTAAATATTCCAAGAAATGCGCTCTGTATTGAATTTCTCTTCTGAATTGATAGTATTGTTAATGAAAACAGTGACCTCGTAACATGTAGCGGCTATCTTACATTCACTTTAATTATATGCCATAAATAAAGATTCGTTTTCATATAACCTCAGAAGCGATATTTGTCCTTTTATTTGTTCTTGCATTCCTTTGTTGCCTTGCCGCCAGTAAATTTAGGAAGAAGCAAGAGGTGCGTAGAAAGGGGGAAGGGAAAATTGGAAAAACGAAAGCGACAAAATAATCGCTCTGCGTATCACTAGGTTTGTTATTGGAATTTGATGTTGAGTCGGGATTAAATACAGATAATTTTTCCCCACAATGAAAAATTCATCTGATTATGAGTGTTCAAAACTCGCGGGTGGTCGCGCGCGTCTCAGCGAGCGAGCATCGAAAAGTTTACTCCTGTCCATCTGAGACAAGCGCATGATGCGCGTCTCACAACACGCGCCTTGCACGACGTACTGCAATGATTACAGCTTTGGTATACACTTTACCTGACGCTTCATGTGATGAAAAGTCCGACAACTGGCATTATACTTTTTTGATCTGTAATAATTTTTTGCTTCAGTTTTTGAATTTATCTCAAAGGCTGTGATCTCAAAATTTGATCCGTAGTCTGTGCATGCATTTGCTGGAATATTGATCGATATATGTGAAATGTATTTATTTTGCCGAAAAAATATTTCAGTAAATTTGTTCGTAACTCGAATATCATCTTGCATAAAACTCCGATACGCTCTTTGCCGCGCCAAACTTGTCAGGATGACCCGCAGAAGAGCAAAATGTTCATCGCTATTTGGACAAGATCTCGCTCATTTCTTTGAGTGTTTATCTTGAGCGTTTGAGCGAGTAGTCGCTTTACAACACAGAATCATTCTTTCTGTTTGAGCGCCAAGACCTACTCGTACTTGACTCCCCCGCCTTAGCACCATCACCGACCTACTCGTACTTGACTCCCCCGCCTTAACACCATCACCGACCTACTCGTACTTGACCCTACCACCTTGGCACCATCACCGACCTACTCGTACTTGACTCCCCCACCTTAGCACCATCACCGACCTACTCGTACTTGACTCCCCCGCCTTAGCACCATCACCGACCTACTCGTACTTGACTCCCCCGCCTTAGCACCATCACCGACCTACTCGTACTTGACATCCCCACCTTAGCACCATCACCGACCTACTCGTACTTGACTCCCCCACCTTAGCACCATCACCGACCTACTCTTACTTGACTCCCCCACCTTAGCACCATCACCGACCTACTCGTACTTGACACCCCCGCCTTAGCGCCATCACAGACCTACTCGTACTTGATCCTACCACCTTAGCACCAACACCTACTCGTACCTCGCACAGGCTCAGGCGCTGTAAACACAAGCCACCTGCTGATTATTTACTCAGCGGATTGGCTGTCACTCAGCGCGATGCTCAAAATTCGTCCTGCTTTCGTGCGCTGAATGTCAATGCAGTATTGTTGAAAGTTCCTTAACACCGAAAAACATCGTTAAATTCACAGATAACAACTGCTTCGTTATTTCATTATGGTGAGAGATAAAGTGCAAAATCTACTTTTCAAAAATGATATGCTAGGTTAGAAGACTTTGTATCTGCATCCACGTGTTCTTGAAACGGTTAAAATCGCTTGTATTGAATTACAATGACTACCTTTGTTATTAATTTTTACGTAAAATTTATTTGCTCCATGTTAATTCTTATATCTAATAAAGCTTTCTAGTATTATTATAATTCTTGCTTGATGGATCAAGAATGTCCAATGTAGTTGCGGAAAGAGAGCAAGAGACTTGACGACGGGAGTTTTCTAACAAGTCAAATATATTTGTTTTCGTATGATGGACTTCGCTCTTAAAATGTCGTTCTTGAGCTCAGCTGCTGGCAATCTTGTTGGAGCTTTGAATTTAGCGGAGATTTCATCTTGTTTCTAATGTTTTTTAATAGCAATCAGTGGTATTGTTTCCGTATTTTGTGTTCAATAACTCACTTTTGACTGCATTACCTATCGACTTGTTCGTCGTGAGCTACGAGTTATATACTTGTATACGATTCGTGAGCTTCTACGTTATTCGGAAAAATATCAACGTGTGAAAAACGCGAGAGCAAAAAAACAATATTCTATGCTACTGGTAAATATGATGTTAAAATAGATCTTTTGCAGTTAAATCACTTAGAATCGAATTGTGTGTTTTAAATGATAAATATAAATGACAAAATGCATTCAAGTATTAGTATTGCATGCAGTTGGCTATTCATTGACAGAAACTCTATACTGTGGTGTCGAAGGGGCTTAGCTTGAAGCAAGGTAACAGGTATTAGGTGTACTCCAACCGTTTTCTGCTTACGGTTGCGTTAGTTACCCCTGGTGTCTAAGCGCGAATAGCATTTCCGGCGGTTATAATTTATCTACTTGTCTATATACGGTAACTTTTTGTGACTAGCCTTCTTGATGGAAAAATATTGACTGTTGAGAAAATGGTTAATCTGCCCAGCCTCTAAAGATGGTTTCCTAGATCGTATGGCTGGCCACTCGTTGACGGCGGCTTTAACACCGCTGAGGGTGCGGGTGGGGCGGTGGGTGTGAGCCGCCCGCTGCGGCCGGTTGCCCTCAGTCTTGGTGCCCTCGACCTCTGTGTCGGTGCGTCCTTTTTCCCTCTTATTTCAAAACCGATTTTGTCACGTTCTAGTTTTTTTGGAGGTCGAGCTGTGTTTGTGGTGGGCTCAAACTCATGTTTACTAAACTTATTCGAGGGATGACCATCCTTAGGGGTGGAATTTTGCTCAAGTTCTCGCAGATTTTTTCAAGATTGCAGAAGATTTTTCAAGCTGCTGGAACATGCGAATTATCGTAATAGAAGAGTAAACGCTCTTCTTGACCTTAATTTTTTATGTGGTTTTCAAACTTATAAATATATAACTTTATAAATATTTTCAAACTTATAAATTTATTTATTTATTTATAATTTATTCGTTTTGTGAATTGATATGCGAATTGGTAAACTCGTACCGCCGGGCTATTAATTTAGAGCTTGATAATCGAAGCAGTTAAGTCGAAAGTTATACCATTTTATTAATGCCTGGAACTGTAAGACATTTGACCTTCAGAATTTGAGTAATCTGAATGTCTGACAAAAAAAAACTTGAATTCAATATTTCAGTACTTCGATCGTAGCACAAATGAGTAATTTTGGGAAATATTTTTTTCGTGTAATGGAATTTTCCCGTTTACATTTACTGTCACTGATATACCACGATTATTTAATGAATGAGAGCGAAATCACTCGAAAGTATTGACCAATGATTTTAAGTCGAAAAACGTTATTTTGAATAAACATAAAATGATCCTAATTTTGAACTAGTTCAATTAACATATTCATATTTTCATGTCGTTACTGTAAAATGACACTAAAATAATATTAATCTCTAAATCCCCAATTCATTGTCATTAAAATATAATGAAAAAATGAACTGTAACTTGTCATTATTACTTTTAAATGACCTCATAGATTTAAGGCGTAACTCTAGGCGCGAACAATATTCAATAATTTAATGGAGCGAAGGTTCAGCCTCGCCAATCCTTCAGCGATGATACAGAAAGGCACGGAGCAGCACACCATCGTGGTGACCTACGCTATACTCATCGTACTCTTGCTCATCCTCTGGGTGCTCTACAACGGCATGATGGTCGCGCACTAACCAAGGTGAATAACCGAGGCCATGTAATGCATGTCAAGGTTATATTATCTTATTATCTATTATATATCGCCGCAGCAGTGGTAGAACAAAACAGATGTCACGCTGATCTAGATGAATTTCACCATTTAGTAGTCCTAGGTTCATCACTAAAATATTTAAGACAACGTTTTGAATTTCTTCACAAGATCTTATGTATTCAATGTCAGGAGACTGCTTCTACTCCCATGAATGTAAATATTACCTCCAAATGCTAACATTTTTATGGTGTCGTTAATTTTAAAATTAGCTTAAAAATGATTGCAATTTTACTATAGATGAAGAACTTTATATTAAAATATAAACCGCATAATCATATGAGCACTATTAGGTGAGTAAGTAATCCGGAGCAAGTATCAATTGTAATTGTATTAGACGATTGAGTTGAGTAGACAAAATTTTCACGACTTCCCGTGCGTTGGTAATATGTTTGTACCATTTGTATGCTCTGATGTTAACGTAGATGAAATATCCTATTTTAGAATTTTAATTAATTTTTATCAATTGTGTTAGGCATTAACTTCTTTTTCCACCAAATTCATACTTTTTAATAAGATAAAATAAAATAATTTAGTTTCAAGTGAAATTTTGTCTAAGAAATTACGATTTTAACCTGCTCTCAAAAGACGGAATCAAAATCAAATCTAACGCGTTGACATGTCCTTGATGTTCCGAACTTTCGTTTTCATTTATTTCAATCAAATTGACGAGGTGATGAATTAGTGATTTAATTAATTATGGTCGCCCCTTCTTGACGAGAAGATCGGCTTCTTCTTGCTGGATGATGCCACTGTCTACTAACTTCTCTATTTCACCTTGTACCTGCGAATCCTGTTAAAATAAAATTCATTTTAGTTTCCGTGTTGACCTGCGGCTCTACTCTCATTAGAACATCTTAAAATGCCACGAGTTCTATCTTATCTGCTCTGGGTATTTTTATCTTCTTAACAACTCGCTATTTTAAATTTTTGTCTTCACTCTTGTCACGCTTCGACTTCAATATAAACAGTTGATTAGCTTATGTTTAGGCACTGCCCACATTTTATCATTTATATAGCATGGCGATTGTGATCACAGACTACGGGTGTTAGAGTTCAGTGTTTACCGTTACTAGGCTTTTATGTGCGAATATCATTGGCAATTAATGAAAAATGGACCAATTTTTCGCACTTCTTTCATTGGCAATGGTTAACCAAGGACCAATTCTCGCACTTATATCATTGGCAATGGTTTATCAAGAACCAACTCGCACGCGAATATCAGTGATTGACGATTATCAACCATGAGTAAACCAAGGCCCAGTTCTCACTTGGAAGAAGTCCGGGAAGTCCTCTCGCTTGAAGTGGTCCTGGAGTTGCTGTGTTCGGGCGTCGTGCTGATCGCCGCCAGTGAAGCCGTCGTCGATGATGCCTTCGTTGGCGTGCTGGTCGCTCCATTTGCTGATCTGAAGCACCATTTAATTACGTTCCGTTATTAAGAGCCAAAGAATATCCCTTATTAAAGAGTGCACCATTTCCTTCAATTATCAAGAGCAAAAAAATATCCCATCAGTACATTTAGCCCCGAGAGAGCCCAATTATTATATAGAGCCTCGGGATCGTTCAATTATTAAACGGAGCACCATTTGTGTCCCATTATTTGAACATCGAGAGCGTCCTATTAATTATGAAAAAATTCAAAATGCATAATAATTATACATGTAAACAAATGAGACTTGCATATTGTTATCTTACAAAACACTAATAAGACTGTAATATTGTTTTCCCAGTAAGAACTAATAGCACTGGAAATCTGTTATCTCACTATCTCTGCCAAATTTTCTGTAAATGAATAAATTTATTTTGATCAGCTGCCAAAAATGAAACTTCATGTCCTCTCAATAGCACAGGTCAACAAAATTGTCAAATTTTTAATTATAACTCCCTAACTTAGTTGTCAGCTAACAGTTTACTGCCGTAGCAGGGGAAGCTTGCCTCAGTAAATTATAATTAAATCATAAACCCTAATTTATGTTCGGCACTGTAATATTATTATAAATTTACAATTAACTACTAAAGAGTGTATTTCTACTGAGATGTCGTCCTTACCTTGTCTCCAAGGACCGTGAAGAAGCCCATAACCTGCTGGTTGCCTTCCTCGAATTTGTCTTCAAGTTTTTGCATGAATTGCGAACTGCGAACCTGCTAAAAAAATTGGGAGCCTAAGAATCAGCTTACGAACTTCATTATGTGGTTACTTCTATTGAATATCTTAAACGGAATTAATTTTGTTTTTACTCAGCTTTGATCCTATATCTTCATAAAATTGGGGTTGGCTTGCCTTGGCAGCGCGCACCTCCAATTATACTATAACAAAACCATTACCATATACGATCAGTTTGCAACGACCAGAAAGCACTCTTATGCAGGTCAAAAGCAAACATTGACAGGATTTTTAATGTAAAGTCTGCTGGTAGCTCGTTCGGAACTATTGTCTGTCACACAGGCTAATCGATGAATAGTTTTTGATTATTTACTAAGAAAAGTCAGAAACTTTCATGGTTTTACTAAAATTTAATTCCTAAATGTGATCCAAAGACTTCAATGGTAATTTGGTAAAATACTGAGTAGTTGAGCGTGTTATTATTACATTTCATTTACAATGCACTCACATCGTCCGCTCGCTCCTGAAGAACATGCGCGCAGTACGTCGCTCCTTTGTGGATGGAGTCGCTGAAGCCCTTGAGGAGGTTCTTGAATCGCGACCACACGCCTTGGAAAGTGTTTCCCGCCTTGTTCCACAGCCCCGTCGCTGAGTGGGCGACCGCTCCTCCGAACTAAAACAGTGAGGTTCGAAGCGAATATCAGGCGAGTGTGAGAAAAGTTGCTTAAATCAGCTATCAATTATGACAATAATTAACAGCTGAATACAGTACCTATTTATCATAGTTTGATGTATATTCTTCAACTACAAGATACTGAGCGGCGTTTTAAAATTTATCTTTGTATTACTGCAATATTCTTGTAATTCGTAGAGGTAAATGACGATGCTATCTTCTGCAATACTAAGAATTAGTTTTCTTCTGGGGCAGTCAAGTTTTCGCGGGGATTGGACTGATCTAAAAATAATTCTAAGAGATCTAATAACATAACATAACATAACATAACATAGTGATGTCGGCTCTGAAGTGTAGGCCTGATGTGGCCTGTCGCCGATTCTTTTCCATTTCGTGCCTTGTTCATAGATCTAAACTCGTGTCATTTGACCGGATCTTTTCATGACTGGCGATAGTTTGAAGAAGCTACTTATATATAAATAATATATAATAAATAATATATGAAATAATAACAATACTCTGGCTAATAAATACGTAGGACTGACCTCTCGGGCTCCACCTGCGACTTTGTCGGCCAAGTTTGCTCCCCAACTCGTGAACTGTGGACAAAAAGTAGTAAGAATTTTATTCTCTGAGCAGGGCAATCACCCACTTCATTTCATATTTTTTGAGATCCCAATGGAGATGAAGGCACACTTGTTTATTGTTACCCAATCAGAATAAAATTCGACGACTTACCGAGTTCCATCTTCGGCGCCACGACGAATCGCCTCCTCCATAATCTCGACCGCTCCCGCCGGGCAGATTTGGTGCCTTTTCGTGGTGGTTCGTCCCACTTCCCTCATTCTGATAACCTCCTTCGTGTCCGGCTATTCCAACTGCATTCTGTGATGGTAGTTTCCCGATTGTCTCGATTTGTCCAAACTGAGATTGTTGCTGTTGATCAACACTTCCAGCCGGTGATTGAAGTTGACCAAATTGTGATTGTTGGTACTCTTTACCATCTTCCTTGTTATTTCCGATTGACTTGAGCAGGCCACCTTGCGACTGTTGGTATTCAGGATTCCCTACGTATTCACGATTGAATTGGAGTTGGCCAATCTCTGGTTTACTTTTGTCTTTGTTATTTGTATTGCCAAGACCGAAACCATAACTTGTGCTGTGATGGGATGCACTGTTATGGCTTTGTGATGCCGATGAAGAAGAAGAGGATGAACTACTATGGTGCACTGCGCTTACGCTTCCGAGGCTATCAAAGTTTCCGAGAGATGTCAAGGAGGGTTTTGACACCTGGGACAGCCCAAGTAATCCACCTGAGTGCAAGTTTCCAAAGCGATTTCCTCCCACGACAAACCTGTGTCCGCTTTGAGATGAGCTACTACTGCTCTGTTGTGAAGACGAACTTTGGTGTGCTGAGCTACTGTGGGAAGCTCCGCTGAAAATGCTGGGCTTTTGTTCGCCAGGGAAGTACATGAGTGGTGGATTAGATCCCGAGAAGCCAACGCCAAATTGCTGAGAAGAAACTCCGCTTATCCCACTGGCCGTCTGAGCATCAGTTGGGCCATCAGCTCTAAAGCCATGAGAGTTTGGCTTTGTGGCACCAGAGACTATTCCAATCAGGGTTCCGGAGGAATTTATTCCTACAAATCCCCCGCCTTGTCCACCAATGGAACTAGTCCCTCCACTACCGCTGGTTCCTCCTCCATTTCCTCCAGAAACTATGCCGCTTCCAAAACTACCATGAGATTCACTGCCCTCCAATTTTGTTTCATCGCCAAATTTGCCAATTTGTCCCTGCGATCCGAAAGAAGCTTGATTTTGGACATTCAGCTTGTCAATTTCTCCCTGCGAGCCGTAGCCTTCAGCTTGAGTTTGTACGCCCAGTTTGTCAATCTGACCCCGTGAACCGTAACCTTCAGCCTGATTTTGAACGGCTAGCTTGTCAATCTGTCCCTGTGAACCGTAGCCTTCAGCCTGATTTTGAACGGCCAGCTTGTCAATCGGTCCCTGTGAACCGTAGCCTTCAGCCTGATTTTGAACGGCCAGCTTGTCAATCTGTCCCTGTGAACCATAGCCTTCAGCCTGATTTTGAACAGCTATCTTGTCAATCTGTCCTTGTGAACCGTAGCCTTCCGCCTGATTTTGAACGGCCAGCTTGTCAATCTGTCCCTGTGAACCGTAGCCTTCAGCCTGATTTTGAACGGCCAGCTTGTCAATCTGTCCCTGTGAACCGTAGCCTTCAGCCTGATTTTGATCGGAGCTTGTCAATCTGTCCTTGTGAACCGTAGCCTTCAGCTTGATTTTGAACGGCAAGCTTGTCAATCTGTCCTTGTGAACCGTAGCCTTCCGCCTGATTTTGAACGGCCAGCTTGTCAATCTGTCCCTGTGAACCGTAGCCTTCGGCTTGATTTTGAACGGTCAGTTTGTCAATCTGTCCTTGTGAACCGTAGCTCTCCGCCTGATTTTGAACGGCCGATTTTTCAATCTGTCCTTGTGAACCGTAGCCTTCAGCCTGATTTTGAACGGCCAGTTTGTCAATCTGTCCTTGTGAACCGTAGCTCTCCGCCTGATTTTGAACGGCCAGCTTGTCAATCTGTCCCTGTGAACCGTAGCCTTCAGCCTGATTTTGAACGGCCAGCTTGTCAATCTGTCCCTGTGAACCGTAGCCTTCAGCTTGATTTTGAACGGCCAGCTTGTCAATCTGTCCTTGAGCTACATGTGAGTTTGCCTGGTTTTGTACATGTTTTTCGATCTGTCCCTGAGAACTATGATCAGTTCCATGATGTGCTACTTTCTCACTTTGCGAACCATGTGAATGCGAACCTGTTACCTGATTATGTTGACCAGTTTGAACTTCCAATGTAGAATCTTCGAAACGACCGGAACTCTGTGATAGTTGATCTTCACGTACTAGACCGCTGTTCGTGTTGTGATTTGCATCCAGAGTGTTGATTTCACCTAGAAGGGCGTAGTCGACGTGCAACCCTTGGCCACTCGAAGAATGCCCAGATCCTGATCCAGACTCCGCTTCACTGTCTACGCCGAGTAATTTTTCTATATCACTCTGTGAGGCGTACGTTTGTCCTGGAGATCCAGATTCACCAGTTAACTTTTCGATCTGCCCTTGCGAGAAAGATTGTTCGTCAGTTTTTCCGATCAAATTTCCTTGATATCCTCCAGACGTTTGCTGAACAGTCGACTGGCCCGACGCGTCATCTTTCAAGTCTAGTGAATTCTGAGAGCTTTGTCCCGAGGATGATTGTTGTTCCTGGCGGTGATCGTAGGGCTTTTCAGTGGTGGTGGTTGACTGCACGTAGCGCCGGTACCCGCCTTTGACTCCAGGAGCGGCGTGGCCATGTGACCAAAGAAAACTTTGTGCCACAAAAGCCACAAGAAGTGACCTCGCCACTGTTCGGCTAATCATGATCCTGTAAACTAAGAGAAAAATGGCAGTGAATTTTATTGCCTTAACATAAGGATGAGTGGTTAAGGAAGATGATTAATTTATTCATAGAGACTATTCTAATATGAAACCCAGCATTGAATTCTGATGAAAATTTCTGAAAATTTTCAAATAATAACTAGCATTTGATTAATTTTCTAGATTTTTCTTCAGCTACAACTTAAAAAAACGTTTATTTAATTACATTAAATTGACACAACAACGGCTGTCAAAAAATTGAAAATCTATTAAAAAGCTTGGTTAATCCTGTCCAATTTAAACCTCTTAGCTCGACTTAAAAACTGAGTATAATTTATAATAATATACTGTGAGATATGTTCTGTAATAATATATTACTGGAGAAATCAAATCATTCGTTTATTTGAATGTGATCGGTAATATCGGCATTCAATAATGACTTGTCCCTTTGCCAACTGAGCGTGAAGAACGTACCTGAACGAGGGTGCGCGTGGCACTGAGACGGGATGCAGTTGAATCTCCTGTCAAGCCTTTTAACCTTTTATCGGCAGCGGCTGCCAGATGCAGGATGCATCTGAAAAATATGTTTTTTTTAAAGGTTATTCCAAATACGCGCGCCCAATCTCGGAATTGGGCACAATTTATAGAATCGCTATATTATAAGTTTATCTATACATCGTGTTTTGAAAAGTGACGTGCCTGGGTTTATTGTCATCTGAATGAAGTGCTGAATTATAATTAATTCTACATTAACAAAGACGAGAAGCCAAACGCAGGATGGGTATCCTAGTTACGCGGGAATCCCTGCGCGCGGTCTTGTCGCTGATACCGAGAAATGCCCGTTGCAAAACAACGATGGCTGCGCGATATTTAGGCTTCAACTTCTTCGTATTCATGTCGGTATTGAAGAAAATTATTTGTCTTTTAAAAGGTATAGAGCAGTGACTAATCATTTGTCTTTTAATAGGTCTTAGCAGTGAATAAACTTCAATATGATGAGCATTTGATCTACAGGACAATACGGAATACTTTTCTACTTGAATTGATGAAATAATTTTCATATGGTAGTATTGATGTTACATATTATTACTTAACTTTAATATTGAATTAATATTACTTACATTTCTTAAAAATTAAATCATTAACATTCCCGCCATGTCATTACACAAGACTTGAGTAGAAGAAAAGGTCTTTTACTGAATGATATTATAATAGCGCGACGCTATCGCAGATTATTCGCCATCAGTATAATCCGTATTTTTTGTAACGTGTATGTGGAACTTCTAATGAGCAATAGAACAAAGAAATACTGCATTTAATTTTCCTATCACAATAAGGGTAAATGCGCTTCAAGCGGCTTGGTTCGAGTATTTTTGGGGCTCCATTTTAAACGGTGGGAATCCAGATTTTCGAGATGTACACCAATCGATGAGCTGTAATTTATTATTAATAAAAGCCTTCGGCTACAGCGTTACTTTTTCATGAAAAAACATTCCGTATCTTTGAGCTTGGTTTAAAAAAGCAGCCTTTCTGTTACCAGATGAGACTATTATTGAAATAATTATCAACATAAGAAATTTTGCCAATAAACAACACGTTTATGTTATAGAACGTGTCTAATATGTTTATAACATAAATCTTCTAACAATTCTTTCATGTCTTGTTCTTGAGAAGAGTTGCGCAAGCTGCAGCACGAAAAGCCCGTTTATAGCGCATTGAGTGGGAGGAGTAGTTCTCAGTATCACGGATACCTGGCGCTCTTGCAACACAACGCTTGACCTCTGAAAAGCCTATTTCGGGAATTATTTTTAATTTCGTTCCTTGCTATTCGTTTCTTGTTTTTTAAAAGCATAGGAAAATCCGGCGGAGGATAAAGATGATGGAATTAAATGGTGCCGATTTTGCCACGAGCACATAATTAATTAAAATTGTATTAATAAATTTAGGTAGTAATCTGATACTGGTGATATCATTCATCAATTGAATAAATTAATATAATTGACGGAAGACGAACAGCTCTGCGTGATAACGTATTTTATCATCAAAATTAATGTGATGAATTTTGACCAGTTTCCCCAAATGTTTGAAGGCTGGAATACGATATATATCGCAAAAATAAATTCAAGTTTTGAATTAAAAATTTTTTGCATCCATTTATAACTGACAACCAATTTGCTATATGGGCCTCAATAAAACATCCAACTCCAGCAATCGTCTGTTTGCTCTTAGGCCGAATGTCGCTAAAGTTGAATCGAACTTATTCCCGAAGGTGCGGCAAACGACATCACCTTGTCAAACTTGCAGAAAAGATCGAGCGACACCGCTGAGGACTTTAATAATTTAAAAGCCTCTTATATTTAGCCTTGGAGTACAGTTTTTCTCATGATGATGTCGAACAGGCATAAATTTTAGTAACTTTTCTTTAAACTTTTCTATTTCAGTCTCGAATTTTATCGTGATCAGATTTAAGCGGGATAACAAAAATTATGGTACATTACTTCCAAAAGATGTGTTTTTCCTAAAATATGTTTTAAATGTAACGATTTTTAATGCCTTCTAATGATTGAATGCTTGTACTTGTAAGAGAACTACTTATGTATTAATTTAAGCTTTATTGTATCCTCTATCCTTAAACAGAGAAGGTATATTATAGCCAACAGATTTTCACCTTAAAGTTATAAACGGATCTTATTGAAAGTTGCATTCTGCAGCCGAATTATTTCCAGTTAATATTTATAAATTTTTTTTACTTCATGTGCAGGTATCTTACGTTTTGTTTGCGTGTTTTAATTTTTTTCTAATGATATCTTGGTTGTATGTTTGTGCAGGAGTGATGGGAGCTTCCTGATGAGCGCTCAGTTGGGCTCTGACAGCAGCGAGCTCTGCCCCTATACACACATGAACATGGCCTTCACATATACACCCTTTGATCACTTGGTGTAGTTAAAAAGCTGCTTCTCATTCTAAACTTGTTTTATTAACATTCTTCACCATTCCATGTAGTGTCTTTAAGTGTACACTGCTTTTCGTTACAACTTCAACATAAGCGTCAAACATCGGGGTCAAATTCAAATTTCAATTGTTTTATAAATTGCCGCTGGTACTAAATCCTCTTTCATTGCATTCTGGATATCGACGAGTGAAGGGAAGCTTAAATTGGAACACAGATATAATAGACGCCAACTAAACGAAGTCATCTTCTTATCCTCGTGCATGCAAATTTTGATTCGCGCCTCACTTCTGGGTTAATTATTTTTTTAAACGCAAAAAATACCTTACCCGTGATTTTGCTGCCTGCGTGAAAAAATAAGCACAATATGACCGACACATCTAACGTCGCAACGCCGACGTCTTCATCGTCATCTCCGACTGCGTCATCACCGTACAGCCCGAGCTCCTCGTCTGCACGTCAGACGCCACGACGTCGCGTGTGTCGCACGTGTGGACAATTCCACGTCTCGAACGAGCCACATCTCTACGACTACATTGACGAGGTCGACGAGGACGTTTCCTGTCATATCTGCCTCCAGGTACAATAATATTATCATTTGATTATTACTCTTTACTTATACCTTAGTGTACTGCATCAGCCGCCAGGTGTACAACATCAGCCTGACATTATACCTTAAAAAGTGTACAACATCGACCTTCAGGTACAATATATTATCATATGATTCTTACTGTTTAGTCATTCCTAAGTGTACTACATCATGTTGTTGATGTACTATACCTCCTGGATTACCGTTGTATTTGTGAAAATTTGTATAATTTTGAAACTTAGCGTATTCTGTTGCCAGAGTATTCGAGTGCGCAGCAATTGGATTTTAAGACGCATGTTTTATCCGTAGTCGGATTTGCAGGTCGGCATGCAAGCCACCTGTCTGGCTTTTAGGGACTATTGCTCGAGTTTGACAACTTTGCCAAGCTCTTAAAGGATCAAGCCTCGAACTTAGGCAGTTTGTAAGCTGCTAACGTAGCGCATTATTGATGATACCAAAGTTGTAGGTAGCCTAAGTTGCCATCACAACGCGCATCTCGAAGCTGCCGGCATGCATCGTAAAGTCACCTCTTGACCCAACTTCGACTGCGGAAAGTTCGAGAGGCGAAGAGTTCAAATTAAAATTCTCTAAGTTCGTGAGAAGGGCTTTGATTTTGTGTGGTTAATCCAATTAATAAACATTCTTTCTAAAATAAAATTGAGATGGAACTATTTCGTAGAGCCTATGAATCAAGTACTTAATCATGTTTATCCGTTCTCATCCTCTCTCGTGTCTATTTATTTATTTTTTGCTTCCTATTAAACTTATATGTAACGTACCATCAAAGTTCGTTTGAACCAGACGCCACGGTAACTTCTTCGTAGAATAATTACAATAATAAAATCATGTAAATTAAGACTAGCTTCATTTGGCCCTCAAACTGTTAGATGCAGTCGACATTTCTAGACAGTACGTGGAGCAAGTGCTTTGCTAAAAAAAGAACGAACGTAGATGAATGAGAACGAATAAATATGGGAGAGATACAATCTTCAATTTGAAGATATGAATTGCTAGACTTAACATAAAGCAGTTTATTGTAGCAAACATATTCATTGCTGCTCTCAACTCTGCGTTGTTACATAATCGTCAATTTGTGGAAGCTATGCCCTTGAAATGATACGACAAAAACACGATAACAACGAAGAGTTGTGGTGAGCCTTTGAAATGTGCCATGTTTCACACTAAATCCCAAACTATATTTATTGCTAATTTCGCACAAATATTTGAATGCTGCGAGTTCGCTATGGAGAGAATTTTTGCCAAGATCGTTGAGGCAGACGTTAGTCGCTAGTGTTTACACCGGGCCTAAATTGTTTACGAGCAGGATCTGGGTCTACACTCAATAAAATCAATGGGTCGGATTGACAGAATAGTGACCCTTGATTACACACAGCGCGAGCATAGAGCGGACGCAGCTCTCCACGCTCTGATACGCAATTTCTCCCAGCGGGTCAAATTTGGTCAGGAATACACGGACAAAAAGTGAATCTCTATTTGTAAAGTTTCAATTATTTTTGTGAGTGTAGAAGCAGCGGTCTGTGTATCATCAAGCTCGCGATGACGTCCGAACGAACGCTTGAAATTTCTATTGCTACAAGCGATTCTCCATCGGGTATTGCGCTGCCACTGAGGACGAGTTTGCTAAGTCATTTAAAAGCAAGTGTGATGTGATGCTAATATAAAACCAGAAATGAAATAGGAAATAATAATCCGATTTTTCCCGAGGGCAGAAAGTTGGGGTTGGATTTGTGTATATAAACTTCATTGAAGTTGTAATCGGGGTTATCGTTCATGACACTTAAGCCTAGTTGTGGTACAGATATGTTGAGTAGGAAGTGATTTCTGTTGCCTTTTCTTAATTCCTCAATGCATTTATGTTGGTCAGCTTTACCTCACCATTCATTTATCCCCGTGTAATTTGTTTCGTGTGATTTCCCTTGTTGGCAGCGTCAATACTTATAATAATTTCATGGTTATCGTTTTTGCTAACAGGCATTGTATACCCTTGAACAACGCTTGTTCATAAGTACGGGCGCAATTCAACTTGTATGTATATCTCCTTGGATCGTCGTTCAGCGTATAAGTTTAACATACTTGCACGCTGAAATGCCTACTTGAAGCACGCTAGAATATTAACCGTCTTTTCCTCAATACCCGTGCTTATTAACCGTCTTTTCCTCAATACCCGTGTTATTAACCGTCTTTTCCTCAATACCCGTGTTATTAACCGTCTTTTCCTCAATACCCTCAATACGCAGCAAATCTCTGCGCAAGCCATCGCCGTAGCCCCACTCGCTCCAACTCCAGAGAAATCTAAATATTTTAGATGCTTCTATTTCAGTCGCGTACGTGTAAACAGGCATTAGGCAGTAAATCTTGCCTCGCTGGGCCAGTGAATTGTTCTTTAATTAGTCCCATTAGAGACCTAAGCACCCATTATACGCTTCACGAATTTCGAGGAAAATTCCCGACATTATCAGGTAGAAATTTTGTGGAGAACGAAAAATTAAAATGCCGTTACGGCGAAAATTGAAAAAGTGAGCGTGGGTGTGTGGAATGCATGTCCTCCTGTGTGGCTCAAATTTGTTTTCCAATCTTGGAGAGAAATAAACAAAATTTTTTAACATAAGCTAAATGTACCTTGTCAGCTCCAAATTAAAGACCAACTTTCTCTCTTATTCATGATTTTTCTGGTGTAGAACGTTATTTTACCCCTAATTTGATGTTTTATTTAGTTTTTGTTGTTTCATATTTCGGTTTTTGAGCACCTCGAAGTTTTATCGAGTTTAATGTTCTTGTGAATGGTAGCTACAATAACGCCTTATTTTGAAACTACGAGTATATCTTTATTGGGAGTGAATTTTAATATAATACATGTTAGTACCACAGGATGTATTAAATACAAATAGACCTAAGTAATTTTTTTTTCATTTTGACAATTGGAAAATTTACAGGATCCTATGCCCATTGAAACTCTACAGTGTACAGTGTTGCGGAATTCTACTCTTTTATGTGCGATTTTCCACAAGATAAGCGGTTTGTAAATTCAGTAAAATATATTTATTCGTCCAGATTACGATGAGGTTGAGTTTCGAAATTAATTTCAATGTCAAGGTTTGACTAAGACTACCGGCCTTTGTCCTCTCAGTCCACTTCTCAACATGCCGGATATCTCGAAATCCTACCCCAACTTGAGCAGGCGTTATTGTGAACTTTCTGGAGCTGAACAAACTTAGCTCAGGTTCGGCAAATCCCTTCTGATTGCAGAACAAAAGTTTGCGAGCAAAGTTGGAGATATCTACGCAAAACCAACAGCGCTTACAAACTCATTTCGTTATTTCAACACGATCGTACGTAACACATGAGCACTACTTTATGTGAAACTAATTAATTGTGCCTTTAATTTGCTGCAGAAATGAATGAGTTTAATATAAACAATTGCTGCCATCATTACTTGTGAGGTGATAGCAAATTGTCCCAATGATTTCGTTCTTCAAAAGCTACTTATTTTATGAACTGCTTGACGTAAGAACTCTTTTGAGACCGCAAGCTCGCTCCATATTTAAGTTTTTTTGACTGATAACATATCGCTTGCACTAAACCACTTCTCATAACATCATATCGTTGAATTCATATGATTTTCCCAGCTCACAGGATGTATTGATTATTCTTCACCATTCTGCTAACAAGTTATTCTGATCGATGATCGTTTTATTGCGTGATCAGCCGCTGGTGACGCCCGTGGACACGCCATGCGGCCACACCTTCTGCAAGCCTTGTCTGCTGACGTACCTACGGGTGCAGCCGCTCTGTCCTGTCGACCGCCGGCCCATGTCGCACCAGCTCTGCACGCCATCCTCTCTCGTCCTCAGGAAGTCAGTGTTTTGATCTCAAATCCTGGTAATTTATTCTTAAAATGTGAGCTAATATTTAGAGATATGCTTCCAAAAGTCATCTTGCGTTTTAAATATGTTTAAGGTAATCATAGTGCGACGGTTCATAGCGATTCATTGTACTGTGACGCAAAAAGTTCAGAGCGAGGTATAGGCAGTTGTACTTGTCTTCAACTCAAAAAATTAATTGTTATTAAATATTCAAAACTTATTACGTGATCGAATCTCTTAAGTGAAAGAGTCTGAAATAATCATAATAGAAATGTGATACATAAATGCATAAATATTTTAAAAGCAGAAATACGTCTCAGAAATAAATACCAAGGTATATCGACAAGAATTTCCAAAACTTATAATGTGAAGAAATGATGCCGAAGTCGACTTTCTAGCCTTTTCCTTTCAAAGAGGAAATGAATTATTCATATTAGCACTACATTTGTATGCTAATGATGCCTGACACTACATTAAATGATATATCGCTGCTGCTGCTGCTGCTGCAGGCAGGAATTGGACGCAGAACTAGAAGGTGAAAGGACTTGTCTATTACAATGATGGACGAAAATTGCCGATTATAATGATCACGGGAAAACGTTATCAGCTACATTGATCTCATGGTAAAAAGTTTTTATTTTGTTTTGTTATTAATTAATTGGAAAGGAAGGGGAGACATTCAGATTTGAAAGAGATGTGAACTTCTACAGTTGATTAATTTCCAGGTTACTAGAGAAACTGATCGTACGATGCCCAAACACCGGCTCCTGCGAAGTGACGTTGCAGCGTGGTGACCTGGAGGACCATCTCAAGTACCGGTAAGCACGAGGTTGTTTTGTACGATGCTTCTAAAATGTAATGGAGCAAGCAATGATTGAGTAATGGCTGAACAATATTAGTTCCAACTTTTTAGTCATTTTGGGCTGAGAAATTTTTGTGGTCGTCCGTAAATTTGACATGAACTATTGTTGAACCACGAAAAATTCATTGCGGTAATCGTACAAATGGATTCATAAATTTTCCCCACTTTTTTCGAAAAAAATCATTGTATTTGATTACAGCCTCCATTTGAAATAAAAACTTGAATTAAAAAAAAAACGAAAGAAGCGAAACTATTTTCTACCATAACGATGTTTAGGCAATTAAGTAAATTATCCGTTTTAGAAGGCAAATTTTCACACCGTTGAAATTTGAAATTGTACTTAGAATGTTTGTGACACAGATGCCCCGGAAACTGGGTATGCTGTCCGCATGCCGCCGCGGGCTGCGACGTACGAGGTCCACAGAAGAAGATCGCTGCGCATGCGCCCGTGTGTCACTTCAAAGACTGCGGTTAGTACCGTGTTCTTGTGTGAATTTTTTATGTTTAAATGGGGAATGATATTCATGTCAACAGAAGGTAACTTTAGGTACCGGACCTAAGACGGTTAATGTATTATATCAAGTGTTAGCATGTGTGACCGTATCTGCCAATCTATTTTTTTCTGATTATTCAAAAAATTATTATTATTTGATATACTAGTTTTGATAATGGTGGATAAATGGTGGAATATTAAATCATTGTATTTTTTTCATTCAGTTGTGTTAATAATATTAGTAGTCTTCCCACCTTAAAATCATGTCGAGCAATTGTGATTGAATTTATCACTAAGCTGCTCTTTAAGACAACGTAACTCGAATATCAGTGATAAGGACTTTTTTGATTCGCTGTAGTGTTCTATTTATTTTTTGAGCTGTTTTTGGGCTTGATATGTAGTTATTGATGAAAGGTAGAATAATATTCTTCACTTATATTTACCTTGCTTTCGAGCGGGTATTGTCTTGTCATAACTTGTATTATTGTTTTCGTAATTTACACGGGGATCGAGTGAATTGTCGTCTGTAGTGGCAAATAAAACTCGACGTCTACCATACAACAATTGTCGTGTCGCTAAATCACGGCTTCACTCTAAAATTACTCGAGAAATGGTATCTGTGAGCTGATATTTAATATGGATTCTTCCGTGTTCCAGGACGGGAAAAATCGTCAATAGTGGAGGGCGAAGTTTCTCACATTGAAATTTCCCGCTCACAAATCGCCTTGGGCATCACAATCGTCGGGGGAGCGGATACGCCACTGGTTAGTTATAACCTTATTTTGATGCATTGGACCTGTTATTATCTCTACATAGATGTTTAAGCTATCACAAGATTATAGCCGTCATTTTTATGTTCATAATCACATCATAGTCATCAGCCATTGATTTATCAAAATTTGTCGAGAGGTGATTAATGCTTTTCAATTTAGAGCTGTAGGCGACGGACAGTGAAAGTCATTTAAGTTGTCAGTTGTGCACAGTAGCTTACTATAATGCTATAATATTTCTCACTGAACCAATATTGTCCTATACTAAGGATCCTTTATTATAGCTTCTTAGTTGTTGGTGCGTGGTTGCTTCTTAGTTGCTGCTATTGCTACCAGCGGTGCGTGATGGTGCAGGAAGCCTTACAAAAAATATAACTCGGTACTCACTGCAGTGAGTGACAGAGAGCGCATTTTCTTGAGGTCACGGACGGACAGACAGACAGACAGACGGACATGGCGAGCACAATAGTGCATTTTTTCCATTATCATTCACCACCACCCTAATGCTATTGCTACCAGCGGTGCGTGGTGGTGCAAGAAGTCTTCCCTGACGGGCTGATCGCACAAGACGGTCGCCTGCAGTCAGGCGATCAGATCATCGAAGTTGACGGCGTGGATATGACGTCAGCTACGCACGCGCTCGTCTGCCAGGAGCTCAAGAAGTTCACGCAGCCCACGCTCAGGCTCGGCGTATACAGGGAGAGGATACAGGCGTACCCTGCTGTTTCATGCAATGCAGCTGCTCCTCCTTCTACAGGCATCACTACCAGCAACAACAGCTTAAATTCCACCCGTGAGTACCGAGGCCTCGAAACACCGGGGAAAGTAAAGAAACCAATTACAGGGAATTGGTTACTGGCTTTTAAAAATTTGGTATTGGGTATACTATGGTTTCAAAATTTGTTGGGTAATTGTTCGGCTTAGGGAACATTCAGCCTCATTCAGTGCTTTTATATTGTAAATTAGAAGTTTGTACTAACAGCGACCTCTACTTTTCGATTATCGGGCACAAATGAAATCTCAATTTAAGTCTTGATAATGCACCGCCATCTTCGACGCAAAGTTGGCATAAATTTAAATTCAGTGATTGAAATAAATTTTTAATTTTGTGTTTGTTTAGTCAATTGTGATCCGTTGACAGCCGAGACGTGCCAAGTGGTGACGCTGTGGAGGGAGAGCGGCCGCCAGTTGGGCATCAAGCTCGGTGGTCGACACAACCAGCCTGGAATATTCATTCTTGAGATATTGTACGGTTCCGTCGCCGCTTTGGATGGTCGCTTGAAACCTCATGACCGAATTCTAGCTATCAACGGCCATGATGTCCGCTACGCCAGACTTGACGTTGCGTCCAGGCTTATCCAGCGGAGTGGCACCACTTCGGTTTCCCTGGTTTTGAGCTGCAACTCTTCTGGCAGCAACTACGATCATCTGTTCCAGCAACCTTATTCCTCGGTGGATGTCTCCCATTCCAGGACTAAGTCTGCTCCAGAGCCCATGCACGATCGACTTGACCGGTCGAACAAGGATTTTAATAGGAGCACTGACGACATGAGTGATTGTTTGAATAGTTGCACTTTACCTGAGGATGGTTCTCGCTCTTGTGAGAGTCTCAGCAACCAGCCTGACAACTTAACTTCAACCTCTAATGGACCAGCAATAGGCCAACTACGATATAAACAGGATAACGGATCTATTGGATCAATCGGAGGAGTTGAAAGCCAAGCTTACCAAAGCCTCAATTCTCTTGGTTCAATTTCCTCCCCTCTGGGCAAGAGCATCGGCAGCATTTCTGGTAACAACACAACTGCTCCCATCGACGCTCCGAGTCCTGACAATCTTTCGGTACCGGCGCTTCCTCCAAGATCTCGTCTGCCTCTTGGACGAACTCCTTCCAACGATCCTCTGGTCACTGATCCTACGCAGACGGAGGACTTGGTGGAGTCTCCACGGAGTCAACAGGATGTCATCGATGGCCCAGTAGCATCGAGACTCAAAGGACGAAGGTCCAAAGATTCCAGTGACTTGACAGATCTTGCGTGTGGGTTCAGGAGGTCGCTAAAGCTGGATGGAGCGCAGCTACAGCAGAAAACCGTCACAATTTCAAAAGTAAATATAGTTTATTTTTATATCGATGATAATTATGATCTCATTTGATTTTATGGTTTTTATATCACGGGTTGAATATTTCCGCACGTTCCATGCATATTTTTGCCTGTAAAGATATTGTTCATGCGTGAATTTATGTTCATTGATGTTATTTTAGACTGACAAATTCGTCTGTTCTTATCTAAACATTCCAGTTATTTACCGTTTATTCTACGAATCTTCCGCAGGCCAGTAACGAAAGTCTGGGAATGCGGATAGGAGGTGGGGTGGCCAGCAATGAGGGCGACACGCCTATCTACATCGCAAATATCAACGCGCACGGACCCGTGGGCAAAACAAACAACGTCAAGGTATGTTTCACCTCGTGAAACTATTTATTGGAGAATATATTAGATGCCTTGAATACTGCGCTGTTGCCTCCACAACACTGACTGAAATGAATTTCTATGACCGACCCTGTCTTACAAATGATAGGGTCATGGTCTAAATAGCGGTCAACTTTTTGTTATAATTTTGATTATTCTGACCTAGTTTTTGGAGGGCAAAAAAGTGTGTCAGTGCAACTGTTCTCTCTTCTTGCGCTTTGGGCAAGAAAGTGTCTCTCTATATGGACAATTTGTTGCATTCATGTTTTTAATTGTAGACATGTTTTCCTGTAACAAATAGCATGAATTTAAAAAATACACATCTATTATAGAGAAAATTATTTTACGTCTTGAATATATATCCAAGAAAGTAACGAGTGAATAATTATGTTCACATTAATTCTGGCTGACAGAAAGGTGACGTGCTGCTCTCCGTGAACGGACAATCGCTTCTCGGCCTGACGCACGGCCAGGCGGTGGCTCTGCTCAAAGCCACGGCGGAGCTGGCGGGTGTCACCTTATCCCTGCTCGATGGTCCCGAGACCTCAAACTCCTCATCGGCGAATTTCGTGCCGTCGTGGCTGTACTGGCAGAAGCTGCCTCGCCCCCTGCAGATCTCGCGCAGTGTCGTCCTCCAAAGATCGCCTGGATCGTCACTGGGTTTCAGCATCGTAGGAGGATCTGATCCAAACAGAGGATCAGAACCGATCCACGTGTTACTGGTGGTAGCATCGTCGCCAGCGGCCGTGGACGGCAAGCTGCGCTGCGGTGACCGTATTTTGGCCGTTGACAATTACTCGCTGGAGAACGTCTCACACGCGACGGCCGTAGGGCTGCTGAAGCAGGCGGGACAGAGGGTGCACCTCGAGGTCGTTTCGTGGCTCGGCACTGAACTCTGAGAAAAATTATCACTTTTTATCTGAAACTTTGGCGAGACACTTGACTGTCAATATAGCTGGTTTTCTGGTTACTAACATAATGCAGTTTTGGGGTACTTCAGCATTTCTTTGAGATGTGTCGTGGGCTATGATTATTGACTAAATTTTATTCAAATGCGTATTTCTGAAGAAATAGTGCATACGTATATCACAAGTCGGTGCTTCTCTATAGGTTTAGAAATAAAGGGTTTTATACAATATTTACTCTATTTACTCACAGTTTTCGTCGGTTGGGTGATCCGCAAATGTTCCTCTGATAGTTTCCTAGTCTAACTTCGTGTCCTAATAAACTAGCTTTATGATATGTGCTCCACTTGTACATCACTTCACGCATTTCTTATTCAGCAAAGCATTTCTACTGTCATCTTCACTTCGTACATCAATCCCAATGGGTTCTCTGCTGTCATTGCTCAGCTGGCGCTAGAGTTATTTCTGGGCCACATGCATTTGCTTTGAATTATTATGTAAATTCTATTATCGCTTGTGTCTGTGTTGTATAGATTTGCTTGTAGACAAATAATTTTCCGTAGGAGCGTCTTGAATCCTTCACGAGCAAGTGGATTGGTAATCACGTGCAAATTTTAAGAAGAATTTACGTAATGGAAGTGAATAATCATGATGTGTTGATAAGGTAGGTTATAAAAATTTCGATTTCGCTCAAATTTCGGCCATTGTAACCTTTCGTTATCATATTGACTGTTTTGGGAAGCAAGAAAGTTCCGATCTTTTTGCAAGCAATAGTGGTTAATATGTTTGACGTTTTTAACGATTGTTCAATTAAGGATTGGAAAGATCGTTGTAAAACTGCGAGGTAGATTGTTTTGTTTTGGCAAGCGTTAGTGTCAGGTAGTTATGTTGAGTGTAGTTTTCGGGTACTGCTTACTAGTGACTTAAGTCGAATCTCGGTGCAACGCTGCGATTTTTTGGTGGCATTTTTATTTTAAATGTAAATATAATGAATGTTACGTGTAGCTCTGAGGTCCGAATTGTCGCTCATCACCGAGCATTAGTGCGTATTCCAAAAAAGTTCATTAGGCGAACATTCTCTGTTAACTGAGAGTGACTGAGATTGTTGACATCTTAGATTTAAACACTAAAAATGAATCGAATGCTTGTATGTTTTTAATGGACAATGGTTTTTTAAATGATTTTTAATGGAGGAAAGATGAAAAATCAAATTTCATCACTTACCACGACAGAGTAAAATTTTACTATAATTTTACTTACATTAACCCAGGTTTATTTCTCTACCGATGGCAACCACGTGCAATAAATAAATTCACCGTTTAAATTCTGGCGAATGAGAGAATGTGGCGGCTACCGCCGCTTAGTAAGCGTGACACAGCTTTAGATTACCTGAGCCTCTATTTTGTTTATGTTACAAATAAACTATACTTAATGATATTGTTTTTTTTTACTGAAATAAAGTCTAAAAACAGATAAAATAGTAGATAGAAGATAAAATTAATAAAATAAAATTGTTAAGGAAGACCTTTGCAATGAATAAATATTTGGAATGAGATTGTCCATGACGATAGCTTGGTGCTCAATGCCTGGTATAACTGAGGCCAAACAGAAATAAATGAAAGAAGGCTGCTTCCTAAATCGATAAAAAATGACTATGTCAAGCTGTCAAAATGACGTCGATACTCTGAGACGCTTAAAAAGTGTTTGCTCTCACGGAAAACAAACCGCGAGAGCTGGTAAAATATGAAAGGAATTTTTAATTCAAAAAGTAACGAACTATGGAGTAAGTATTTGGCGATATCGTTCTTTACTCCATGTAGTGAAGATTTAAATGAATTTTGCGGTCAACTGTTGGTTCAAAAATGCGCAGTAGTTTAACTGTTTAACTATTGTAATACTAGGCTGCGATGCATCGGCCAAAAATCAATTCAATCAATATTTCCGGCGCTGAATTTTCAATCTGTGTGCAGCGTGGATATCTTCCTCCACTAGCCGATTGGAGCCTCGCTGTCTGCTGCTCTTCACTTCTGATGTTGAACGCATCTGAGCAGCGGTGCTGACGAGGGAAATTGATGAAATCGGAGCAGCGGTGCTGACGAGGGAAATTGATGAAATCGGAGCAGCGGTGCTGACGAGGGAAATTGATGAAATCGGAGCAGCGGTGCTGACGAGGGAAATTGATGAAATCGGAGCAGCGGTGCTGACGAGGGAAATTGATGAAATCGGAGCAGCGGTGCTGACGAGGGAAATTGATGAAATCGGAGCAGCGGTGCTGACGAGGGAAATTGATGAAATCGGAGCAGCNCTGTCTCTTATACACATCTAGATGTGTATAAGAGACAGGTTATGGGCTTGTTGACATTAGTAGCAGAGGAGATACGGTGCCACATTGCAGTGTTATGGGCTTGTTGACATGAGTGGTCACGACTGGTCTTGCATCAGTCAATATCCGCTAAGATAACCTAAACTGATAGGAGTGCTACTCTCGTGCTTGAAGCAAAACATTTCCCGGGATTGGTTTCCTTGCTGCAGAGATTTTACTTACAAATATCGCCCATCAATAATCTCACTCTCCTCTGTCGCATTCAAGTTTTTTCTCTTCCAATAAAGATTAATTTTTTTTTCTTTTAGAGAAAGAAGAAGAAATTGAGAATATAGAAGTGATCATTCGAAGTATTAAATATCCGACAACTGCTTCAACTTCAGTAAGCGTCGGCAACAAAGCTCGGTTTACTGCAGGCGCTAAACTGAGAACCAAATTCTTCCAACATTTTCTGTTCAAGCCGCCAGCATCGTCTAATTTCCAGTTAAAGGATTCCAACGTTATTTTTTCGCGCTTCTAGTGTCGATTTCTAGGTGCTTAAAGCCATTGTTATTGCAGGAGAGACTTGAATTTGCTCTGGCGCTACGTAATGAAAACTCGTAAAGATTTTCAGAGCGTGAGGATCGCAATAGCGGACGACACGGTAGTAGCGTTACCATGGCATGGTTTGTGATAATATGAATTATTTAAAGAGAAGAATATGAAAAATCGAGTCTTCTATATTATAAAGCACTAGCTAATTTTTAATTACGCGTCAAGATACAGCCAATTTCAATGAATTAAAATTGACGAAAAAATACGAATGAAATGCGCAGAGTGAGCTGGTGACCGAAAAGAGTTGGTCCCTGATTTGACGTTTAATTGTACTTTAGTTTCGTTCAACTGTTAAGCATAAGAAATTCCTACTCAATACTGCGATTAAGTAGCAGCTGCGTGTGCACTGCGCACATCTCATTCTGAGTATGTATTTCCAGCTGAATTTTTGACGTAAAACTTATGAATAAACACTTTAATCCCCACGATCTGTTGAAACTATATTCTCTCACGAGAACTACGTCTGATTAAATGATTTATTTAATTAAACATGTTTAATGATAGAATGGAGAGGAAATCGTGATGTTGATGTAAGGAGCTCAGAGCAAGGTTTAGGAAGTCCAAGTTGCGGACAACTAAGTGCCTCAGCATTAGCAAATCACAAACTAAATAGTCAATCGATAAATTTCATCTTCACAAGATTTTCATCGCATACTGAATGAGGCACAGAAAAAGTCTGAATCGAAAATTGTCTTATTGTGAACCAAATTCATCGCAAAAACAGCCTGTAAAAATAACTCGGCTCAGTTAAATACATTCAGCTCAATCGAAAATACAGTTCGACCCAGTTATACTTCAAACTTCAGAGAAAACATTTTCGTCCAGTTTGATATATTCGGCGATAGAAAGTTACCATTCAATCAAATTTGATGCATTTTCCTTAGAATTACTATTCCGACTAGTACAATATTTTCAGCTTCAGTTAAAATACCATAAGCCAGAGACTCGACGTTAGGAAAAATACTGGAAGCTTCCTAATTAACTTGTCCAATCCATCAGGTCGGGGAAGAATTTTTTTTACATGGGCTCGCAAGATTAAAAGCTCGCTCCACCAGAGGATCAAAGCAGACGCTTACTATTCAGATCGCGGTGCTAAAAATGGCTTTGATAACTGAGTATTGCCATGGTATTATTCTGTGTGTTTTGCAAGATACTATGGCGGCAACAGGCGTCGGGTTTTTGTATGTATTGTGCATCACAATAAATACACAGAGATAAGGTCATTGTAAGCATGTGTGTGGTATTACAACGTCTGTTGACGACATGTTTTTGCTGCCACTATGCAGTACATTACTGCGTGTGTTAGACACCAAATTAATTGTATTGTGCGAGACATTGTTGCGCCTACTGTGTGAAAATTATCGCAATTGATGTGTTCCATGTACAGGGAGGTGATATAGGGTCGTTGTATTGTTGTATTACACTGGAATATGGTGTCATATGGCTACAGCACGAGCTTTGTTGCGCACAATATTTCGGTAGAATACTAGGATGAAGTCAACTGCGCAATAAAATGTTGCATCGCAGGTTACATGCGCAATGAAATCCTGTGTTCAATTACCCTGTACAGATTGAGAGGATATTACTGGATTTCATGGGTGAAATCTAGCAATATTGAAATCAGTGAAGTGGACCCGGAAATTGTCTCCGCAATTGCCGCATAAGACGGATAGCAATAACTGATCCTTGCCGTACTACCAAAATTCAAAATTCTGGAAATTCTGACAAGCTGGTCATATAGACACGGGTTGGGTTTCGCACTACTGGTCTGATCCCCATTAATTATGATGCCAGCTCATGTTATCTTGACAATCAAAGTCACTTTCTGATGCTGGTCACGGCACAGAACCAAACCAAAGGATCATATTTAGAAAATAGACGAAGATTATTCTGATATCCTAGCGATTTTTCTTTATTCGTAAAATAAAGTTCTTGAGAACAACGAAAATGGATCGCTTGCGGAAAATGCGAATAAATGAAAATCAATCTCTATTTAACATAAAGTTTCGAAAAAATTTAGTCAGGGCTCGATCTTCTATTACGCATACAAGAGAGCTTATCCACACCTACGTTTTTTTTCAATGAAACTGTCGCTATTTTTTTCTGAAATCTTTCCAAGTATAAAATAATAGAAAGAAATAGTATTGTTTTTTAGCGCATTTTCTCATTATAGAAAAAATGCACTATTGTGCTCGCCATGTCCGTCTGTCCGTCTGTCCGTCCGTCTGTCCGTGACCTCAAGTTTTCGTCGACGAGAAAATGCGCTCTCTGTCACTCACTGCAGTGAGTACTGAGTTATATTTTTTAATTCTAATTAATGTAAAATGCGGGCCTGATTACGATTTTTTTGCATGAGATGCACAACAAAGCAGAGGAGCAGGTATTCCGGGTAAGGTAAGATCGGAAACCGATACCGCCACTTGAAAGCTGTTCCTATCCACCCCCACGCTGCCGTAAACGAACCATCGACTCGCGTTGTAGATAATCTGCTTCCGTAAGATTATCTGATTGCTAAAATCACAAATTTATCAGGAATTTAAAAGCAAAGAGAATATTTAAAAAGTTCATCTTCTCTTTATAAGAGAAAAAGTTCTGGAGTCCAGCTCCATCGTCAGTTAGAAACCTAAAAAAAAGAAGTACAAACAATTAGTAATTTTAGTTTACTTAACTGAAAAGTAATTTGAGTTTACTTATTCTTTAAACAAGTAATTTTAGTATACTAATTGTTTGTACTTATGTGGCTATTTTCTTTGCTTTTTAATTCTTGATAAATTTATGTATGATCTTGTATTGCGTACAAGTGATTGCTCACGTTGAATGCAACCAGCATATATTTCTAGATTCAACTTGCATTGAGCTAACAATGTTGCCTGCGCCATGCCTAATAATTCACTCTTATTGATGATTTGCAGCGTCGATTGCCAAAAATCCTTGCAAGTTCAAACTTTGACCGTCAATTAATTTTGTCTTGGCGCTTACCAGCGATGGTAAGTGTTCTATCCTCACTACGTCGAACGTACATCACTTAAGTGAACCTATTGCTGTTATAAACGTATCACTACGTCGAACGTGCATAACTAAAGTGAACACATTGCTGTTACAAACGTATCACTACGTCGAACGTACCTCACTTAAGTGAACCTATTGCTTACTACGTCGAACGTACATCACTAAAGTGAACACATTGCTATTACAAACATATCACTACGTCAAACGCTCGTCACTACGTCAAACCAATCAATACGTCGTGAGTATCTTGCATTGTCAAATATTCGCCTTTACGTCGATTAGACGTCACTATACGTCAAGTGACCCTCGCGACTTCCATCAGAAAGTTTCCATTATGCGTCGCTGGTGCACGGTTTCTTCCAATATTGGAGACATATTTCCATTAATCCTGCCAATCACAGCCGCTGCACTCTATGACGTCATCATGACGTCACGCACTAATTTAGAATAAGTTACAGCTGGCCGATACGCGAACTTTTGGATTTAAATTTCGAATTTCGATTTCTTGAATATAGTAATTTTGTTTCATGTGCATCGTATTTAGCTACATTAAATTTAAATAATCGTCTCGCTTGTATAATTAATAATCGTGTGCACATTATGCTATTCACCACATTCCCCCATGGATGGCCAGGATTCAATAAGAACAGTCTTATGAATTACTTTCGCATGCGTAACTTTTATATCCCGGTACGACTAACGCCAGGCATATATACAATGAACAAATCGTGAACGAACATTTGACATTATGAACGAATATTATAAATTGTCTCGACATGGTAACGGACTTTAGGTGAGAAGAGGCAACAAATCTTCTAATAGGCAGCAGGTCAAATTTAAGGTTCAACTACTACTCATTAAAATAAGTATCATGCATTGCAAATGACTCACCTCAATATACAGCAACTCTAGACAACATTCTCATTAGAACACATATGTTTCTGAATAAATATTTTTGAATATAGTGAACCTACACTTATGTACTTTACTGAAGCCTTCATTAATATTAGCGAATCTTGCTACCAGTTACTTTTTGACCTGAAAATAGTACTAAAACACGGATGGATCCGTTGCTGAAAAGAATTTCATGGCTCTTAATGAGTAGCGGTGGATTAATAGAATAAGTAAAAAGTCTCTTTAAAAAGTCAAAACAATGTAGAACGGGTTTGGGAAAGATAATGCGTTCAAACTTGTTTTTCTTTTCCCCAAACTGGTGTGCGTCACACACTGGAAAGGATACCAAATTCCGTAAGAAATCAATTCAGAAGCCTAGTCATCGACATTAGCGCTCTTACAGTAAAAATGCTCATCAAAGAATAGGACCAGAATGAATATAAAAATGTTCAGTCACACCTACTCATGGACGCACGGCGATGCTGCGTGGAGCATTTTAGCTGAAAAGTCTACGGTTTTACGAGTGATGATTTATTTTTTTGGGGCGATTGTGTAATTAGAATTAGTAGAATACGAGGATTTTATAAAAAAGAATTTTTTATTGTGATACTCCATTTCAGGTTCAGGCATCAACGATACAGTCAGTTTTTTTATTTTTGTACGGGTATATTCGTTCTAATTGAGTAAGTATTAATTACACTATTAGACCTCTTCATGACGCCGAAGAAATAAGTAATCCAACTTGGATTCTGAGGATTGGAAAGTGTTGAATCATGATCAAAACAGAAATCTCATCAGATTAAATGTAAATGACAAGATTTTAATGATATTCAAATTAGGCGTAAATTTTACGACTCTAATCTAAAGTCTTTCCGGAATCAATAATATAAAACTGATTTGATCTTATTTAATCCGTGTTTGTTAAGGCATTTATTTGACATTGGTTATATTTTCAAAGTCTAAAATTCTAAGAAAATGAAATCCATCTTCAGAGACGGGCAAATCTCTCACAAAGAATCCAAAAAGTGGCAAGCGCGATTAACTGTGCCGAGACTTGCCTGACTTTGCCCGAGACAAGAATGAGAGTTTTGTAAGTCATGAGAACTTTGTCTTGTCAGCTTCCTCTTAAATATTCCGCCCCTTTTCTTTAGTTCGAGTTTGCATCTCAATGACCCAACAGCGGCCTTCTAATTTCCCTACGCCAACATTGAGGGCGTGGCTGCAAACAATGTTCCCTCTCCCCTCACAAATGGTCGTCGCTAGAGCAAACCATTCTCAATGAATTTGAAATAAATGGATCGCAAGCATTGTTATTAAACATTAGAAAAAATTGAGTATTGAGATATTCTTTTAGTGCTTGACACATTGAAAAAATAATAAAATTTCCTGACATGCAGAGTACAGAGTTAAATTATTCCCTGCAAGTATAGTTGTTGACAATGTTGACAACAATGAAAATGTCAGCGTCAATAAACAGCTTATGTCATTAAAATTGTACGAGTCAGTGAAACTCTTCTTTAAATGAAATTGGACGTGGAAAAGCAATCATTGTCCAAGTGAATTAGCCAGTGCCAATAACATGGTGTGTGACTAAGTAGACAATCTCAGTAAAATTAGAGGGTTAAAAAACTGATTGCCCCCAATGAACTCATTTGCACATCTAAAACTAGTGTTATTGCATGCGGCAATAAAACTGTCGTACCAATTGTATTGGATGTGAAAAGAAAACTGTTTGTTCAATTAAATTTTATTCCCATCATTCTCCCCAGCCTAATGAGGCCGCGCACTGTAATGAAACTCCTCGAGCGCACGACTGTGAGAGCCATCCATATATTTTTTAAACTCTTTGGGCCAATACAAGAGTTTGCCAATAAAAAACTTCCTTGACAATAAATTATTCGGGCAAGTTAGGCGTAAATTAAAGCTGAGACGGGACCTTATGAGCATACTTGGTGCGACGTCTCGCCTGGTAATTTAGAAGAGTTTTCCATGTAACTGAGGACGACGGCCGTAGCATGTTTACGAGCTTAGGAAATTACCGATCAAATTACCGCCTCAGGGGCGGTAATTTGATCGAAAATGAGGCAGTTAATTTAAGATAAGTTTTAAACTGACCCGTTATTTTGAGAAGAGTTTTATGATCGTTCGATTTTTCCAGTTGATAATTTCTTGATATTGCTTGAGAAGACAATATGTGTGCCATATGCTTTTGTTTAGGAATGAGTGTGAGTTTAAATTTTTTTTTTATTTTTTTTTTGTGTGTCTGCCTTACCCGGGCCTGTATTTAGGAGAACAATATCATGTCCTGCACAACAGAAACATTTCTTTACTTTTTTATTGAGAGCTTTACTTATGAATCGCTTTGTTTTCTCTCGCGCTTACGCTGCGACTTGGTAGCGCATACATATGCAGTTAAAATTTGTTATTCCAATTAATTCGAAATTTGACATCAAATTTTTTTAATTTACTCTTCACACTTAAAATAGATGTGACAAATTCAACTCTACGTTGATGTGCGAGCGAATTCTCTAACAATTTAATGCAGCAATTATTCTCTTATTTTTTCAAAATTCCATAAATTTGCTTTTGATTAATTTTAACATAATTTTCCTATTATTAAATCCAGCAGTACATCAAAATTTACTTCTGAAATCTCGAAATTGCTTAAATTTTGGGGTTAATTTAAATCCTGGTTGCGTCATTGTGCTGCCGTCTCTGTAGATTATATTGTTCGTTTCTAGTGAATATGAGGTAATGATTTGAAATGAGTAGAAACAGATCCTACTGCTTCTAATTATTTGAGTAGAAACAGACGATGAAGAAACCCTACTGTTAATTTAAAAGCGAAGAAAACACCACAAAAATTTAGCATATCTCTTTTGAAAACGTTTCGGAGACCAGCTCCATCGTCAGTTCGATAAATCTAGAACACAGATAAATGCAGAAAATTAGTTTGGAGTTAATAAAAAATAGCTTTTATTTTATTTTATTGAGTTTGGGTGCAGCTTTTATTTTATTTTATTGAGTTTGGGTGCAGCTTTTATTTATTTTTTATTGATTTTGTGGTGTAGCTTTTATTTACTTTTTATTGAGTTTGTGGTGTAGCTTTTACTTTATTTTTATTGAGTTTATGGTGTAGCTTTTATTTTATTGAGTTTGGGTGCAGCTTTAATTTTATTTTATTGAGGTTGTGGTGTAGCTTGTATATTGTTTAATTGAACAACGATGACCGTCGAGCCACCGAAAAGCTAGGGACCATCTAGGCATCGGGTCTTTGAACAGGGTCAATGCGGGCATCGGGCCATAGAACATCGGGCCCGTGTAGGCATCGGGCTCCTGAACAGGGCCCGTGTAGGCATCGGGCCAATGAACAGAGCCCGTGTAAGCGTCGGGCTACTGAACAGGGCCCGTGTAGGCATCGGGCTACTGAACAGGGCCCGTGTAGGCATCGAGCTAGTGAACGGGTCCGTGTAGGCATCGGGCGGCCCCTGAACAGGGTCCGTGCAGACATCGGGCCATTGAACATCAGGCATCACGACAGATAACACAATGTTAGTTAGTTAGATGGAGGCAGGTATTGCACGGATGTTTCATCAAGGGGTAACTTTGTCATAACTGATGCAAGTCTACTCGCATCAGACAGCTTCAAAAGAAATTCGGGAAGACAAACATTCCAAAGAATTCTAGCGACTATTTTCTTTGATATTCGTCAAATTATTACGGATTTAACTCATAAATAAAAAAATTCATAAATACCACACCAGGGCCGTTCCATGAAACTCAATTGCCTGCACTTCAAAATGAGGCGTGTTGACAAAACAAATATTTTGACAAAAAAAATTTTCCTTGGCAAAAAAAAAAAACCTTTAACCGCTCAATGACCTCATGTACCTACTGTTTCGCCGGAGAATCAAAGGAGTTTTAATGGAAGAAAGGAGCATTCGATTTTTTGGTAACTGAATAGTTAGTGACTTAAATTCATTTAATTAAATCCAAAGGTTTAGATTTCGTTTTAAGCGAGGAAATCTTTTCAGTTTGTTAATTGCCCGCACAAATCTCGTTATAGAATTTGCCTGGCCAGGCCAAGCAAACGACCCAAAATGCCCAAATTTTCGAAATTTCGGACTCCGATTTTTCGAGTCCAGTTTTGAAACGGGTCAACATTTGAAGCGCAGCCTGTCGTTATTAATCAAATATTGCTTTGAAGTGTGAACACAATATAATTTCAACTGATCATTCATGTTCAAAACCTAAATGTGATTTGAGTTGACAGCTTTAGATACAGAAAATAGTAACTTGGACCTACCGTGTGACGTGCATCAGTCCCGTGTGAGTTACAAATATGTCGTGTGGATTACATCATTTATACTTGACGTGCAGCATTTCCATTTGGTTTGCAGCAGGCCATATAAATTCCAAGGCGTCCAGCCACGCTATCAGTGCGCGCTGAGCCGCGAGTTTGGGAGGTTATATAGCACGCTCCCGATCGCGAGACGTCCCTCTAGCTCTCGCTCAGCCAACGTGTTTTTCTGTTAATGTTCAATTAAAGTTTCTCCTAATTTTCAGTTATAAAACTGAAAAATATAGACTATATGTTGGGTGCTTTTTAAAGTTACATATATACCCACTCTAAAATACATTTGGTCTTGTTCATTAAATACTGTCAGATACCAGTGACTTAGTAACAGAGTTTGTGTTTAGGTTCGATGTCACTTTAAAAACATTTTCCGTTTGTATCGTTAAAATCAGTTTTCCTAAAGTTGAATTTTTTTATAAACATCTTATGTTTCGCTGTTATAATAAAGTCAGGGAACTGAAGCAGACTTAATGCGATGCTAAGCTGGCTATGCGAAAGGCCACAGCCGGAAGACCGAGTGTTTTAATGTCAAAATAAATGTTATTAAATAGAAACTCTGCTGATACTAATAGTGTTGAGCGAGGGATGGAGGGTAAAATGCCACCTCAATTGCTGCCGATTTAGTTCTTGATTGGATTAACGAGCGTTTTAGTGAGCATGGAACGAGCTAAACATCATAGAAAGTTTCGTTAGTTGGCGAAATTTTTAACTTTGAAGTTGTTTTTCGATTTCGAAGATTTTAAAGAACGTTTAACAAAATTCTTGGCTGAGCAAACAGTACTGTAGAAGGTAAGTAATCATTTTCAGAACGCCCGTGTCTGTTGCATGTGTGAATTATTATTATTTGTATGAATTATGAACTTTTATTTTTGAATTCCAATCTTTGAGGTTATTCATTTCATGGGTTGGCGTTGGATAAATCGCATGTCTGAACATCGTGTATTGATTATAAATAAGTACAACGCTGATAGTAAAGTCATTTTTTTAAACAAAATACGTATGTAGAGATTATGTAGCAGCATATGCTCAGGCTAGATGTGGATCCCGCCCTCTGACATGTTAAGAGTTCAGTAGCTTTTTAGCTTCGCTGTTGGTTTTCGATAGATCTGGTCAAAGGACCGGTTTTTAGACCTTCTGTTAACAAGTGAAGAACGTTAATTTACTGTTAAGTGTCGACGCCGCTATATTGTACTGTGCTTACTGCACTGCACTGCACAATACTCCACTGCGCTGTACTGTAGTATGTTGAACCCGTCTGTATTGTACTAGTTTTGTTTATAATGCATTTGGTGTCGTGCCTTCCTTTCAAAAATTTCCCGTGCTCAAAAGTATAAACTCTGTATTGGTGCAGACCTTCACAGTTCTCTAATTACTGTAAACAGAAGCAAAATTTTCATAATTCCTGGAAATGAATATGTCAAATATGAATTATAACATAAATATATTTCTTTTTTTATTTATTTTATTCATTCTACGAAGAGATTATTGTGACATCAGGTCCAAAACTTCGAGGGCGCTTTCCAAACGTTGGAACTACGGATAAGTTCGAAGGTGAGCAAGAAATGAGACGTTAAAAAAGATATGAACGAATGAGACAGTTATGTAAATCGTTCAAAAAACTTAAAATAATAGTTCCGTCTTTAAACAGCGACGAAACACCGACACTGAAGCAGCAAATGTCACAGAAGCTGACAAAATTTTCCGTGACTCGCCGCATGCAGGCTACCATTAATTGAAGGTTCATTAGGAAAAAGTAACACAAATTTCTCTGGGTTTTAGGATTTTTTTTCTGAGTTCTATCGCCGAGGGCGACCTAGAAATCAGCAAGCGATCGAGGCTTATGTCAGAAAAATAAAGTATAATTTAACTTTGAACGACTCAAGAGCTGCCAGGTTAAGTTCAAATGAAAACTAAATTCGACCGTTGCAAGAGCAGCCGTAGTCTTCCAACACGGAACTACATTATTTATAATCAAATAATGGCTATGAAAATTTCTCCACGAAAATTAAAGTTGTTTATAGGCAATTAATCGCGCCGGGAACATTTACTTCCATTTATGGCAATTACATCAAAAGCAGATGGATCAAGCACAAACTCATCTCAAACTCTATTTAAAGAATTTTTTTACTCAAAATAAAATTGAATTAGAATCAATTCAATATTAAAAACTACGATTATTCATCACGAGCCTGGATGCTCTAAGAAAAGTGCAGTATCTTACTGGCAGATACAAATATTGCTTCGAAGCTTCTCCTAAGAACGGCAAACTTTGAATACGCTAATGCCGCACAATTAGCATTTCTGGGAGAAAATGATGGGCACTGAAAATACATTTGAGACTTTTTCTCTAGAATAACCGCCAATTAGACAATTCGTCTCTTACTGATGAGACCAGAGACAATAAGAGAGACATAAGATAAGAGAGACATAAGAATAAGTCAGAGACAATTCGTCTCTGACTTATTCTTACTTCACTAATTATTTCGAAGGCTCGTTAAGACTTTTTATTTGAACGAGTGATACTTCAGCTTTAATATTAATTATTATTTTTTTAATTTGATTGTTTGTGCAGCTTGGCATGGAATGATTTTCACTGCCAGCGGAATCCCGCCTCTGAAATGCATTGTTTATTAAAAGAGAGGTGTTATATGCTTAATCCAATGTAATTTTCTTCTTTATTGTTTACGACGCCTGTCGTGCCAGCTTGTCATGAGATTCGTCCCACCGACGCAGGAGAAGAATAAATTAAAAAGTTTTGCAGCTTGAGTGAAGATGACGCTTTTACTCCACTATGTGTGTATTAAAATAAGAACAAGATTATCTAAAACGTTTAATAAGCTATATATGGATGTATGTATATCTATCCTTAGGATGTCGATAATTACTGAATGAGTGCATTATTCATCATCCGACTTCCTGATAAAATGAAAATTTTTCTATGTTTCCAAATCAAACACACAACATTTAACTCCACGATTCATTTTCCCTTCAAACGCTAGGTTTTCAGAGTTACTCAACTGACAGCACAGCAGTGCGGGGTGTTCGGCGTGGGTCAATTGTACGTTGCTGCTGTAAGGCAGTCAACTTCTGCTGAGCTTTTTAGCCTAACTTTGGAGTCCCGCGTTGCTAGTAAGTTTTTTAAGCAGCAATCATGTCGTATAGTTAGCAAGACTTTACGGAACTTGGAATCTTCTTGTGCGCTTGGAGTTCTTAGCTTCCGTGTTGTAGTTCCGCCATTTCTAATTTCAGCCAGCAATTTTGAAAGCAATAAATAGCAAAGAAAAAAGAATATAGCTTTGCATCCAAGATAAGTTTAAAATTTTGTGTAAGTTTCATGCTCATTCATGAAATTTCCGATTCAACTAATTGTCAGCCTCAAAAATACCTTGTAAGTTTGTGATAAATTTAAGGGGTTCCAGTGGTGAATATCCATGACACATAAATTCCTATAGACTGCGAGTTGCGGTCATTCACGGCAGAATTCTGGTAGCAATGTAAGCCCGGATAGCGCCCAAGTCACGTATTCTGGTGCTATGCTACATTAATTCACTGCGCCAACATTGCCTTGGTAGTGGAACATCACGCACCGAATACTGCGCAGTGTGTGGTAATGGTTTAACGTGGCTTGGAGTACAGGAGAATTTGATCAGGATTTTGGTTATGTTCACACCCGTATAATAACGGAGGAATAACTGTAGATTTGATTCACTGTAGTGAGTAGAGCAGCGTTAGGTACATAAAACTAAAACTTTTTTCCAGAAAAAAATCAATCAAACACCAAATTTTTATCGTCTAAAACAAAAAAATTGAAGTTTTAGTTTTTTTAATTCTATAAATAATAAATAACCCTAGGCCTTTGATTCCTCTGTAAAACCCGTTAGAAGAAAGACAGTTTATCTCTCTTTACCTTCATAGGCAGTAAATCGAAGGCCATTGCATGGCCAGCTGTAGTCTACTGAAGACTTTCGACAGATTGCACAAGACTCTCACTTGCCCGGCACCACAGCAGCGGCTCCCATTATGTAACCCGTCCTCCAAAAGGTTCCAAAACTGTCCTTCCACTCGACCGAAAAATACTTTCTCCTCGCTAGCTTTTTGAAGGAAGTCGCAAAACGAAGTCGACCTTCGACCCTTTTGTGCAGCAGCGACGCTCCGTAATTATGTCCTCCAGTTTGCTTTCGAGTTTTTCTCAAGCACGAACGCAAGATAAAAATTTTGCTAGAGATAGATCAACTGAGGAAATTATTTTAAAATGTTACGACGCAGCAGCCTTTGAAAGTGATGCGAAACTATAAAACTATTAGCATGAATGCTTTCATGTTCAATTGCTCTCAAGTTGCACAACAACGGCTGCACAATGTCCTTGATAAAATTTAAGTGAATGCATCCGAATTTGCAGAGATATGTTTTCTTTTAAAAATGAAAAAAATAATGATATATTATTGTTACTATGATCGAACGTCATTTAGTGAACTATTTGCACAATCAACAAATGATTAATGAATGAAATGAACAATTAATGAAATGAACAATAAACTCTTGGCTTTACGTTCACATGCGACAATATGATTGCGTGCAAATTATAACTGAATAATTGTCCCTGAGAAGCAGGACACGTAGAAAAATGTGAGAGCTTCTCAAATGTTGCAAGGCAATGCACTCTCCACCTGCATACCGAGAATATGCTATAGTGCGATTACAATTACCTGTCGCTTGCTTCACACATTACATCAATTCAAATGCTAGATAAAAACATCTTATTTGATTTGCTTAAAATTTCTGACAAGCAAGCACTATGAAGCAGCTGACGCAGCTTACAATCTGTAAAGTGATGGTTTAAACGCGATAGCAATCCGCTACTAATTTGTTCATTATCAAGCGTTGTCACGAGTGCTCAACGCGGTGAAGTGGAAACTAAAGAGTAAGCTAGAATCATACTATATCCCATTTGAAGCCAGTCAGTGAGGAAAGGACTTTTGAAAAAATCAGGTTGTCTGGCAGCATGACCATGATACTTAATGATTTAATGACTGAACACTTCCAGGCATCTTAGACTTGTCTTTGAAAATTTAAAAGATTTCTGGATGGCTTTTGACATAATATTTAATTTCAATGCGTGCTTAAACCCGCACGCTTAAACCCATGTTGTCTTTTTTGTGCTTGCAAATACAATTATTTGTGTATGCTATTTATATTATTAGTCGCGATGAACCTTCACGTCTTGACGCAATATTCGCTGATATTGTATTAAACTGAGTGGATATAAAATAATATAATGACACATGGTGAGTTCTAATGAAAAATTTATCATGGTAGCGATGTTTAAACGAAAAAACCATGCCGCGGAAAAATCGATGTTTTTCATGAGATTAAAAATTAATTATAGGTTTTAAATTAAAACAAAATTTTAGCTCAATTTTCCTCCGAGTTATACGGCTGATAAAATGTCGCTGGATATTGAGGCGCTCATATCAAGCTTGTTATCGCCGTTATTAACTGAGTTCTAGCTGAAGTTTTCTTATTGAAGTAATATTGCCGGCGTAAAGCTTGATTGCTGGCACTTTGATGACCGAGAGATGCTCGGATTAATGAACGTTACAGAGTTGCTTAATTTTAACATAAACTATGCGAGAGATTGCTGTACAATTTTAGGCGTAAAAAATAAATAAAAATTAAAAACACTTATTAAAATTTGAAAGAAAATATGCTATACAAATTCAAGAATACTCACAAAGAGGATGGTTGGGAAAAAAACTATTCATAATGATCACTTAGAAAAATGAAAAAAACTCAACCTACTATAGCGTTAGACAGCAGTTTTTCACAGCTAAACCATGTTTGACTTCGCAATAGAGATAATTAAGTAAATCAGAAAGCATTGCATATTTTATTCTGCCTTCTCAATAACCAACTAATAATGTACGATTATTGTTCCAGTCCGATAACTTGACTGCGAGGATTTTCTCTCACCAATAGCATGCTGCTAAAAAGTTTATTAAGTATTATTATTTTCTCTAGCTCAATTAAATAAATGTATTTTAAACCAAAACTATAATAAAATTTAATGTTCTCATGCTTTATCTTCAGATGCCCGCTCGTATCATCATTTAGCCTTTAATTGTGACAATGTAAGAAGAATTTCGCTTACTCCGCTCTCCGAATCCATGCCTCGGGATTCATATGCTTAAGAATGTTTCTATTTCACCTGCGAAAATATTCATGAGTCGATATTCTGGAATCAAATACAGGAATTCGAATGTAACAGAACACTATGTTCAAAGTGAAACGCTTATTGCGGTAATGGTACTTACCAAATATTTATAATAAATGTGGGAATTTATTACGTATTATTTTCCCAATTTTTTGTGATCTTTGTTCAAATTTTTAAATGTCATATCTTATACCAATTTTTCCTTCTCAGTATTTTCCTGATCGAATTTTAAACTAACATGATGTATGCAATAAATTGAAAAATATCATCGGTTAAATTGCGATCTCAACCGCGTCGAAGTTTTACCCCAACGATCATTCCTTGTCCAGCAGAACTGATGAAATTAGAGTCGAGAATTTACTGGAAATTTTAGTAGTTCCAAGGCAGCCACAAAAGGAGCCCGCGCTGCATGACCGACAAAATAAAAGAAATCTCCAAGAAGTTTCCGTCCAGATTTTTTCCCTCCGTGTCTTGGGCCTCAATAAAGAAGCCGAGAGAGAACTTGCGGCCAAATTTTTAGTGGCTCCCGACGGGTCGTCGCAGAGGTCGTCTGAATTTCAAAGTTCTTTCAGCTCAATTTTTTCATCCATGATAAAGAACATTCCTTTGTTTACCTTGGACGTGCTAATCGATTTTTAGTACCTAATACACGTCAATTTGAGGTGTATTTATTTCATAAATAAAACCTTAAGTTGGACGCATCTGTGACTATCTCTTCAATGAAGCATTTGCCATTAATGTTACTTTCACTAAGAATTATGGATCGTTGGTAATTTTAATATTAATTATATGAAGTGTATAAATATTGTATACTTCTGGTATATTGTTTATTATATTTTTAATATATTTTACTATACCTTATGCTTAATCATCGCCACAAACTTTAGAGCGTTTAAATGTGTGCAATTTGATGGAAAATATTGTTTAAGTTATATTTTTATTTATTTACGCATGGATTAATCAGCAAACGTATTCTTTATTTAATCAGAAGTATCAATTCACAAGCTTGGCAAACTAAGTAGTATATTTGTGCATCGATCGAAACATCGCGTGACAGAGCAAGCCTTCTGAACGCCGGCAAGCTCGCAATCAATTCGAATTACAAATAAAATAGCTCCACCTTATCGACCTTAAATCCCCACTGGCTTAGCTTGTTTTGGAAAAAAAACAATGTTCACAGTGTTACTTATATAGTAATTGTTTATACTGGAAAGTATTACTTTACAGTATAACCACAGTATTACTTATATAGTAATTGGTTATATCTCAAAATGTCTTGCTCATTACCAGAAATCTACTGTAAAATAATAGGCTAAAATGAAAGATATATGTTTATTAGACAACAATGTTTTGGACATATGATATCCCTTGAATTTCCCCCTGCCACTGGAAGCGAGACTTCTAGACAATACCAATGCACGAAGAAAGTAATCTTGAAAGTAATGATAATTTTAAAAACATTTAAATAATGATGGTTGATCGTTTTGCTTGTTTTTCTGTCGGTGACTATTTTGCGTAATAACAGTACAAATGTCCTAGTAGTTTGAAGTTAGTGCATGTAAGGAGAACGTACTTTTTCTAAGCAAGGAAAAGATTCAATATTTTATCCACGATCTAAGGCATTTTTTTAGTGCAATGCACTCAATTCGTTTGCGTTACTTTTTGGCAGATTCTCATGATCTCCATACATGACTTATGAAGATTAATCATTTCAAGCAACACTATTTTGAACCAAGGTCGGGTTTACTGGCTGGTTCACTGGCTGGTACACTGGCTGCTGGTACACTGGTTGGTACACTGGCTGCTGGTACACTGGTTGGTACACTGGCTGGTACACTGGTTGGTACACTGGCTGGTACACTGGCTGGTACACTGGCTGGTACACTGGCTGGTACACTGGCTGGTACACTGCAGGTGGTGTCACCGCACAGCTGCGATGTCGCACACTTGTCGAGTCTCACACGTGCTCGCAGCGTCCACCCAGAGGTGCTTTACAGCGCGAACTTGAATTCATATCATTCTGATTTGCTTCCTTCATGTTAATCTAGATACGAAAATAAGTTTAAAATTACATTACCGCAATGCAAGTTGCGGTATCAAAGAGACTTAGTGGAAATAATTTGGCGGTATCGTCATGTTCTAATCCTGTCCATGAGCTGTTATTCAACTTTTAAAATCCTTGGTGACTGAAATGAAGTACATAGTAGGTTTTTGTCAGGATTTTATAATCGCACTTCTGGACAACGAGGCAAATGTTCATATATAATATTAAGAATTTTAATGGCCTTTACCGAGAAAACCGAATCATAATGTACAAATTAAATGGCATGCAGGTGGAAAGATTCTTGTTGCAAATTCTTGCGCAAAATTATTGCAAATAATTCAAGAGCTTCCCTTTTAACATATAATTTGGTCTGAGAAGGCCTCTTGTGACTTAACAGTTGTCCTGTTAATGCGTTGTGTTAAGTCCATCTAGACTTCTTCGATTGACTTCCTTACAATCAAATACCTAATTTATGGAAAATTGAGCCGTGCTTTTCTGCTTTGAATGTTAATTATATTCTGCTGACAAACCTGCTTTAAAATACGATGCGGTAATGGCAAAAAATAGCCACTTTATAATCAGAATTCCAGAGGATCCATGAACAACTGCTAAGTCTGTTAAGTGGATTTTACATTTTAGTCGCAGATGAGGCTCACACTGCATGAAAATTTGATAGTCTGATTTCTCTGGCACGGAAATTCTATCCTATGAAATTCTAAGAATGTTTAGGCCGGGGGCTTAACTTCGTATTGCTGTTCAAGGGCATAATATACTGTACAAGGAGTAAGATTTTCAAAAAAGCATTCAGCAAAAAATCCCATTTGCTCGTGAAAAAAGGCTGAAAATTATAATATTGAGTCATAAAAGGTTTCACTCTATTATTTTGATAAGATATGATAAGAAATTAAAGTTTGGAACAAGAACATAATTCCTATATCGTGTTAACGGCAAATTATCCAATTTAAATAATGAGCTGGGGCTGATGTATAATAACACAGCAGTGCATTCTTTATACAGCAACAATATAATACAGATCTGCATTCTACAAATGAGATAATTTGAATAACATGAGCGGGTTATTGCCCCGACAAAGCCATGTTATGAAACGCGCTCGGTGCAAGGGGTTCTCAAACAGCGTAGGCTGTCATGACAGGCTCTTATTTCGCTGACATAGAAATGCGTCAAAACTTGCATCCTTTTGCATGAAACCCTTTTTATGAAATTTGAAACCACATATCTATGCATTCATGGAAGCTTGCGTATTCGCGCCAAAGATCGAGAACGTCAACAAATAAATGAAATTGCACGTTTCAAAGCGCCAGTTATTCTGACATTACAATCATGCCTCTGACACCAACTCATTATGTTTTGTACCAGCAATTTGTTCTCTTTCAGGCGCACCCAAAAATTGCATGAAAATCGTTCGAAATGTTCTGATTACTGAGGTAATTTCATCCCTTGGCAAATTGCTGCTATGATAATGCGAGCGAACGAAATCTTGCTCAAGTTAGCTTACATTTTCTCATAGTTTAATGAGAGGTTAAAATTACTTGCGTTCACCATCTGTGTGAATTTCATGCTTTGGATGATTTCATGCATGAGGAATAATTTTTAAGTATCGAGTATCGATGCGAGGAATTCGCTGACGAGAAGGTACAATTTTTGGGATTAATAGTTGTAGAGATTGTTTAAATGTACTGGAAAGTCATATTTTCAAATATATTGATGGACAATCATTGTAACGATTATGGCGAGATGATATTGTTGAGAAAAGGATTCCATTTCAGTTCAGTTTCAGATTTGTTTTACCTCGTATAATGGAATGAAATCCATATATTTCTATTTCATCACAGAATAAGCGACATATGCTATTCAAGAAATCGGCAAAAATAACAACTTCCTTTCCCCAGTACCGAATTGCTTTTATTTCGAGAAACGTTTAAATCTTGTCTTTAGACGAGCGAAACTGTCAGGAAAAAAAATCAAGAACCCATTCTGTTTTTTCCCTGAAAAATTTCTCGATCGATAAAAGATTAAAAGTTTCTAGCTTCACACACGTTCTTTATCACAATTCTGATTGCCGTTCTTTGATACCGATCCCGCAGAAGAGTAAAACGAACTCTACATTGGATGTGACGGTAAAATTTTTATACCAGTTTGATTAGTCGGCAAAAGAATATTGGTTACTGAAATTCATTGAAGACGAATTAATTGCGATGCATGTCATATAGCAGGAAACGTTACCTAATCGAAAAGGGTGGCAGCAACTGACATAAATCGAGCCGACAGCTACGCAACACTGAAGACAAGCATGCAGGCCGTTGCTGTGGCAGCCACGAATAAATTGTAAGCGTGCATTTAGTTACCGATATATATTTTGAAGCAAATAGTAACCAAACGCAAGCTCTATTGTATGGCATGCACAATCACCATGTAGACCGCCTTGAAGCAGTGGCCGTGTGCTATATTGCATTGCAATTGTAAGCAGTCCCCCTGGAAGCGAAGGGCTTCAACCTTTTTTAAACTGTTTCTGTAGAAATTCTTCACAATAATACTTTCGAATGAAGCGAAGTAATACATACGAAAGGACGTTCCTTCTTTCGTATCCCTGACTTGAACGACGCGGAATAGAAGCCAACTTTCTCTTGGTCTCTGTAGCGCATGATGAGTTTCATTCCGAAAGCTTGTCCACTACGTAAAAAAACAGTTGTTTAATTTAAAGACTCTCGCTATTTACTTTCGATTTATTCGCCAATTTGATTTCATTTGTGCGTTTTATGGCCAGTGATCGATCACTTCGTTGAGTGACTTGGTTTAATACATGCATTTCTGTAGGAACAAAAAACGATAGAAAGAGCAAAGAGAATATTAAATTCTCTATTGCGGGAATTCTATTGGGACATCGAAACACGTGACTCGGCTTTTACGAGGAACTAAAAATCACACACGATTGTCAAAGGAATTAAATAGAACTGATTATTTCGTGGCGTTTGAATAGTGTTGCGTTGAATCGATTTGTGGGGTTGGATTGGATCTTAAGTATAGTTAGATTATCGTTCAGCCAATAAACTGTGGATAACTAAGTTAATATTCGTACACGAGACTAATAGCCTATTTAAAGGCGTGTAAATACTACGAAAATCAAATTTATATCTACAATGATAATAAATATAACAATACAATAAAAAAAATTCGACAGAATGAATTCGAAAAGCTCGTGAGGCGATAAATTTTGCTGCACCACCTCTGCTCCTGTTGCCAGCATTTTGAAATGACCATGAATGCACGATGCCACAGAAATGTTTTAATTCCTCGGGCAATACAATGCAGTGCCCGGCTGTTTGTATTTCATAAGTAGCATTTTTACTGCGCTTAGAGTTCATATTAACAATTTCTTCGTAGATGCCAAGTATTGAGAGGACCATTTCGTCGTTACTGCAGTAATATAGAGAACTTTATGAAGCTTTAGGAAGCGCGTTATTGAACGACACAGCGCGTGCTCCTGAGGGCGTGTGAGTTTTATTACGACATATGAAGGCAATTGCTGTGTTGCCATTATATGCAAGAGCAAAGAGAGCTTTTAAAGAGTGTTGCCCGACTGCAACGACGAGTTATACATTGGACTTTATTGCAAAGCTTTCTGCTAAAAAATGCTATAAAGGGTTTCCGAGAGATAAATTAATATTGTACAATTTAGTTATTATTTATATTTATACTATTTAATCGAGATTCTCAATTTGCTCTATTACTATGATAATATTCTACGGATCTTTGTTTACGCCCTGTAGTCTGAAGATTTTTAATCTGCACTAATATTGAAGCTTGGCAATACATTTAATACAATTTGATGATTATTTTATTTACAATTTGAACAATATTTTCCATTTTATTGGGACGTTGAACATTGTCCCATAAAGTAATCAAATTTCCTCCTTTATAAATTTGCAAAACTGTATAATAGACTTGATTTTATTGTTCCTTATTTAGATTAATTTGTAGCCGCGTCTCGCTTTGGGTGAGCGCCGAGGCTGGGACATTACAAGGGACGTTAGGCGCTTCATAAAAACCATTCGCTAGCAATCCGCCCGAGCCCCTGGCTTAGGGAGTGAAGTGAGCGCAGCGCCTGCCTCCCGAGCCCCTGGCTTAGGGAGTGAAGTGAGCGCAGCGCCTGCCTCCCGAGCCCCTGGCTTAGGGAGTGAAGTGAGCGCAGCGCCTATTTCTGGGCCTTAAAACTACGCATCGATTACCAATCGAAATTCGCGATTCTTATGAAACGAATTTACAATATGCCGGTGAAAAAGAGAAATTTGCGATTAAATTTTCCGCGTTATTGATCGCAACCAGGAACGATGGAAGGCTACTACAGTAAATTGGTGATGAATTATCAGCAAAGAATTTTTTTGTAGAAAAATTGTTTTGTTTTTAATCTTAGCCGAGCTTGAAGTGGATTTTCCAGTTTCTACGAAAGGATATTCTTTGTTTTGCAGAATTTTCAGGAGGTATAGTAAATATCTGGAAAATTGAATATAATAATACTTGTGAATTAATGGGAAGTTCATCATCAAAAGCCTTCATTTTTTCACTGAAATGATTTCAATAAACGCGTTCGATTAGGACAGCACCTTCAACATCGTCCCACAGAAAGGAATACAAAGAAATCTAAATTCGAAGAGAATATCATCACTGAAGTTCTGCAAATTTTTCACTATCACCTTTCAATTGAGATATTTTTGTACCTGGTATTTCTGTTGCTAAATATAATAAGAAATGTTTTTGAAAGTAACTATGGCAAATTTTTTCTAACCAACGTTAAAACGAAGTACGTTGTAAAAAGAACTTGTTCGTGAGAAGCTCTAGAATGATGAATAAAAAAATAATGGGAAAAGATGCTTCAGAGAACATTTTCATCCAATTATTATCTCTATTTCAAAGAATCGAAATACAACTTCCTTCAAAGCTCTCCTAGTTCAAAGGAACTGAGGCAAAATAATTAAGATCCTATAGAGTAATATTTGCTACGCCTACACGAGCAGTCTGAGGTGCCTTCGTGTGTAGCAAACAAGTCTCCGGAGTATATATAACAAGTATATTTATTCATTTATTGATATTTCCTATAAAAGCAACCTGAATATTTATTCGTTTATGGACATTATTTGTATAAGTTACAATGAAATTAATTCATTCTTAGATATTTTTCATATAAGAAATAACAGGAGCGTGGGAGCCCTTGTGGGCGCTTAATGTCAGCATCGAGCTATAGCAAAATTGAAAAGAAAACATATTTCTTACATCAGCCTCTCCGCAGCACGAGAATTGAACTCCGTGACAGCAATGGCATAAACAGCGAATACGCAGACAGAAAACGCCTCCAAAATAACCACAATAGCTGCCCAGCATTTATGCGATCACCGCTTTTTTTCAGTAGTGCTGGGCAGATTTCTCGGGGATTATCAAAGCTTTGATGTTTTACTCGTTTAGGAACTGTGTTTTTACTGTACAAATAAATTGGCGTAACTATTATCTCAATAAAGCATCTAGTGGCTGCTTATAAATGCACGAAAGATGTAAACACACGCACATATTTGTCACGGAACACGGAGCGGAGCGCAGACTTACGTGTTTGTTTGTCTCGTGGGGGCCTTTTATGGCCATCTCGATCGACTTTAATTATGGCACTGGCAGCTTAGGCCGGCGACGCAGGGCTTGTTGTGGCCTCATGAGAGGCATGGGCGCTGCAACCCAGACTTGTGTGTGTGCTGCCTGAATTAATTAGCTGTGTACATTAAGTTTAAATGTTGGATAATGGCGAGTGTCAATAATCGAGAAACATGCACCAACATATTGCAATCTGTCTGTAAGATGAAAGAACGCAAATTATATTAGGTCTTCTCTATCTCACAATTATCACACTGTCTCACTCTCACAGTTATCACTTTGATCTCACTTAATAAGTACACTTACTCGTTAATTTTGGTTCCAGGATTCAACTAAGTTAATCAAAATAACGGAAGAAGTCCGCGCACCAAGAAGCGTATTGTAATACACTTGCGTATTAATTCTTCTGCGAAAAATATGCCTGGAAAATATGATCGATAAAGATATGAAGAAATAAGGGTCTTGAGCTGCGGTTCTATAGAAAACGTGAACGTAGAGAGGATATATAGATGGCTGCATTCATTAGTTACCTTCGTGAATTGTGACCAAAACACTTTTTTCATTTTTACATATACCGATAGCTTTGATATGAAGAGTGTCTGGGAGTATTTGCATCTTTAAAAAGTATTGTTATGAAAGAATTAGTTTGAAGAAGACGTAATTCATTGAGTACTTTCATGGAAAACACATTCATGTTTATTAAATTCTCAAATTCGCGGCGTATAAGCGGATTCTCGCTGCTCGTACTCTCAGTGAATTCGCACTGCAAAACTAACTGTGTTTGGAACTCGCAATGTTGTTGTTATAAGCGGCTGTGAGCAAACAGCAGCGTTCTTGCAGTATATTTCACGTATCACAGAGAATTGCTTCTTTCAAGAGGAAAGTCCATTAGGGCCTTTGCTAGACGGTACCGGTTTGTTTACCGGGTTCGTCCTTTCGTGAACTCGAGAAAGCAGGCTTTTTGTTCCCAATCGCTGTACAGACACTAGAGCACCCGGTCCATACAGGAACACTGATCTGCTTAGCTATAGGCTGGGAGCTCCAGCTCCTCTTTTGCCCTGCCAGTGTATTTCGTTTCTTTGGCAACGCAATGAAAGCAGTGAGCCGTAAAGAAGCTTATTGCTGGCTGATTGACTATTGAGTTGGTCCGGCAAATAAGAGCCTTTTGGTAAGTTTGCTGCTTTGCTCGCGGAAGCATGAATTTACTGCGCTGTTAAATTGGTGAGTACTGCCTACTACACAAATCGAATATCCTGAACACAAACTGGTGCAGTTCACCATTGAAATTTCATTTGCATCAAGGTTTGAAATTTAAGGATTTTAAATAGATTGTTGAACCGAGTCAGGAAAGGCTGTCCCTAAATTTGCATATGTGCATAATGTCACAATTACCTCCATGTCAACAATGCGGTTTAACCATCAACTGAAATTCTCGATAGCATTAACATCTGAGGTTAAACTTTTCATCTGATGGCGGGTTCTCCTCAGAGGTGATGAATATGTCAAAAATTGTAGCCTGAATAGGATAGAAAGTAGATTTGTTCCTGTATTTGACACATGTTACTGTTTGCAATTGAGTTGAACCGAAGAAATAAGATTGACGGTAGAACCGTAACTCAGTGACCAGAAAAGCCGAAAGTTCATTTGCTCGCATTGAAGGGAGAGCAAAAAGTTCCGAAGAACAGCGTTCTTGCTCTTAATGAGGATCTGGACAAAAGTTAGATTTGCTGCAAGTCTTTACGAAGGCTTAGTCCCAAAGTTAAATTTCTGCTCACTTCTAATGACGGCTAGTCCTGCTGGGACTTACGTTCTTCGTGATCCCAAAATTCGACTGCGAACAAATTTCGAATGAGTTCGAATTTCAAGTTTTTCGGCTCCATCTTGAAGTCGACTGCAGTCACGGTAGGGATTTGGACTTCATTTAAAACTTGATAATCTCGCAGCTAAAATTGTCGCCATTTAAAAGTGTGGAAACGGGCAGGAAGAATTGAAAGTCATTAAAAATCTTAAGGCTAAACTCCGTATGTCGTTATTAAATAACAAATATGGCGCTATTTTAATGAGCGTGTGCACTGCTAGAGTACAGAGGAAAATCGAAACTGCTTTACTGTTAACGTGTAAGTAACAAATGATTACTATCAAAACCACTCTATAACAGGATTTAAATCTTTACTCTGATACATGAAAAATCAAAGGTACAAAAGTAATGCTTAAGTTGAGTATATGAACCGTGGGTTATTATTTATATTATTTACATTAATTTACTATCTCTTTATTTTAGATTCTGTATGGATACTTTAACAAAACGTCATTTTTCACGCACATTAAAAAAAGTACATTCAACATTTTTTTAATGTGAAAAAATACAGGGACTAGTTAAATAAAACAACCCTTAGACCGGGGTACGTTGAAAAATCCAGCGCCCATGTATCTTCTTTGCAAGTTAGGCTCTGAACGATTTTCCCCCCTGGGCATCATTCACCTGAGCTCTGTGTTGAGGCGAGACCTTTCTTGGAAAACTCGTCCAAAATATCTCTCTAGGCTCGCACCTTTGGCGCCAACGCCTTAGGGTAGAATAAAAACATCGCTTAGTTTGGCTACTTGGGCTGGTATAATATGGCTGAAAAAATTGTTTGCGGGCTTCTTTAGTGATCAATTGTTTCCTTCCAATCGTAGCCATGCAAAATTAACGCTTCTAAATATATCACTACGGAACAAATAACGTTTAAATAGCTTTATTTTATAAGATAGAGTAGTTACCCATTCATAATCGCAGAAATAACATCCTTTTCGCTTACTTTACAAAATTTGTGCTGAATGGGACGTTGATAATTCGTTGTAAATTTCATTGAAGGGAAGTAGGTTCATGTTTGGAACTCGCGCACGAATACGCCTGGGTACAAATATAATGCATAGTAACGTAAATTCACGATAAAAGCTCTATAGTTCTGAAGGAAATACTATATAATTGCAAAATTATTGCTTAAAAATCACGAATAATTGGACGATGCTTATAGTTATTATCAGCGTTACATGCAGAATAAATTCTGAGTATATTTTTCTGACTTAATGAAGTCAATCGCAATAACCTGAATTTGAATAATTATATTTCGACAAAGCAACGGTTTTTTCAGCTGAGGCAAGTAGTTATTTTGGAGGAGTTTTCATCGCAAACTTGATACCGTTTACATTACAGTTTTTTTAACTATTCATTTTCAGCGTGCGTACTCTAAAATTTCTGTATGAAAAATTTTCAAACCCTATTTTTTAACTATAAGTGTTAATTGAATAGATGATTATTCCAGATGTATTCCATTTTCTTATGGCAACCACTCAGGTTTCCGTAAGACGATATAGAATTTCTAAGATGTTACTTGTTCTTACGAACTCTGTCGCTTTCATTGCACCCCGTGTTTGTAAGAGAAGATGTCGCAGGTTTGTTGAAATCCCTGACAGAGTACGTGACGAAAATACAAAAGTTATGAATACCATATATATATATATACACGTCGAAAGCAGCAACACCTGAGAGGCTAGCTCTGCAGTTTATAAATAGAAAAAATGTAACTCAGTACTCAGTACAATACCTATCCTTGAATACTGCTGCCAGCTCTGGACTCCGTTCACACTAGGCGCAATACGGCAACTGGAAGGAGTATTGAGTGACAGAGAGCGTATTTTCTCGTCGACGAAAACTTGAGGTCACGGACGGACGGACAGACAGACAGACAGACGGACATGGCGAGCACAATAGTGCATTTTTTCAATAAATGAGAAAATGCGCTAAAAATGAGTTGTGATGGACGTCTGCTATTAACCTTTGCAGTGCGAGAAGGAATTTTGGTTGAGAAGTTTGTATTATAATTTGTATTTTAAGCGCAATTTTTGGTGGTGCGCATTAGAGAGACTTTGATTTAGCTTAAATATTATGTGGCACATATTGGAAGAAGAGGAAAAAATTATATGCCGATGATTGCAGTTAATTTTTTATTAGGTTGAGTCATTCATGAGTCATCTTCGAACGCCAATTCATCATAAATTTCAATTGAAAGCGCAAGTTTATATGCATCAATATTAAGCATTAATATTAGAAGAAAAAATATAAAACAATAAAATAAAACATTAATTTGAGAATCATAAATATTAGCCAATAATATTAGAAGTATTAAATTAATATTTGAAAATTTTTCTCTATTTACACTGAAACGTTCCCTGCAATTTCCGCACGAAGTTCCTCATCCGTGCTGTTGCATCAGCCTGCTTCATGAATGCACTTGGAGCCTGAGCAGCCTGGTGTTCCGGTGTGGTTTTTATTACGTTTGCCGGTGTTGACGTGGAGTACGGAATAGCTTTTAAGTGTGTGCACACAAGCTACGCAAAAAACTTTATTATTTAAAAACAAATATTTTACTGTTGAGCCCCGCCATGTGGGCAAATAAATTGAGTGTTGTCTTAACTCCGATGCCGAATTTTAATAAATGAAAAAAATGACTATCAAAGAACTTCAAAACTAACTGCGTACGATGCTGCTAGTTAGAAATTATTGCCGTGTCACGGTACCTTTTAGAGACGAACAACGTCAGGATAATCGCCACTCAATGGATATGAAGGGAGTACCAGTAGAATGCAATAGATTGGGATCCATGATGTCACTCGCATGTGTGTTGGATGTAATCCAATAGCACTTTTGGGTTAATGGAGCCCGAGAAAGTTCATGAGGCTCTTGAGATAATTATCCATAGAACAACGAAATGAATTGTATTTACTAGGCCTTCTGACACAGAAAGAATCATTGATAAAGATGAAAAAGAAACTTAAATGCCATCTGAATTTTCCGGGCAAATAGTGCGTTGCTGCTTTGACAAAGTTCCCACTCAATTCTGCGAGTGGACAATGCTGATGTCGCCCCCCACGACGACCCACACAACATCTGATGGTTGTTTGGCCAAGTCTTTATTGTCGGCATGAAGAGGATGTCCAATGTTTGATGAAGCGTGCAGCAAATAGCAGACACTTGCACTGCTCGGGTGAAGCAAGACGAAGCAAGGAATGCTTCGAGTTGCGACAAGGAAACAAAACAATAACATCAGAGCTTACGTAGTCTCACCATACACTTAAATAAATGAATGAGATTTAGTCCGGACAACGATGCGTCTCGAGACCCAATTTGGACCAGTAAAAGTTTTTTTTTAATGCTACGTCCGCATTTTGTTCGTGCTTTGGGTATGAGAGTGTGTCAGTATTTGGAATATATTACCCTTTCATTTGTCTGATTGTTGCGAGTAAAGTATTAAAGGCTCTGAGCGCACTGAACTACCTTGAAGAAACTGTAAATTAATGCATATATTGCGTTTTCATTGTACCTACACTAAAAATTTTTAAAATGAATTTCCACTAAACTCTACTCGTTGCATTAAAACTTAATTTTAAAATTCCTGGCAGTTGACACTTAAAAAGGTTAAATCCGAAATGAGTTGTGCTTTATGTATTAGGATTTATTATGGCATTATTATAATATTATCCTGAGTTTTCATGGATCTTGATAAACTGTTTTATGTAATTTTTTTAATCTCATTGCACAAGCGCAAACATCTCTGTTTCTTAACTGAATAATCTTGCATAAGTAACTAAGTAAGTAGTAAGCAACCTTTATAACATACAATTATTGTTATCTGAAGATTTATCCGCTCATGCGTTCATGATATAAAGCAGCTAAATTTGCTTTGATCTAAAGCCTCCGCGTACCGTCTCCCCGTTGGGGAACGCTGTCCTAAATTCCTCGTTCTAAGTTTCATTATAATATCGTGAAACAAGACTTAGTCTCGGTACTCCATGATCTTACATTAATTCACTCTTCATATAATGTAATATATAACGGCTTTAAGAAGAAATCTGCGCTTGTTATAAGGGCTTATGAAAAATTTTCTCGCAGTCATTTTACACGCATTACGACCCAACTAAATATGCAAAAAATTCGAAAATTTTACATGAAACGTATTGATATTTAACAATGAACTGTATAAATTTCAATTATTTTGACAGCAAGTGCTATTTAACTGCCTGTACAACATTTAACAGCGTATGAAATGTTCATTCAATCCGTCGTGAAAGGATCATTACAAAGCCAATAGAATTGTCGGCCTGTCAACCGTTCATATTGAAGAATGAGATACGAAGCATACGAGCGATATTGTCTATATCAGTCCTAGGAGTAACAGCTGCTAGGCCTTTATTCCGTGTCATATATGGCGCGCAATATCCTTGTTTTTATCCCTACGCTTTACACGGCAACAAAAGAGAGAGCTAATAAAACAAAGATATAACCTCTTGTCTAAGAATATATTAACCGTCATCAATGTTTTTTACGTCATAAAGGCTCATTTCAAGCGTCAGCGCAACAATACAAAGGGTAGTGACAGTATCCCATTTATCGGAGCTTTAATTAGGCTTTATTTTCGACATGGTTAGAAGAGTTTCTGCATTATTTGATGCTTGTAAATATTTTATACGCTTGATAGCCTTCCTCATATAAAAATACGGTGCTTTGCTGTTGCCTCGTTTAGATCTGCTGTCGTCCTTTGCTAAATTAGCAATTCAAGTTTCATCATCTATACATTTTAAAACCTTACCTCTGATGTTGAATCACATAACCTTCATGGCAAGACAATATTTATACTTTTACCATAGCTTTGTAAATAATACTAGATTAACTATTCTCTCACTGATGACGCCATCTTCAATCATTACTCACCTCTGTCAGACTCATTTTGGCATCGCCGCTCTCCAATTAACTCGAGATATACCTCATTAACTTTTATGCTCGAGTTATGGGTGGCCACACCAAGACCATCGGCTGGCCGCTGATAACCTAATGACATTTGGAGGAGTGTTGTGTGCCACATTGTCTGCCGCTGGCTGCATTTAGCGTGCCTGGGACCATACGGCTTGAGTGGCTGGGTCCATACGGCGTGAGTGGCAGGGACCATACGGCGTGAGTGGCTGGGACCATACGGCGTGAGTGGCTGGGACCATACGGCGTGAGTGGCCGGGACCATACGGCGTGAGTGGCTGGGACCATACGGTGTGAGTGGCCGGGTCGGCCGGGACCATACAGTGTGAGTGGCCGGCCTCGGTAGCGTCTCTCAAGCGAGTCTTAATTAATTCTCACAAGTGGATGTCTCGCGCTCTCCGTGTTAATTGCCACTAGTGACACCGGCATGAAATATTGCAGAAATTTGCACGTGAGTGACTGAGCTATTAATCGACTCCCAAAATCTTAACCTATGAGTTAAACTGATAAGATGTTGCAATTTAACTTCATGTGTTCATGTGTTAAATTGCCAATTCAATCAACAAACGAGCAAGGAGATCGAGATTGAAGATAAACTGATTCATTAATCATTAATAATAAATAATAATAACAATAATTCTCCGTTTAATGTAAACTCTTATAGTGTGAATTCCATGAATAGCAATTCCTTTTATTAGTTAGTCAAGCTAGGGATAAATGGTACTTATATTTCCCAAAAGTAAACTTCCTCCCGAATTAAATTCCTAAATTCCTCAGCATTACACTTTCAAGGTTCAATATCAAATTAAATAACTATCCACTCTCTTAAATGTTTGCGTAATAAATCTTCATTTAAGTTAATCTTTTCTGGGATAAATCTTCACTCTTGTAAATCCTCAGAGAGATAAATTCGCTCCCCAATAAATCCCACCGAGGGAGGGGAGGTAAGGTTAGCTAATCCCCACCATTAGCTCAGTAATGGGGCTGTAGCATCACTGCTCTGCCTCACTGCTCTGCCTCATTGCTCTCACTGCTCTGCCTCACTGCTCTGCCTCACTGCTCTGCCTCACTGCTTTGCCTCACTGCTCTGCCTCACTGCTCTGCATCACTGCTCTGCCTCACTGCTCTGCCTCACTGCTCTGCATCACTGCTCTGCCTCACTGCTCTGCCTCACTGCACTGCCTCACTGCTCGTGAGACAGAATTCGTGAATTTGAGCTTCGTGATAATAATTCGCGAGGATTTTTGAACCGATACTGGGGATTGGTGAGTAAAAATATTGAAATTGCTGCAAGTGTAGACTGGAAACTACAGTAGAAAAGTCTATTGAATTACAGTGAGTAAATACAGTAATATTGCAGCGCGTGAAAGATGTAAAACTTCAACGAATAAAGAACGTGAAATTGTTGACAGAGAAATATTCAAATTGCGACTTATTTAGAACTGGATTCGAATTTAGTTAGAAAAATTTGCAATCCATCTTGGAATTAAATGTGTCTTGAAATAATGTTAAGAGATGATTCAAATCTGAAGACGAATCATTATTGTTTTTTTTTCAGAGAAATCATATGCAAGTAACAAGTGTTGACACGTTACCCTGAAAATGAGAGTATTGAGCCAGTCCGTCTTCTGAGAGAATATAGGTATTATTTTGAATTTAACTTGCGAGCGTTTCAGTTGTATAAAGTTCAAGCGGACTCGACTTTGATACCCACCACTGTGTACATGTTGAAGTTTTAAACAACATGCGAAGCAGAAAGTTCCAACGGACAAGCACCACAACAATTAGACTCAAACCCTACGTCTGCTGACGTTAATGAAGCATTTACCAGGTCATAGAATGCTTTTCAAAGCAAATATTATACCGTGGACAATAGATGAAGCCAGCGATAACTGCTGCCAATGGTCACTGCATATTGACTTTGCCTGCATGAAGAGGTTATTACTTTTGTCTTTTTGCCTGTAGTGCTCTGGTTTTGACTTTATGGAATCGAAAGCTCCGCTATGGTAGCAACCTCAATAAGCTAAAGCCAATTTTTAATAGTTAAAAGTTAATTGCTTTGTCAATAGTGAATAGATTCTCGATCTTCATTGAAGCACTATGATGCTCCTACGGACGTCGTTCTTACAGGCTAATTACCAAGCATTAAAACAAATGTAATGATTTTGAAATGCGTATAACAATCGACCACCGCTATTAATTTCAAGTATCAAGTATTAATTTTAAACTTCAAGCGTCGTTAACATAGTTTAATAAACATTATTTTAACCCCAAATCTCTGGTGGGCAAGAATGCTGCCCCTAGCTTTTATTTTAAGCGATTTTGATGACGAAGCAATGGAAGAGGCTATCGCACGGAGTCCAGTGCAGAGCCTCGTGAAAGCGTCGGAAGAATTGAAATCTATTTCGTTGGCTCATTGGGTTTCCATGTCACTGACTGAGAAAAGAACTTTTAGGCAATCAGGCCGGCAGCTCGAAGATTGCCCTGACGATCACGAGTGCTGCTTTATCGTGATTGCCAGAGATTGATCCCAGTGAACTGATTGCTTCCTAACACAATGAAAGAAATGTGATATGTGGCGAAAGAATCCTCAAAACTGGTGAGATTCGCGAGGCTGTTTGGTCTATCTCAGGACGTATAGTCAGAGCGATGTACAAAGAGAATATTATTAGGATATATTATTAGTGTGGCCTATAGTAATATCTATAATAGGTATATATATAGTAATTTAATATATATAATGAATATATTTTATATATATTATAATATATAATATTAGTAATATATAGAAATATAGTAAATGTGGCCTATATAGCTACGCTTTAGGTTTGTCGGTTATGAACAGGACAAAATTGCAACTTCCTTACCGGTTAGAGATTAAGCACTTGAAACAACGGGTCAAAAGATTATTCATTAAAATCAACGAAATTTTCGCCCTCTCATAAACTAATTTTATTTAACAACATTATTTTTTGCGCTATTCAAAATTTAAAGGAATTTTTGTAATCTCGACACCTTTTCTATCTTTATAAGTTTGAGAATGAAATTTAATGCTATGTTCAGCCTATGCCTTGCATCCCACCTCGTTTTCCACGTCGACGAAAATCATTATATTATATTATATTATATTCTGCCTCACATGAGCAGTGAGGGCTGCCTCACATGAGCAGTGAGGGCTGCCTCACATGAGCAGTGAGGGCTGCCTCACATGAGCTGTAAGGATAGTCATGCCAAACAATAAATTTTAGGCAGTTGCATTAGCACTGGCAAGGTCAATTGTTCAGAAACAAATTATTAATTTATCAATTACGTTGCCAAGCCATACAACTAATACGATCAATATTACCCACGTTACTTTGAATCGATAGCAATGAACAATAATATTTCGCTGTAATTTTATAATAATAACGATAAACAATGATACCATAGCAATGAATAATAATATTCAGCCTTGATATTGTAACAATATGATAAACAATGAATCGATAGTAATAAACAATAAATTTCCGCCTTGATATTATAACAATATGATAAACAGGGAATCGATAGCAATGAACAATAATATTCCGTTGTGATATTATAACAATAATGATAAAAAATGAATCGATAACAATGAATAATAAATTTCCGACGTGCTACGGCCTAGCCAATACAAAACTGGCGGTGGTGCTAAGCGACAGACCAGCCAGCCCAGGAGCCCGCACCAGCCGACCCTCGCAGCCGCAGTATCGGGTCTTATGTAAATTTGCTCATAAAGCTATTATGCAGGACCCGATATCGTAAGATGGACATTTCGGGGCTCCTGGCCGACCATGAGATCATAGTCTTCGATTATGAAAATGGCTGGCAATATACCGAAGAATGGCTCAAGACCCTAATGCCTGATTTGTTTCACAATTCAGCTATAAATGTTATTTGGAATACGAAAAAAATTTCTTCTTTTATTCCTAATTTTGTAAACGTATCACTAAAGCGTAGATATTTGTTATGGTGAAATTCAATTATTCTTCATAGGATCCTTCCTATCCGGTGATAGTAAATTGTTTTACAATATTGCTTCGGATCTTGTTAGTTACATTCCATTGATAAGCCAATAAAGTCGAGAAAATTACACCTCAGTAAATTTAAAATTTTCGTTAACCTTCAACTGGACATCCAGACAAATTAACCCAATTTTTTAACGCATTGTATCCCAGATAATGAAATGAAATTTATTAGTCTGTAAACAGTGAGAAACTGGTAAGGGTATAGCCGCTGGCTCTTAATTTTGATCATAGTTTCGGAGAAATTCAATTAAAGTTTCGTTCACCGCCCACATGTTATCGGTGACGGTAGTTCCCGAACAGGTAGGAAGATGTGATTCGACAGCAAGTGAGCAGGTAGGATTATAGACAAGTGGTCCATGAATTCATTTATTTCATTCCGAATGGTAATTCCACTAACACAGTCTGAGTAGATTTATAGAATGTTGATATAAAGTTTAACTTTATTAGGAAGCTTGATACTCCACTTATTCTTTATGGACATAAAAATCGTCGGTCTAAATCGTCCAATATAATTGGACTAACTCGTGCCGCTCGGCCAAAACGCATTAGCCAGACCAGGAAACTCAAAGAGACTCATTATAAAAGGCCTTTTGGCCAGGCCCCGCAGGAATGTTATTGTAAACAAGACTAAATGACCGGACAAATTATATCCAAATGACTTCATCTAACAGGATCCCGCTGTCCTATGATGACCGCTTTCGTAGGAATAGCATAACGATTTGGGTCCGTTGCCCGAGCGACACTAGGCGGCAAAAACTCTTCTCATCTGATGAGACAGGAATTTGTGTTGGCCACGTTCGTGATGAATTGTTCTGCCCTGTAATTAAGCAATTTCTTCTGAAGTTAACGCCTGCCTTTGTGGACCACTTGGATTTGACGTGTGTTCGCGCCATGGCATTTTTTATTCGCTCCTAGTTTCTGACCGGAACTTACTAAATGCGAGATTTAGAATTAAATGTGAGAAATTAGTGATGGTTTTAAATTTTTTAATGTAGGAGCTTTGCATGCAAATGGCTTCATCATATATTCTGCGCGTTTCCTTCTGAAAATTTCAGCACGAATCTATTAGATGAGTGTTTTTTCTTTAGAGAATATAGTATTCTTGGATAAAATTATACGATAATTAACTAATAAAACGTTTTTCCAAAAATTGTGTAAATCTCTAATGTATATTCCCGTATTTTATTATCGTGCCAAAGCCGGAAAATTCAAGGTAATTTTTCCTGTTGTAATTTGTTGCAGGGCTGTAGATTGGATGATTGGAGACGGCCCCAGAGGAGGCTGGGGGGAGAGCCGGCCCCCCAAGACCCTCCCCCGGCGCACCACACCTCACAAACCTCACAAGAATAAAGGGAAGATAAGCATCAATGTCATCTCCGACGGTGAGGCTCAGCGTGGACGCGTTTAGTTCATTTCTTGTCCCCACAGGTCACCTTGATTAGCCACTTGCTCCCATCAATGTCGGCATGAATAACATTAAGACTGAGTGTTTATATCCTTGCAAATTTCCTTCAAGTTCATTTAAAATTTATGTACTGACGTGACTTTTCGATCCCAGTCCTTTACGACGAATGGAACTGACGACGCTAAATGTATCCGTACATAAGGTGTTAAGTAATCATGCAAATATTAACAATAATGACTGTAAAAGAATATCAGATTCTGACTAATAAATAGTTTGGCACTTTTGGCACTTTTTGGTTGCATCATTGCTTAAGCTACATAAGCTTGCAGTAATTCGGAAAATATATCAAACGCGACAGATTGAGTGCAGTGACTGAGATTAGTCAGCGACAGTCATTGCACCCGCGCACTACGACCCAGAGGCCCTTCTACGATTTAGATCGTCTATGCTGTCCCCGGACCATGGTACGATTTAAATAATCTTATCATCAAAATTGCCAAATCGTCAGTAACAACAACCCCGGGATCGTTTAGGAATGGAAAGCCAGTTTTCAAGGCGATCCATAGTTCGTTTCAAGATGGTCACAGTGGTCACGCAATATGGCGTCTAGAAATCGTGTGAATTATTCACGGCGAGCATGCAATGCAACCAGAGATCGCTGCTAGGCGGCAAAGGTGTAGCGTGACACGCGTGCATTTCGTTGATCACTCAGAGGGAGATCACACATACCGCTTCTGTGCATGCGGTCGATGAAGCTCTTTTTGATCTTTAAGCCACTACGACTGCTGAACTGCTGGCAAGTGTTAACCTTCCTGGTGCCGTGCTATAAAAATTAGTTCTGGCAGAGATCAGGGGCCATACTTTCAAAAAATTTAGGAGATCGTAAGTTTATCAGCCAATAATTGACGGCCTTTCAAGCAAAATCCACCAATCATTGACAAGAAAATAGGTCGTAAGTATTTACGTTCACTCAGCGAGTTTTGAAAGTATGGCCCCAGGCTGGTGGGTGCAGTTGTCCGCCAGCCAATCATTGACGGCTTTTCTGGAGTTTTCGTCTATTTAGGCCGCAACGTGTACTTATGGACCTTTGATAGTACGGCCTCAGCTGTTCAATGGTGGCTTGATGGATTGAGTCATGACACATCTTGAGTGATCGGTCACTATTATTTGCTTTGTCTAAACTAAACGTGAGACCATAAAATATGTGATGTAAAAATTTTTTTTTAATTTGCTATAGCATTTCAAAATGAATCAGTGAATCGTATGAAACCAAATTTTGCATGCTCAACTAAAATGGTGTTGAGGCAATGAAATAAATGAATTGATGAAAGCGTCTTGGTATTGATGGCGACCTATATTTTTCCTCGGATGTTAATAACGGAGGCGGGCTTCTCCGACCTCACAATACAGGGGATAAGTTTATTTTAGTACACTGTATGATTGACATCGCAATCCGTGGCATAAACTTTCGCTACCGCTTCTTATCTTTACCTGTTCATACGACCAATGCCTTTCCCCGCAAATAACTTATGCAAAGCTTTAACATATTCGAGACGATCCCTCATGACATACTATAGGGATTATGTCTTCGCGAATCTATTGTATAATCCCAGTTATTTAGCAATGACTTGCCGCTAACTAAAATAATTAAATTAATGCTCTTTGTGTTAAGTTAACTCAAGAGCTTGATGTCCATTGATTTTGTTCCTAGCGGTATCATCACACGAATTGTTGAATTGAAACTTCCAAATTAATTCATGCCTCTCAACCCTCTACCGCCGTATGTCACTCTCCGGGAACATAACTTCCAAATTAAATTATACGTAAACTATTGAGTGTAGCCTGAGGACGTTTGTAAGCAACAGAGAACATTTTAAAGTTGTCGTACGTGGCAGCAACCATCAGTGCAAGTCATTTTGCGCCCACTAGAACGTGTCCTTTCTGGGAAGTGGGCTTGTGACAATATTGCTCCGGTTATTCATGTCAGGCGGTAGAGGGTTAAGTGCAAGTAATTCAATGTGCAACTTTCTCGCCGAATAACCGATATTGCCAGGAACGTAATTATTTGAAAATTTTATAACGTTGTAAACCCGCATGGAAAAAGATCATTGATAGAGTTCAGAAAACTCCCTTGATAGAGTTTTTGTGCACAAATGTTTTGCGTGTGCAGAGCTGATTCATCATTGATAGAGTTAAGAAAATTCCCTTGATAGAGTTTTCGTGCACAAATGTTTTGCGTGTGCAGAGCTGCGTGCAAATGTGTGCCTCTTCCGTGAGCTGTAATGGAGGGCGTGGACGCACAAATGCTCCACTCCCTCCACGCCATTCAATTTGGTAAAGTGTTGCTCAAACATAAACGCTTTACATGTACACGCATAATATTGTAACAAAGGCTGAATTCACCAATGCATTGCGTGACGGACTCAACCGTTTGTCCCCTCCAGATCTCTTAGTCTCATTAAAAAAACGCGTCTCATTAAGAAAAGCGCGGACCATTGCCTACACCATTCGGCAGCGAGTTATTGTACACGTAACGAGCAGCATGGTCTCTCATAGAACAAGGGGAAAATGTAGCATTTATAATCTTATGAAAAAAATGATTAGCTGATTAGGATTAAAATTATTACGATTAACTTGACACGAGAAATCAGGTTCATGTAAACATAGGATTGAAGTGTGATTGAAATGCTCTTACGAAATATTCGAAAAAATCTGTTATATCAATCATAAGGACGATATTTGTAGGACATCCTGGAATATTATTACACGGATTATTTTGAAATTTCATGCACAACGCCCAATAAGTGCAAATTCTGCAGAAAATTAATCAACGGGAATAATGAATGCCCGTTAATTTAAGTTACTGAATTCAGGTAACATTTTATATTAAATTATTTTGGTCGATAGATAAATATAGGTTAAAAAATTATCGACCGTCAGAAACACGTAGATATTAAATTGTTCAATCTCACAATTAAAAATCACATAATTTCAAACGGGTAATTGGCAGAAAACATTTGCCTCTATCTCGAACATAAAATCATTCAATGATATCTGTTCATTCTGTTAAGTCGAAAGAGTATTTACGTTCAATCATGGACAGAATAATTATTTTTAAATCGTTGACACTAGCTGGTAAGAATAACGTGTGGACGGCCTAATAGCCATCGATCCAGCTGGTCTGGTCGGCACACTCACGCTTCACAGAAGCCTGGACCAAAGGCCGCCTTCTCAGTAACGCCGCAGCCGTGAGCTCAACGAATTATTGTTTTACGTACAATATTGACAGGGATATCTAAGCTAGTATATTGCTTGGCTGGTCGATGCTTGATGCCTTAATATAATGGTATGAATTTCTCTCGAGCTTATTTCTAACTGATGATGGAGCTGGTATCTGGAATGTTTTCTTTAAAGATATGATCAACTAACATTTTCCTGCTTTCATTTGCAATTAAATTTTTTATTTAGAATGTCTGTTTCTTTATTCTAGGCACTAAACACTACTCTTATTTACTTAAATTCAATAAGATGATGATTTTACTCAAGCCCTACCAGTCAACATCGCAGAGCCCGGAGGCAACAGAAGATACTCAATCAAACCTTCATTCAAAGAAATTTGCGAGTCCTAGTCCCCATCACGACGCACATTTAACCTTGTGTGGGTCACCCTAACCCTGTTTCTCCCAGGCTAAAGGTCGTATATGTTGTACGTACAGAAAGTATATGTCACTATTTGGACAGCATGCCCGTTCATTTCATCGCAGTGTCCAGCGTTACATAGGGGGCACCGCCCCGTTCTTCCAGGAAACTGACAGAGGTTCGAGCGTCGGTGTTGTCATGGCGCTGTCAACACAAACATATCAAACCTCCAGGCGAACTACGTCGAAACGAGTTTGAAAAAAAGTTGATTTCGTTGAAACAATGTTTAATCAACGTTATTTCAACGTCGAATTTTTGTTGGGAAAGAGTGGCTAATCCTTTGTGGCTAATCCAAAACTCAAGTTTTGATTATATTTTATATGGGGTGTTGATTATAGTTTTTAATCAACACCCCATGTAGCATCGGCAATGGGGGTGTCTGTTCTCAGGACGCGATTATGTTTGGCCTATTGTTAGTATTTGTTACATATTAGTTTATTTAATCACTTCTGTTATGCGAAGAAGAAACAGGCGTAACAATAACAAGCGAGAATTTGCGAAACTGATATTTAATTCCGACATAAACCAAGTCGGATAATTACATACCGACATAAACCAAGGTAATTACTTAAAATATTTTGAGTAGCACTTTGTAACTTTATATTCAGTAACCTCAAGCCCTGATCAGCCCGCCCCAGATTGTAAAGGAGCAATGGCCAATATTGTTTCGTTAGAAGAGTATTTTCCAGCAGAAGTTATATTCATTTGAAGATTGTTCTACAGTCTACACAAAGGCCATTGAAGTACAAGTAGCACTCAAAATAATGTAGTTAGTTTTGATGTCTATTGTACTGAGTCTCAGAATGACCGTGATTAATGACTTTACACTACCTCAATTCTACTTGATCCATTGTGCGAAAAAAGAACATTTAATACAAAATAAATGTCTAAAGGATACAAAGATCTAATCAAGCATGCCTCTTAAGAATGCAAGACAACGCCACATAATAAAAAATGTAAAAAATAATTTGCAGTGAGTGCTCATCCTGCTCAATGATTCAAACCCTTCGTGCAATACCAGCTCGTGAGTTTAAAAGTGAGTATCACCATCATTAATTCAAATAACATCCATCAGTGCCAGCTATGAACATTGAACAAAGAGGAAGTTATATCTTTTTAATTTGACTTGCAATTCAGATGTTGATCCGTAGAACGGCCGGCAAAACTGACTGGGAGGCATAGCAAGAGTTATTATTGTTAATAATTAATGGATCGAGCAAACATAAAATGCGGTAGCAGTGTTACGGCCGTTACATTGCATCGCTTACCATGGTAACGTGGCGGCCGTTACAGTACAGCGATTGCAGCGGTGGAGTTAGGATAATTTGAGTGCAGCGGCAGCGTTACTGTCGTTGGAGCTCAGCATTTTAACAGCGTTGACGTTATGGAGGTACCAACGTCTGAAAAATTGTCTGGCGCCACATGTTAGCGGCTCGCGTGAAGTGGACGGAGTGAGAGGGATGGCACTTGCGATCATTGAATGAGGCCGTCACGAGTGTCTCGCTTCAAGATATTGCAAAATTAAATTATGCGAACTTTAAGTAAGGAGTAATATTATCTAACATAGCAAAGAGTTTATATTATGAGGAGGGCTGCCTGAAGTGTCTCGCTGCGCAAATAAAAAAGAGAATTGGGTTGACTGATGGCCTAGAGCGCATTGTTGAAATTTTGATGCCTGGTAGAATGTATTTACATATGGTTTTCCGCATCTAAATGGGAATGAAAGGCTGACGTTAATCCATCAAATGGTCTAAATAGTTTATTGAAGACTTCAGGGGCTTGGATCCTTCGTGTTGCTCCTTGAACAATCCAACATTGAAGACATGTTATTATATAAGAATTCGTTAGGTATCTCCATATAAGATTTCGTTGGGTACTTTTATCTCCAGAAACACTCACGACATTCATTTATGAGCTTATGTCACATAAAATATTCTAATCGCAGAAGTCAAATTATTCACGTGTCCTGATCAGGCCATCCATAATTAATCCACTTTATTCACTATTCACAAGATATTCGTTATTTTCTCCGTGTAAGTTCTCGACTAAAGAAGCAAGCGTGCGCATCCAGACGTTCGCGTCACCGCCTAAGAAGAAGGGCGATGAATTCTGCAACAGCTCCACTAGCGAGGCATTAAGCGCCGCTCCAGGGAAATCGCTGATAATGCCGAGCAAAGTCTTGAGTTCCCGAGAGAAGTTCCTCGCCTGGAAAATTGTCATTAACGCTGCAAAACAGCCTGATGTTTTCGTTGAATTACTTGAGATTTCTCCTATGATGAAAAGTCACTAGTTAGATGAATTATATCCAAGAAAATGTGTAGTGTTATTTTATACATTGTTTATAGTGTTATATATAATATTTATTATAATAGTGTTTTTGCTAACTTTGAGAATAATTTTTCAGCGATTTCAGCGAATTTTCAGCGATTTTAACCGCGAATCCGAAGACAGCAATAAATTCTTAACAGCAATAAAAGATTGATCAAAATAATTATACTTAGTTCTTTATTCAAGTTTACTTAATCTGCCTACCGATGACTGCGAGTGGTTTCGGTTTACGTCAGTCTCGCTAGCAAATATTGCCTTGCTTTCGTTATATTTTGATTGCATTCATCGCGTGGAACATCAAGTACTCGCTTCAATGTCCATCGCCATAAACTTAATCCAGCAGTAAATGTTGGTTCGGTAAACATCGAAATTTGAGCGGTCTAAGGATGACCTCAGATCAAATTGTGGTCAATATTTGCCCTGGAAAATAACGTCAATCTCGAGTTCGTCCTTCGTTGGGTGGCCTGATGAAGCTGTCTAACCGCGTGGACTTCAGGTCGCGTTTGAGCGTCAGTGATACGTTAAGAATTTGAGAGGAATCCCATCAGTTGGGGCGGGTTTAGAACTTCGCAGGGCATTTGGAACGGTTTAGATTTACATTAGCTCGAAATTATTTTAGAATAATTTCGAGATAATGTAGTATTTCGAGAAGATTTAGTATTCATATAATACATATCAATACATAATGTTGAACTTTTAAACTACCTCTGACGTATTTTCCACCTTTTCCTTGCGCAGTTTTAGTAACTGCAAGAGTATTTATCAGTTTCGATGACTGCTTGCGAATGTTCTAAGGGTTTTTTTTTCTCGGAAGCGTTGGCAATTTAATCCTGAGTTGATAAAATTATTTTTCTTATCTCTCCTAACTTATGTTCCTCGCATGAAAAACTTCTTTTATTCCTGCGAGGGATAGAGTTTTTTTCGGTTGTGTGATATGGATTTTCACCATTATTACGTTTTGAAGCCATGAATTCCTTATGCCAAAAAGAAATCGTGTTACCAAAAAGCTGAGAAACGAAAGGCATCCTAGAATTTTTTATTTCGATATTTTTAAACTAATTAATTTTCAAGACGAATTTTCAGTTCTTTTCTAACGATTTACCTGATTTACCATAATTTTTGAGAAGTGAGCTTAATTGCTCAAGAGGGTTAACACTGAACAATTCACGTAACTGTAATAATTATATTAGCTCCTTTATAATATAAGCTGTGAAAGGGTATCAACTTTGAGCTTATTTTCCCTCTGCAGGCATCACTCGACTTCCCATCCTCGAGGGCGAGATCTCGCATGTGGAGATACCCAGACCTAAAGGGGCACCCCTGGGCATCACTATCGTGGGGGGCGCTGACACCCCTCTGGTCAGTGTATGACTACGAATGATGTTCTTTTTTAGGGATAGAAACGTTCACATTCCTTCAGTTTCAGTAAAGTTCAAGTATATATTGACTCTTCTTTTATTTTGAACTTACCATCTAAAATGACTATGGGTACGCACACAGTGAAAGCAGGTTGCCAACGTGCTGGTTACCTGCTCAGGCTGGCGCCTGAAACCATAGAATACAGAAGCCTATTCGTACAGGTTTTCACTGTGAACACTTACATTATTATCCTATGTTCATTCTTATGGCAGGTTGGAGCAGGTTGCCCGCGCGGGCAAACCTGCGTTCACTGTGTGCGTACCCTTAGGCTGTAGAATAATTAAATCAGTGTTGGCTTGTGTTTTGGTTTTTATGTAGAATTTTCAATGAATGCTACCAAAAGTTATAAGTTATTATAATATTTTTAAGCCTTTTAATATATATAAACAAGGATGTGGTTTTAGTTATTCAGTATTATTTGCAAGAAAATTCTGGAATACATTTTTAATAATTTTTATTTAAGCCGAAACGACTTTAAACAACGTTGAGTTACCAATATTCAATAGATGTTCGCTTCAGCCCCATGCTTTTGCTACCAGCGGTGCGTTGTGATGCAAGAAGTCTTTGCATCTAGGATCTTTATTAATATCGTATATTAATAATCACGCGCAGTATTTCTTTGCAATCAATAACCACCACCCTAATGCTATTGCTACCAGCGGTGCGTGGTAGTGCAAGAAGTCTTCTAAGAAGGTCGCTATTTTTGTTATTATCGTATTTCATTAATCATACTCGGGATATTTTTGCAATCATTCACCACCACCCTAATGCTATTGCTACCAGCGGTGCGTGGTGGTGCAAGAAGTCTTCCCTGACGGGCTGATCGCACAAGACGGTCGCCTGCAGTCAGGCGATCAGATCATCGAAGTTGACGGCGTGGATATGACGTCGGCTACGCACGCGCTCGTCTGTCAGGAGCTCAAGAAGTTCACGCAGCCCACGCTCAGGCTCGGCGTATACAGGGAGAGGATACAGGCGTACCGGTCTCCTCCCTCGGCGCATCAGCCTCTGCATTCTCTGGAGAACGGTGTGTGCGAGTGCTGTTATTGGGGACATTTTCTGAATAACGGTTAGTTGAAGTGCTGCTATTGGGAGCATCTTCTGGATAACGGTCTGTTGAAGTGATGTTACTTGATGTATTCTCTGGATAACGGGATAACGTTATATTTGATTGCTGTTGCTCGATAAATTCTCTGGATAAAATTCTGTTTAACTGATATTGCTCGGTAATTCAACTGGATTACGGTATGTTTAAGCGCTGGTAATCGGTACATTCTCTGCTCTCAATGACTTGTGATTTTCTGTGAATTATGGTGCCCGTATTCAACTAATTTTTCTATGACTTTGCGGGGCTGAAATTATTGAGATTCGTCGAATCGAATATGGTATAAAGACATATATCTCGATCAAGATAGATCCTTAAATTCTTCGTCGATTTTATTTTCTGATATTGATTGTTAACTCGTCGATTAAACTTTGTTTCTTTGCAATCTTTAATTATTAGTGTATTCTTGTGTGCAATTAAATGCTTCTCTTTGGCCGTTAAATAATGTACAGGAATTTGTATGGCGCAGATGACTACACCAGCGTGACGCTGTGGCGGGAAGAAGGCCGTTCCCTTGGCATACAACTGGGCGGCCACAGAACCAAGCCTGGCATATTCGTGTACAAAATAATGCCAGGGTCTGTTGCTGCTTTGGACGGAAGGCTGCACATCCACGATAGAATTATAGCCATCAATGGCCATGATGTCCGCTTCACTAGGATAGACATGGCGTCGAGGTTGATAGAGCGATGCAGATCTTCAGTCACTCTAAGCGTCACCAGCAGTAATCACAATCATATTAATGATAAGCTTAGTGACAACAACAACGATAAAACCTTAAGTAATGACAAAACAACGCCTGCGGGTGACAGAGCAAGTTTATGTTCGAATACCAGCGAGTCTTTCAGTGATCAGTCGTCCAGCGCTTCGTCTCCTAGGATCTTCATGCCTTCTTCCTCCGTCTCTTCCGTATCATCTTCTGCAATGCCACCAGCATCGCCGCTATCTGACCAGTTCTCATCCAGTTCTCCGGTCGGTGATTCCAATTCTTTTAATTCTAGTCGTGCCCCAGCGCACCCTTCGCCCCCGTTAACGGCGTACCCCCAGAGCGACGTGTCATCCTCAGCCACAACAGACACCGATGATTCTGACAGCCACCACCATTTTGTTTCTGCTCCTCAGTCTATGGAAGATGCTGTAACGTGTCCAAGTCATCCTGAGGATCCAAATAACACTTGGCAGGCTGCTCTAGAGAATAGCGATAGAGGGATCTGCGATAATGGGCTCGACCACAGATGGCCGCCGCTGCCGCAAAAACCCACGCTCACGCAAAAAACGGCCGTCATTAAAAAGGTATCGAAGTCTTTATTAGAAATTGGATAGTTGTAATTTAGATTTCTATTAGAACTTTCTCAAAAACTGTTTTCTTGGGGATTTTTAAATTAAGGCTTTCGGTTTCTAATGATCCTTGGATGCAATTTGGCTACTGAAGCTCAGACGAGTGCGTTGTTCCAGCATCAGATGAGGGCTAATGTACTCATAGGATTGTTCACAGAAAGCCTTTTAAACCTCGAAGTAATAATCTTGGGCGTGGCTTGAAATATTGATACTGGGATAAAAAGTTTCTATTGTTGCTTTAGACCATCGTTATTAATCGTTTGAAACGTTTCTGAGTTTACAGACATTATAAATATGTCTCATGAGCCATATCAGCGTCGATTCTAATAATTTACTGTCGTACCACAAAATATTGAAGTGCGTACAAAATGACTTTAAAATTGTGGTTATTAAAAACATTTAGTCACGTTAATTAAAAATTTAATGTAAGCATTGTCTCAGATATTTTCGAATGTTTTTAAACGGCTTCCTATTAAGATAATTATTTAGAAAGAGTTGATCGTTTTTGAGGTGAATAAACATTTTAGAACACACTGCTCAAGCTTTGCAAAAAGTTTTAAAAATTACTTCTTTTTATGCCTAATAGATGATTATAATAGTTGATAAAGATTGATATAATTGTATAAACAAATTCCTAACTCCGAAAAAGCTGTGCTGCATTTTTAAGCTCCGGTATGTCGTGGCTAAATAAAGTTGACCCGAGTCACCAATGTAATGACATGTCTTGTGGTGCCTGCAGGCGTGCAACGAAAGTCTCGGCATGCGGATTGGTGGCGGAGTTTCAAGCAATGAAGGAGACACACCTATTTATATTGCGAATATTAATAACAATGGATCTGCCGGACGCTCTAATAAAGTGAAGGTAACATTTTCACACGCGTTTTATCCAGCTTCTTCACGTATTCCACAAAACATAATTTAACACCGATGCTAGTCATTAATTTGATTAATTTCACTGATCACCAAATTCAATGTCTAAGAGTTATTGTTTTTATTTGTCGTATTTACGCTGTGAATTTCCTATTTATTTAATTTCAGAAAGGCGACGTATTGCTGGCGGTGAACGGTCTGAGTCTACTGGGCTTAACACACAGTCAAGCGGTAGCTCAGCTCAAAGCCACGGCCTCCTTGAACTCCGTGACTTTACTCCTACTTGAAGGCCCTGAAACTTGCAGCGCCGGTAACACAGCGAATTTCGTGCCGTCGTGGCTGTACTGGCAGAAGCTGCCTCGTCCCTTGCAGATCTCGCGCAGTGTCGTCCTCCAAAGATCGCCGGGATCGTCACTGGGTTTCAGCATCGTAGGAGGATCAGATCCAAACAGAGGATCAGAACCGATCCACGTGTTACTGGTGGTAGCATCGTCGCCAGCGGCCGTGGACGGCAAGCTGCGCTGCGGTGACCGTATTTTGGCCGTTGACAATTACTCGCTGGAGAACGTCTCGCACGCGACGGCCGTAGGGCTGCTGAAGCAGGCGGGCCAGAGGGTGCACCTCGAGGTCGTCTCGTGGCTCGGCACTGAACTCTGACGATGAAACCCTCACTCTGATGGACGCTCCGTGGCCTAGACGCGGGCAGTTAACTGGTATTATGATAACGGCTTTACTTGAAGCACTCAGCAGCAATGCATGCACCGTGTCAACACAGGAATGAATTATGATTAGTACCTGTGAGTGCCAAAAAATTGTGGGATTTCGCGCCATTCAGACGAAGTAAAAATTTATTTTGAAGTTCAAAAATCGTCGTAGAATTTTTGCTAACATGAATTCTGTTCCTAATCCAACCATATTGCAATAAACGCCTACATCAAAGCAAGGAAAACTGACTTAATTTCTCCTTGCTTAAAAGGCCAGTAGCAGTAAGCTTGCCGATAGAAACTCACCCGTGTCATAAACCTTTCATCTTAAGTCGCATGTGTATAATAATAGGATTTCAAATTTGTTGGTGCGCAGCATTCCTTCCATCGCCTTCCATGACGGTTTATTTGGTTAAATATACATATAATAAATTTTCTGTAATGTGCGAAATGAATTATTTATTATGTACGATCAAAGCGAGCATTCCTTCTCACAATCTACGGGTTGTTACAGCAACGTACTTTCTGTACCAATTAATCATTTGTATTAAAAGTGTGCGCCAATCACTGTTAAATCACTGATTCAAGAATTGATTGAAATTTCAACTTTCAAAACACGTTAAGCGGGCAATACTCCCACCAGGTGCGAAGTTCTTCTCGATCGGCCGACCAGAAATCGGACAAAGTAATTTATGGTTTGCCAAATTCAGCAAATCTGCAGCTGGAACTTAATCCGTCAAGTGTCTTGATTGGAGAGGAAAGAACTTGAGTTCTTCACTAATTAAATCGCTTTTCTGAGCAACGCCCTTTTCGCTATTTGCACCGTACAACCATGTCTCCCGGATTGAGTTCTAATTATACGGCAGGCATTTAGAACCTTTGCAATCATGGTCCTGAGAATAGCGGGATCTACGTAAATTCCATTGTAGAATTACACTCCGTAGGAAGTATTGAAAGTTTGATACGGCAGGTTAGTTAATAATTTTTTCTGCACGATTTTATTTAAATAGTTTTCAACAATATTTCGATTTTTTTCTTCAAATGTGTTTCGGCAAATATTTTAACTGCTATATAATGCCAGTTAATGCACAGATTTAAACAATTAACGAGGAAGAAAATGTGCTCATAAATCATGTATATTTATTGTTATTTTATTATCATTAATTCTTCTTATTCTTTTATTATTACATTTTTACATGGTGGCCTTACGACAGCTTCCGTAATTTGTCGTAGGATGTAAATCTCGTATCATCTTATTCAGAATCTCTACCAAAATGTAAAAGTAAAAACATCGTTCTTATATCCTATGTAATATAAGCCTTGTATAGTTCCTTATATCAAGGATCGGTCTTTGAAAATTACATCTCAGCTCATTTGAGCGCAATTTCGCCCAATTATTTTAATCGAAAAAAATCTCTTGAAATATATTGCGCGACTGCCGTTTCAAATATCAGAGAAACTTCGGACAAAATACTTTATTACCATATTTATTGCTTCAGTTGTCCTTGAAGACACGCAGAACGAAAATAGAGCTCGTCTTTGCATATTTTTTCTTCGTTAAAGTTGTCTTATAATTTTAAGCTGTGAGAGTGTTCGCGAGTACTGTAGATAATTGTGGCGAGATCTAGAACATATTATTATATATGACTTCCATGCATCACGCAGAAACAAGTTGTAAAATTAGATATTAGTACATATAATGCCTTGTTCTATTACCCTTTTCTCTAAAATATTGAATGATCTGTCTTAAAATTCCACGGAAAAGTTAATTTTTAACTTAATTTTGAACGAATACACTAATTATTTCGGCTTATTTAATTGTCATGTTTCGGCTCAATAAGAACATTTTATTTTACTAATATTAACGCCAAGATGGTTATCTTTATGATTATTTATTAAATAATTTTCTTTGTTGAATATAAACGCTAGATGTGATGTCTCATTATTCGAAAATTTTCTGAAATCAAATAAGTTTCCGCGTCTCTCACATCCTCCGTCAAATGATATCCCTCATGTTGAGCGCTTTCCTCCTGTTCACTGCGTTGTGTAATTTCCTTAACTAAGGTCATTTTCGCCGCGCATACATCGGTTCTGTTGCGAGTTTCAATATTAGAGCATTACGATAAAACTTATTTCTAATTCAATTGCGAACGCGAACTGAGCTGAAGTTCGCGTCGCTCGCTTGAGCACATGAATCATATATTCATATTTCATCGACGAGAAATGAAATTTTGTTGAGAGCTGAAGATTACCTATTCCACACTAAGGAATTATTCTGTCCATGAACTCAATGCTTTCATAACTTACATTCACTCAATACATAGAATGTTTACGAACTGTTATTACTTGATGCGGCAATCGATTACATATTTATTGGCCTCTAATCTTACTAGACACAACACAGTTGAGTGATCCAGAAAAGTTAACGTGATTATATTTTTTGTAGCGAATACATCATTTTAAAGTGAGGAAAACTCCGCAGTCTGGCATATTCTTTTATACGTAGTTGGAAGTCCAGTAAAATGCGTTTAATAGGCGAAACAGGATTCTTTGGGAGCCGTCGTGTCGTTTCAGTTTTTGACATTAGATAAATCATAGTTAGATTTGCTTAACAGTCCCCATGGAAAGACCATTTGTGTAGGTCTAATTTTTTATCAATTACAGCCAGCAATAAAAAAGTAGCAACTATCGTGCAGTAAATGATATCAAGGCCACACAATTTCATGAAAAATTTGTGACAAAATTGAAGTCCAATGAATTAATAACTTTGCCTAAATAATTGTGCCAAAATAATAATTGCATGTGGTGATGAATAATTTCTTACATATACTTTACACAGACAAAAAATTGTAAAACATTACCCTAAAGCAATTTTCTTTCTTTCTTTCAACGTCTTCAAAATTATTTATCAAATGTCAACACTCCGCCTTGGGTTTGGGGACAAGCGTTCAACATATATTTCGGACATCTCCTTATCCGTATCGGGATGCGAGATACCAGATCGCAAACTTTGGAGAAAACGAAAGGGAAAAAATTACAATAAATGGCAATAACTATTATCAGCTTACTATACCAACAAATTTACTCCATACATTATATCTAAATACATATAATGGAAAGGAACTTTAGAAGTTGTGAATGGTTTGTGCAAAAAACTGAGCCAAAAATTGCTTAATTGGATTAAAAGTTTAATTGAAAAATCTAAATCAAGAGTCACAAACAAAAAAGCAGCATTTGAGTTCTGAGCGCAAAACAAAACCACAAGTCAACACTAACTTCGATGCCGCGGCGCTCATCCTGAAAAGTTCGTAAAAGGCTTCGTTTTTCCGGTAACTTGTGTTGGCGGGCGACTCGCATTTGCTAATTAAAAGCCACACAGTAAATACCTCAGTCCTTAGCGAGAACAGCTGGAGAACAATTCAGTAAACTTTTTATAAACTTTTGAGATCATTATAAGAAAGTATCAGGGTGCTGTTAAAATCGTGATGGAGGTTCACTCTGTAAATAATGAAGTAAATCACTCAATAAGCTATCGGCTCTATTGATATTCAAATTTATGCAATTTAATCATGTCATGCGTTATTAATTCAAGCATCCATGTCGAGGAAGAAAGCTCTTTGTATATGCACATGCAATTCGCACCAAAATTCTATAGACTCTTAACTCATCGTATTTAACTATTCGGTGTCCACTGCGAGGGCTGTCAGTGCGACGCTCTGTCTGTTCATATCGCAATGTTCGCGGGAGCAGCCTTTAGTAGAACGATATTCGTGCGGATGTTCAGCGTTTTGATGACACTGCCAGTACAGGACGAATGTCATTAAATCAAATTTAAACCTTTTTAGTTACCTCAACTTTGTATCCTGGTTAATTCTATCAATTTCAAGACTCGGTGGAATAATAAATGACATCTTGTCACTCGATTAGAAGAGCAGTAGGATTGCAGGCTACATTTTTTTAATGCTTTGCTTGGCGATGATTTCTGATGCCCTACACCCGATTCTAAGCATCATTTCTTTTGTTCCCTTACAAAATTGTAAGCTATTTCTGTTATCTAATCTAACCCCATCTAAACGCAGAACAATAGTTAAAAAAGGTTTCCTCTTTGTTGAATATGCAAATTGTAAAGTTGCTGCTCACAAACAAAAAACAGGTAACACTAATAGCAGCCATTGCGAGCACACACAGGGTCGTTGACACGAGCATTCGGGAAATATTTTTAATTAAAGTTCCGCGCAATGAGGCGTATGACTTTCAGTATTGAATCAAAGGCCACGCAGCCGCTAGGCGAGAAAATTGAATTTGCAATCAAATTCAAAAGCTAATGCCTCTTAGCAATGGAATAAAGATAATTAATCCATTACAGCATTTCTGGGAGAAATGAAATCCGAATTATCGATGCCGTGGTATAGGTAACTTTTTCCTGATGGAAGAAGTGTGGAGCTCGCTAGCAAAACTTTGATAAAAGAATTTAACAGGAAGGAAAAAACAGGACTTTGATAAAAAAACTAAAATGACATGTACAGGCAACATATCTGAAAATATAGAATTAAGCGTAAGATATTCTGCGAAGAAAAAACAATGAGAAACAATGATGAGTAAAAATAATTGAGTAAAAAAATTTGCCCGAAAATAATTTCATCGTAGATCTAGGAAATGGAGGCCTGCAAGTGTCTCTACATCGTCTTGTTAACGCGAATGCCGACGACGTAAGCAGTGAAGAAAAAATCTGAAGCAAAATGGAAGAAAAAACATGTGCACAGGCTAAATTATCGAAACAAACGCCATAAATAAACAATTATTATATCAACATTGCTGAAAAAATAATGCATAATGATTAAAAACTTTTGAAATTAGTGGCTGATTCCGAGCCCTTCAATTGATTATATTATCAAGTTTTAATTCACTCTAGAAGTGAATTAAATTAAAAGTTTGATTCATATAACCTCTCGAAAGAAAGCTAATTTAAACTAAATCATTACGCTTAGAATCTAATTTTTGGGGTGAGCTGTGTTCCCAACGTGGCAGAAGGATAAATACGATACCAATAGAATGGAATGATAAAAAACTTCATTTACATACCAAACGTCCTGATGAGCAGGTATTGTTGAACGGATGGTATCCTGAGCGAGGTACCAGTGCTGAAATGAAAATTTGGCATTTTGCAAACATGTTAATGACGTATTGTGCTTCAGATTAGATGAATGAAATTGTAATTAAGTCACATTTATCAACAACAAAGTCGAATTCTCAGTCTAATTTATTTTCTAAAATATTAGTACTTACCTAAATAGTAAAAAGTGAACTTGTTCAATCTTGGGCCGGCCAAACGGAATTTTTTTAGCTGTATAGCAACTAAATAGATAATATTATTTACCCGGAACACATCCATCATAATCCTTAAACTGCTTAAAGAGTTTCAATATAAAAGTGGCTGTCTTCGCATTCAAGGGTTACTGAGCGTTTTTACTGGACTCTTTTTTTTCCAGAGCAACTTGAATTTTGAGGGTTGAGAGAAAACAATAAATTAAGGCAGTCATCGTTTTAATTTTCCTCTACGGTAATTTAAATGCATCATGGGGGTTTACTGTCAGGGAAATAAAAAGAAACCTCCAAGAATTAGAGAGTTTGTTGGGGTAACACTTGCGAGCGAATTTTGTTTCTGAGGAGCAGAGCTGCGGCACTCAAGACACGCACAGTGAAGAAATATTTGCCGGCTAGATTATAGACAAAATGATTGGAATAAACAGTAAAGTTGGTCCAGTTCTTAGAGCAAATATTTCTGTAGAGCAGCAGGATATTTATGAACGTGTAGACTGACCTGGAAATTCGAGAATTATTCTCGGAAATTATTTCAAATAATTATTCAGATATCATGAAAGAAAATCGCTGGCATAATATCAATCTGGAATCTAGCTTCAAATTACACAGATGCCGTACACGATGTGAGGTGTGGCGCAGAAGGAATCAATATCTCTCAGTCAGTGTGGAGAAAAGCTGATTGTTTATCTTTTTCTTTCTGGCTATTTTAGTCTGCATCGATATATTTTAGAACATCTTGTTGAAGCTAAAGGCTACGAGCGTTCGCAGACACGTACTCAAAGGCTAGTGATTGAAAGAGTATATAAAATATTCTAGCATTTGCGCTCCCTTTTCAGCGTTCAATATTAGTAGGTATAAACTATTAGTATAAGTACATTAAATGTTTTATGCGAACAAGATATTGATCGCTTATAAAATGATTAAATTAACCATACTGAGCTTCACTCTCGTCATACATTGTCATGTATCGATTTCGTTTTAGACCAGAATGTGGATATGCAGCGGTGCGCTGTTAAATATCAACAGCGCTTCCGTGAATGGATTTGGGGGCGAATGGCTTCGTCGCTTAAGTATTTACCTGGCAAAAATGTCAGCATTTGAATGCTAGCAACTCGACGCAATGTACCAAATGGAAGAGTCGCCCCCAGGTGCAACCTGACAAAAGGAGCACTGACGAAAATTGAACCCCAGTTTCGATGAATGTCTGTGTCGGAAAGAACGTTCACTTGTGGCATTATCTGAATGGTGGAGGATCCACTTTTTGACATTTACTTTGGCTTTTTGACTATCACGATGTTAGGGAATAGTGCATTTTAAATCCATCTTTGATAATCCTATCTTAGTAATAGCAACTATTCTACTTCCGTTTAGAGATTTCCGTGCTTTAGGTTTAAAATTTTTCAGTTTTTAGTCATTCATGTTTTAGATGCGAGTTGATAAAGACTATGATAGGGCAAAATGTAATTGTACCCAACCATTGTACTGAATAAAATTGTGAAAACTCTGTTCTGTATGAGCTTAACCCCTAATTAAGGAGAATGGTAAAAAAGGAGTAAAGGAGTCGCTTCTCCAGAAACAGAGTTCAGTTGTATCAGTGATACAAAGTCCCCAGCAACGGACATAACATATGATTATGAGACAGAAAATATAACATATGATTAGTGTTGACACTTGCATATACATATATAACGACACACGAAAGCAAGGCCTTATCATTCAGCCTTAACGAGCAATGATACAGCGGTAAACGTATGTTCGTCCCACACTACATGTCAATGCTAGTCAGAAATCGCTTATACCAAACTAGGATTTCTATTCCTCCTTCACATGTCAGCGATGGCTGGTAAACACCGATTCAAAGTGTCACTTCAGACCGCGGAATTCAGTCAACATGCGACGCTTGCTCACGATACGGCCCCAATCTTGCTTTGCATCCCTTCCGTACTGCAGCTGAGTCCCACAAACAGTCGGGGTTTGTCTGAGCCCTGAATAAATTTGCTTTGAATTCACATATATATGAGCTTTTCAGGTTCAATAATAATTAACTAGAGAACCATCAATCTTAAAGTGATCTTACTCTACTATGAATTATAAAATTTCTCCGCTTGGAGAATTGTTTTCCATATATACACACATTCAATCATTTTTTTTAGCGCATTTTCTCATTTATGGAAAAATGCACTATTGGGCTCGCCATGTCCGTCTGTCTGTCTGTCCGTCCGTCCGTGACCTCAAGTTTTCGTCGACGAGAAAATGCGCTCTCTGTCACTCACTGCAGTGAGTACTGAGTTATATTTTTTACTATATGTTAATAATGAACTAAACAACCTAAAATTGTTGTTGAAACAAGTTTATGTTCAAACAAGGTCAAATTTTTGCAAAACAAAAAATTAATATTGAATGTAATCATGCCAAGTTACCAGAATTAAATTTAATTTTGCACAAAAGATCGAATTAGACCCATTTTAATCTAGTTTAAAAATGTGTTAGATCATTGAAGGTTTAGCTCTGTTTCAAATAAACTAAATTATTAATTTACTGAAAATATTTGTGCCAATTCAAGTAATTTAAATACTGGGAATAAAGCCCGTAGAGTTGCTCCTCTGTTGTACACGGCAGAAATGATTCTGGAGTGCAGAGCAGCAACGGTTTCATAATTCAGACTGTCAGCCATGTCATGCCGACAGTCATCCATGTCGTGCAGCAGCAAAACATTTTTAATTAACCTTGAACAAGAATATTCAATGCTCGTTCATCCCAAGTTAATGCGCACACGTTCATATAAGTGAAGTTCCTGCCTCAATTCGACGGGTATTTGACGTTAGAGAATAAAAATAATCCCGCATGAAGTCTTCGATAACGGTTTTTTGTGGTCGAGTTAGAAATCCGTGTAACAGTCAGCACAGTTTCGCTCTTTAGCGCAATAAAATCTCACTACTTCAATTACCGGTAATTCACTAATCTAATTACTTCATTTAATGGCGAGTTTAATGTCTGGGATTAAATTTTTAGTTTAGGATTAAATTACCAGCAGCCCACTCTCAGAGCGTTGCTACTTGCTATCAATACTTAGTGTAAGTTCTGCAATTTCCTTAAGTCTGTTAATTAGCAGAAGTTTCAATGAGTTCCATGACCGACAAACCATTGGTCGAGGTGATCGCAAGGTTATCTCTGATGGAACGAACTCAGCTCCAATTTCTTGTTACAGTTCCACTGCAGTTGGTCGCCACTGATCCGCCAAATGTAAATTATGACTGAGTTTTCTCAGAAGTTAAGGCGCAAGACGAAAAAAAGATTATGGAGGAAATTGAAGTTTCCGGGGAAGATATTGGGCTAGGAAATGCGGCTTTTGACTTTGTTCGGCGGATGAGGCTTTAGTTGGTCCCTGAGACCGCCGGGACTGAGACTGCATGCGCTGAATAAAATAGCGCAGTAATGAACAATGCGCACGTGTTCGTTCGTCTATTGTTATCAATTGTTATCAAGCACAAGACGAAATATAGCAGGAATAAAAGGAGGATCTTGTCAAATGGTGAAAAATAGGAAGCATGAGGCAATACAAATAAATGGATTCTTTAAATTGAAACCCTGGCAGTAAAAATGTAAATAAAAAAAGAGCTAGAGGAAAAATATTTCATAACAAATAAATTTACAGATATTATCCTTCAACATTTTAGCAATCAATTTAAAAATGCATAAATGAACAACTGTCCTTGCACCTCTACGGCTGCACATATTGCTGGTGGATATATGAAGAGAAAATGTCATCGTGTGCCGTTAGGAATGTTTCCAGCAGCGGCTCAGCAATTATTATCTACTTATTTTACTAAGATTTTAACAGACATTGCCTATTTTAATTTAAGCATAAGTCTCAATTAAGCATATGCTAACGACCAAAAGGGACATCGGGAGTTTCATATTGGAATTTAATCAAGAAGTCAAAGAGTCAAAGTTATGGACCTTGATTGAAAGATATTACCTAAAGATTAATTTTCACTGCAGGTCATTTGTGGTTGGCTGTTGATTCCGATGATAAAATGTTTTTTTTTGCTCATTAAATCGAACTTCTTTGAAGTCGGGAGCCGTCGAGGCTGCGGAGAACCGAAGGGTCATCGAACAACCTCTTCATCTTGCCAGCTCGTCTGACATTCACCGGCGTGAGTTTTGTCTTGAAGAATCCCTGGCTGTCCGAGAGACTAATTGTTGCGACTCCTTTAGTTGGGGATGAGCAACTTGGGAACGGTGTTGGGATTTGTTAAGTTAAAGAAACTTAAACGAGGGCTGTAGCGAGGACTAATTTTTTTGATATGCTCGATCTAGGAGGATATTTGGTTTATTACTTAGTTTTGTCACTGGTGCTGAAGAATGGTTCGATTTGATTAATTTAATTAACTTGTGTTGAGGAGCTCGTTGCTCTCCTAGCTGATAACGTTTAAGCAGGAAGTGATGCTTAGCCCCTTTACTTGAAAAGACACGAGCCGCGGATTGTTTTAGGACACACAAAGTCGGCTCGAATTTCAGTTGGAACTTGAGGAGGAAAACAAAACTGTGCTTGCGAGATAGGACTGCCGTAGCTCGAGTTTATGCAGCTCATGTAGTGAGCGGGATTTAACTGCGCGCAAAAGTTCCCGACTACCGATGCTTAAACATACGCTTGGTTAGATGTCCTAATGATGATAATTTTTTTCGTCTGATAAGAAGAAATCCACAAGTTGTATTTAAAATATGGCGATCCAAACGTCATTGAAGATCTGACTGCTACATTTTATTTGAAGTTAATCGAATAAACACGAAAAAAAATATTTCAAGATTAAAAAATTTAAGAAGAAATTAGAAGTGTACAAGACAAAATGGTTTGAAATTAAGAACTTAGCCATGAATGGGAAATAGTTTATTATAGGCAATTCCTTGTAAGTAGTGACCATCACGATCAAATTTCTAACCTAAACTTCACTAAATTCAGACAGAAAATTGGCAATGAATTCGATCAACATTGCTGAATTGCGATGCAATAAAAAATGACAGACACAAAATTACAAGAAAAAAACGAACAAAACCAAACAAAATTTCGGTGCGGCAAAAAATAACCTCGGCTTTCCTGTTTTGATTTCACTTTAATTTTTTTGTCTTCTTGAACGGATGATGGAGCTGGTCTCAGAAACGTCTTCGACAAAAATTTGATGAATATGGCAAATTATTCGCTTTATATTCCTGGTTAACTTTCGATTATGACAAGCTTTCAATGTAAATGCTAAACGATACCCAACTATAAAATGGTATTCTAATATCTGCAGTTACTAGAAGATAACGACTATAATATTAAAAAATACATTTAGCGGACAAACACAGCAGCTAAATTGCCTCTCATATTGCCGATGGAGGAAGGATGGATGTAACGAGTCCTCTATTGCATTTATTGCCGTGTTTTCCCACCAGTACAAGGTCATCCAATACGCATTAATTTCTCTTATAACGATAATTCTCAACAGTGCGTGTTTTTGCAAGCTGTTCCCGTTGCAAAATATCTATAACTGTAGTAATGCCTCAGAAATGTACTCAATCATTTTCTTTTCACTTGCAAATACTTAAGCAATAATATTTAAAAAAGATTCATAATATATGTAAATTGAGTGATGCTACCACATGTTGTATTAGAGAAACCTATATTACACATGGATTTCCTGTTTTTACTTCCTGTTTCCTGTTTTTACTTCAAAACATTTTCCTGCTTCTGGAAAACTCAATCAAACTGCGGCATTAAAAACAGAAAAATATGCTATTTATTTTCCAGAGTTTTTCCCTCTTTCTGTATTGGATTATAGCAATATTTTGCGGACAAGCTGCACTCCAGAACATGTCTGGCATTCAGTGCAGGGGCCGTGGCCCCCCGGCCGGCTGCGAGCAGATAAGCAGCGGCGCGTCCGACCCCGCAGTAAATTTGCTATCTTTAGCAACGAAGAAAGATGAAAAAAAAAACTATGCGAACTATGAGCGAGAAAATGGTAGAATTGCATGGTGATAGAGAAGTGATCAATGGATGCACATAGTCGGAGGGAGAAAGAAGGGTGGAACAAATAGAATTACATAAATTGACTTTCAACTGCATGCTGGGCAGTGAAAGAGAATGTGGGCATTGACAGAATAAGAATAGTCTCTGATAGGAAAATTATGTATGAATTGAAATTATTAATTGTATTAAGTATTGAATTCGGAATGTTGGGAGAAATTATAAAATATTATAATGATGAGAGAACTTGGTATTTGTCATTGTATGGAGCACATCGCGCGGGTGTGGTTTGAGGGCCAAAGCTGTCTACGAGGAGCTCAGAATCCAATACTACGAGACGAAAGGCTCATAAAATTCCCCGATTTGTTTGGCGCAGTTCTCACCAGAGACGCGAGAGCTCCGGCAACTTAGAGACAGAACAGAACGGCTCTTTGTTGTTCTATGTCTTGCAAAGAGAGGCCTTGTATGTCGCAAGTGTGGCGGTACAATGGAATTTGCCGTGAAAACTACGCATCGCATTTTTATTGCCGCTATGGGGCTCATTAAAATCATCCCTGGAATTGAAATTAAATTCTAAAGCGATATGTTAAAATGTTTCGATTATTATCGGATTCTCAAAGGTCTCGGATGTTTTTTTCACAATGACTAAATTTTCGCTCAGTTATTTATCTTTACTGTGAATAATCATGTAAAATAGTATATGTACATTGAAATCCACTGTAAAAGATCGATAAAGTACGGGCATGCATGAACAATTAATTACAGTTTAGAAAATTATTCTTCATACCGCAGTATGACAGTGACAATTAAAACAATGAATGAAAATTTACCGAAGATGATTCTCCTGTTATATAATTGGTAAAAATGTAGGAAATGTTGAACTGATCTACTTGCAGTGTGTATATCTGCTTTTAAGTTGCAGCAAGTTGCTGCGTGGCTTGGAATATGTCAATCAAAGACAAATTCAATATATCGACATATTGAATATATATCGATGAATATATACCGATATATTATAGAATATATATATCGATGTTTCTTACAACCCCAGCAGATCTTGATGCAAATCTTGCAACGAAATTTATAAATTATATCAAATTTCAATAACTATAATTCAGCGATGTGTATTTCAGCTAAGAAGCTCTACGGGCCTCACACTGCGTCCAAAATAACATGAGTGGATATCTTTGCTCAGACTCTATAGCTTGTTCTAAAAATATTTTGAAACCCTAAAGCCTTTCAAGTCTTGGCAAAAATCGCCGAACTCTTCGCCTGATCCCTTTCGGAGTTGCATCGATTTGACAAGAAATAGTCAGATAAGTTGGAGGCTTCGCTGGTTTTCTACTGCAGAGGCAGTAAAGCGAGTACGAAATTCATGATGAAATCAACGGTAAAATGTTCATTTCAACTGCAAATATTTAACACTGATCACACCAATAAGTATAAGTTAAAGGCAAAAATTTTTATGCACAAAAATCTGAATTTCTTGATTCTGAGATCAACTGCGTTAATTTGCAGCAGTTGACAATCTGCTTCAGAGAATCGTATCTCTTTCCTATTAATTAGATTAAAATAAATTTGGAAACAGAAATGTTACTTGAATATTTTCTCTCATTTTGTCTTGAATAAAATAAACGATTAAGAACCTCATTTATTTTTGTTTAATGACTTGTTTCATGAAATTCCGACCAATGCGACTTCAAACTTAAAACTTAATCTGTTCAATGATAGTATCACTGTTATCATGGGTCACGTAAACTTCTTGTTGGTTTCACGTTACAGATGTTCATCAACAAATTTTGGAACGCAATCGATTTACCGCAGAAAAATAAGTGTACCAAATAGGCCAGCAAGTAATATTACGTTCGTTCATCAATTTAATTGAGTTTCTGATGTAAGTTGATCAGAAACATCGCCGCAAACGGAGCCGCCTCAATGATCCTGATGCGTACATTTCTGAATTGATCTGAAATTTAAATTTTCGTAAATGCTTCGTAATGCCCCACCAGGTCCCGTGAACTCGAGGGAATGGAATATATACGCGGTCTACAGCACCGCATGGCTATAACCTTTTACATCGCTGGTCAGATTTTCTGAAATTATTTCCGTGCAAGTTTTGGCAAGCGGCCTGGGATGTAAGAATAATTCAGGACATAGGCCTCTCGACGCGACCTGATCTCACCTAAAATCCTAGCTATTTCTCTCTCGCTATCCCCCTCAAACGTTATCCAGCCTTCCATGGCTACCTTCTCTTCAATGTTTAACGATCATCTAACTCCATATCTAACTCCCATCGTATTCAACGCAATTTCATTCTCCATTCTACAAAACCTACTTCTGCTTCTCCGTTACCATCCACTAAGATAATTCCTATACCAAATATCTAAACTATTCTCTTTTCACTTGTTTCTCCATTCATATTCTTCTCTGCCGTTTATAAATTAATATTCCTTGTATCTATACATCTCTGCCATCCTACCCAGTCCCAACCTTAATCTTCGTTTTAACCCACTTGCCATTTTACCCCCGACGCCTACTCGACTACCCCTGCGATGGCAGGTTTTACAGCTCAGGAGACTGCACATAAAGTCTCATAGCTCGAGCACGCTGCTTGATATTGGCAAGGGTATCGCTGCTACGGCCGCCCCTACAAATAAACTCAGCAGTCTGACGTTACCGCACTCCATCTGATCAAAGAAACGGCGCTCGCTTCAATGAATTTGTGCGTTACACTCGTTGCAGTGAGCAAACGATAAAGAAACTTTCCCATCCAGCTTAGCATGTTCATTGTTTTCGCTTCTGCATGTTATTTTCAGTTATTTTATTGGGCTTTAGGATTACATTTGTATTCACAAGGCGAAATGAGATAATTTAAAAAAAAAAATGAAGTTTATACGGCCATTCAATTTTTCATTTAAAAAGAAAGTCAAACTTCGAAATTGTAAAATTTTACCTCGTCGTGTCATCCAAAGCCACCTGAAATAGATATATAGTCTTTCTTTAAAACGAATGTTATTCATTTATGGATCAGACTGAGCATTTCAATATCCAACTATAAATAGCTTCAGCAAAATATCCAATCGTTTCTTAACTCGAAGATATACAGAACTCCTCAGCTTCAATACAATATTAAAAACATTAAGACAATCGGTCTGCTTCAATGGCCACCAACAAAAAAACCACGTTTTTTCCATGACCTTCGAAGAGGAACCCGACGCTGCGGAGCCTGAAGGTGTCAAGTTAAGCAAGTTTGCGCCGTGACCTAAAGTGCAATTAAGAGGCAATCCTGCGTGCAAGTTATTATCCTCAGGTCGGTGGTGGCCCACTTCTGGCTCCGTTGCGCTCACTGTATCTACTCCTGAGCTCTTGTGCAAACGTAATCCTTTACCGCACGATGCATAGCGCATGCCAGTAAATCATTTCAATGTGAGGACAAATTTGCGTGCAGTCTACGTAGGTTCAAGCATTTGATGGTAATTGGAAGCAGGCGCTGCCAACCAACAAACACAGTCGCAGAAAATCATGAAACCGTGAGGAAGTCCTTAACTTCCTTAACTAAGAATTTAAAAGCAAAGAAAATTACACGAAAACATTGTAAGTCTTCTAGATATTTTCTTTATTTGTGAATAATTCATTAAATTGCAATTCGAAGCTGCAGCAATCAAATAATCTTAAGATTGCATCCGTTTTAACCAGAACGTATCTGACTTTTATGGACCGTTAAATGGTCCCGCCTACAATAATACCGGATCTTGTCCACGCTTGAAGCTTTTCCTGCTTTCAATAGATTAGGCAAATTCTGCGAAACGTGGTATCTCGATCTGATTATAAGCTTCAGTCTACCCCAAGAGGCCCATAATTCATCAGCTTATTCATGCACACCTTGCTTATGCCCTTTTACATGCCATTCTCATAATCCACTTTAGCAGTATTTTTAAAGCCGAAACAATATTTCTACACAAGTATTGAAAGACGACATCGGAAATTTTGTGTAACGCGAAAATGTCTAACTTCTTCGCACGCGTGCTTGGGCGTTCTCCCTGCCATTCTCCAACTAACCTTGGACTTTGCTTAGCGCACAATAATGCAGTCTCATATATAGAACGCCATATTTAATAATGCAGTCACATCTAGAACGCTATATTAAATAATACAGTTACGTCTAGAACGCTATATTTCATAATGTAGTCACATCTAGAACGCTACATATAAAATATCGGTCACAGGCAGAAGATAAAATTCTTTAAAACGAGTCATTAGGTTTCGATAAACGGTGCATTAACTTTCGATTGATTCTCCATCCTCCGTATGGGTCAATACTTTGGCTCACTAGAAATAAATTTACAATCAATTGAAAATAATGCCTGAGTTACATTAACCAGAATATGTCATTTATTAGTCTTTGATATCACGGGCAAAATTGTCAACATGGTTTGCAAGATGAATATCCCACCAAGCAAATAACTTTAAAATAACGTTGATTAATCGTTATTTCAACTCGTAATCCACGTCGCCTCTATGTCATTTACATGCATGGAGACTAGTTTCGCTAAGCGCATGACGTCGACGGCAATACACGTCAAGTTGTCCAAGTCTTGCTATGCTGGTATTTGCTTGAAGCTGGTAATTACTCATCGTCTTCTCAGCCCGCTGCCGTCTCCTCGCAGTCTGCGAATAATGAACATCGCTTGCAATAACTGCCAAACTATGTTCGTCGTATCGCTTACCTTATGCTCGCGTCGAGGTCGTAATAGCTGTTTGTGTATTCATAGTCTCAGTTTAAATCCATTGCTGCTCGAGGGACTTTGTATAATAATTGTGGTATTTGTATGAAGTTTGTAATTATTCTCGGTGGTCTAAGATCGGCATAGCGCTAGGAGGTCTCAGTGGTTCCTGTATTCCTCTAATCTCTACAGTTGTCCTTCATTAGCATTTAGAATGAAAGCGAAGACGAGGTCTCCGTTCCATGGCCTCGTAAACATGCACAAGAGGCGGTGGCCATCAGCTGTTATGTATCTAAATCTGATGGGAGCGTCCACAATTCCTGTCCTCATCAACTTAGTTATTTGTGATTGGAATGGGTAGATCATGGGAGCTCGTGTTCATTTACATGTAAATGGCCAACGATCTGGCACGGCAGGCACAACGAATGACGTCAACATAGAACGCTTTCCTGACCAAGCGGACAAATTACGTAGGTATAACATTCATTATGTTTGAGGTATGAGGTATGCATTTGAGAAATGACATTTATAAATAACGCTATTCCTAACTAGATTTTGATACAAATCTTAAGAGCCTTAGAAAACTACTAAGTTATTTGAAGATTAACTAAAAGGTATTTGAAGCATAATTACATATATTCCTTCGTAAACAGTCCCCACGAGTTTATAAAAATCCATCCATCCAAAAAAAATTTCAAAATTATTCGGGATGATATTTTAACCCGGATTTGAAGTCAATGCTTGACAAATCATAGAATAAAATTAGTCCCTTTACATGTTTTACTTGCATTAATAACCTGAAGATAAACTGGGGTATTGATAATAGGGTAGGTGATAATTCGAGATCAATAAATGAAATATCTAACATGAAGAAACGTCTGGACCTAAAGGAAAAATTACTCCGTTTTCGTACAATTTTTATTCGGCAAAATTGTATCCGTATCGTCTGATAGAAGTGAAAAAATTATATCCTGTAAATTCTGCTCGAAATTGAACAAAGGATTACACGCGACGTCGGCACGAAATGGAAGAAAGGGTTTACCGCTACGTCTGCTAAAATTGAACAAAGAATTTCTTGCGAAGTCTGCCGAAAATGAAACAACGGATTTCCCTCCATGTCTGCTCAAAATGTAACGGAGAATTTGCTGCGACGTCTCCTCAAAATAAACAAAGGAATTACCGCGACGTCTCCTCAAAATAAACAAAGGAATTACCGCGACGTCTCCTCAAAATGAAACAAAGGAATTACCGCGACGTCTCCTCAAAATCAACAAAGGAATTATTGCGACGTCTCCTCAAAATAAACAAAGGAATTACCGCGACGTCTCCTCAAAATCAACAAAGGAATTACTGCGACGTCTGCTCGAAACAAAGGATTTCTCGCCACGTCAGCTCAAAATGAAACAAAGGATTTCTCGCCAAGTCTTCTCAAAGGTTTTCAGTGACGTCCGTTGGTAATCGAAATTCTTGACGCCTATTGTCATCTGCAACGACGCCTGCCGCTCCTCCCAGTGCAGAGAAAGCCAAGCAAAAGGCCAGGAGTCAATTCTTGAAGTGACCTACCAATACGTGCGGTCAATTTGTTCAACAAGTGAGCGGACATCATGTCAGCCACACAACTAATGTACCATCTTCCCAATAAATGGAGTCTCCCTTGCTGGCGGAAGGGAAAAATGTCAGGCACTGAGGTTATATCTGTCATTCTGACACTCAAGCAAACATAGGAGAACGGAATATAGCTAAGAAATCATAATTTGTCCTAACTTCCTTGGGTTGTGAATCATCTGATATTTTCAGACTCGAGATTAGATTAAAAGTAAGAACTTCTCCGCCCCGATGTTTGATTAAATCAACCGTAGATTTTCAGTCCCAAAATTTGGTTATATTTTTATCCTCTTCTAAAATCCGCCATTGTGGCGGGCCCGAATAATGGAGAATCCAGCAATGAATAATCTATCAATGTGGCACATTTAGCAAAGTTGTGAGCCTTAGCGCCGTGAATTGAGCGAGCTTTTATTGATTGGTATTTGCGAAGGGTTACGGTTACGGGGCTTCGACTAGTTATATCAGTGGGTTACAGACATTGGATTAGTTATATCGGTTATAGCGGTATACATCCTAGACAACCGGCAGAGTACTACGTAGACAGCCCGAAAATTAGTGTCTGGTAATCAGTACCGCATTTGTTAATAAATGCATCCTTGTTTTGACTCATTAGAAAATGTATCATATTAGCCCTGGACGATCGAGCATATCTTCGCTGCTCTCAGTTAAAAATTTCTCAGTGATTCAACATCTCCCGCAACTTGGAGAGCCGCACATATCGAACAGATTATATTGTCTGGAGAACCGAATTCGCCCCTTTGCACATTTTCCAAAATCAGAAATGCCTCCTGCGCATGAAAGCACTGTACACATAGGGAGCGAACGAGCTTTTTCTATTCATTGTAAACAAAAATGTTGCTCAGAGGAAGAAATTTATTCAATATTAAAATCCCTAACCATTCCTTCAACGGAGGTTCTGATTTCTAAAGAAACTGTAACTCGATCTTTGAAGTCAGAATTTACCAAGAATTCCCCAGCGGAGTTTGGCTGCAGCAGGTTTATGGGAGTGAATAACGTGGACTGAGCAACAGTAAAGCTGCCTGTCATGGGACTCATTTTTTCAGCTTCAACAGGCAAGGAATAGTGAACAATGAATGTTAAAGCACATACTTGCAAGATTTTAAGTGTAAGATAGGAAGAGTTCAGATATTTTAAAATTTCATTCGCGTAGCTGACATGAATTTCAGTAATAATTGCAATGGTATTTAGAAGTAGAGCATTCAATCTCAAATGACCGTTCTTCAATCAACGGTATCGATTTCGTCAAAATTCAACCCATACAATTTTCTAATCAGACCATTTGGTTATCTCTTTACTGCAAAATCTTCTCGATCACCTCAGATGATGCATCATTCTCATAATCCCCACGAAATTATGAGGGATTTCAATCATGGAACTGGACCCGCACCCAGATTTAAGACTTTCAAAAGCCCACACGCGGCCATACCAGCGATTTCTAAGAGAATTTCATCGGCGGATGAGAGCGGTCATCAGTTTCCATTCCGCACTTGTGGAGTTCCATCAATCAGAGTTTGCAGGCACAGTCAAGCCGCTTCTTCCGTGCCTCCGATGTGCCCGGCAAAAACACGACTAATGGTCATGGAAATTTGAGCCAGGAAGGGAAGAAACCCGCATCCTATCACATACTTTCTGTTTTTGTTTTATGGTGAACGAATTTGTACTATAGTCTTTAAATACCCAACTATAAAATCCATTGCAATTAATGCATGAGCCTGCAGCCTGGTCCTACAGGAAATATTTTCTGGTAGCTTCCCTCTGGGCACGGAGGCAGGGAGGCCAATATATAAACGGGACAAGATCTTCGCCAGGGAATTGAATACGTTCTTGACTTAATCAAATATTTTATAGTCAAAGGTTAATCATACGAAGAATATTGCCTTGAATAAGAAGAGTTGGTTAGCTAATTCCTCAGGGGATGATATTAGGTCTACCAAATGCGGACTCATCGTCTCACATAGATGCTGCGTCGTCCATCTTTATGAGTATTGAGAAACAGAGTTCTATGTCGTATTGTTTAGTACTCGTGACGAGACTAGAAGTATTTTGTTAATGCACTGATATGAAATAAAGTGGACATTACCAAAATCCCGACATAAGCGATTTCAGATTACTGTTGTAAGAAAATAATTGCATGAACATTAGACGCATTTCAGGTACCAACGTTTGATCCGCGAGCTCAGCTTCAGGCTTTACATCGATCAATATTGAACGATCCGCTCCGTTTGAGCATTAAAGTTGGCTACGAGATAACATTTGCTGAAAAGTAAATAAACTTCATATCAATCTTGCTGTTCATTATAATAATTTAGAAATATTTTTTCCCTAATATGAATGTAATAGTTAAGTTACATTTTCTCCTATACAACCACGATTCTGAGATACGTAAACAGATTTTTTGGCTCCGCATCCTCAGAGCGTATACACGTGTAGCTCGTTGTAGAGACTCGCCTCGAGAATGACATTGATGCTTGGGCTTCTAAACTAGACCCAAGCACTGGCCAAATATCATAATGGAGAGCTGCTGGCCGCAGGGAATCTCCGTCAAAACATCCATTGAGATAACACCTTTCATAAAAGTCTTCTGTGAAAACATTTCAAGCTCGCTCTACCGAGGTCCCTGCGTGCCGTGAAAACTCTATAGCTTTATCAAGGTGTTGACGCACGTGACGGTATTATGAAATAAATTAGTGCTAAGTATGAAATTAAATTAATAAATTTCTTACAGTTTTGTAGGTATGCCAAGCTATGTCTACTAATCGAAGCATTCAACAAAAATTGAACCAATTTTACTGCGGATATTTTTTATAAAGACATCAGTTTAAGAAATTATTCATTTTGGCTCAAACAATAAGTGGATTTACTATCGCTATCGAAAAGTTAAAAATTTTACATCATAGATCCTTTGAAGGTCGATTGATAAATTCTGATTAGAGAAACAGGGAAATGCGTAAAATCTAGACAATTTTTGCTGACACAACTCGCTCGATTTCCAAGTACCTTCCCTGATCGAATTTTCAAACTTAGGTTAAATCTCGAGCTCAGTTAGATGCTTCATTCCAAGCTTCAGTTTGATATTTCTGAAGTCTCGTTTAAAAAGGATGCGATACAAATATGCTCTGGGATTAAATAAATGTTCAACTTCCGTCTATTACAATTAAAAGGACATCGCATGAAAGTCCGCGTGATTGGCACGTGGTTTTTCATTAAAATTTACTCACGTGACATAATTAAAATGGACAAAAAATAGTATGCGGAGTATCTGACTGCTGAATCGGGAACAACTGTCTTTGAGGGATATTTGGAAGATCATAGTAGTTCAGGCTGATCAAAAAATTCTGTCCGTTAATTCTATTTATAAGTGACTACTGTCTTTCAGCTCAAGTTCTAGTATCTTAACCATAGCCTCTCCTGGTAGATCTATGAGATGTTGATGAAAGCAGTGACTGCAATGATGAAGACGTTCGGACACGCGAAATTTCAGTCTGCCGTGTATATTTTACAAATGAGTTAAAAATTGGTGCTGTAACAAAAAGCTTTTTCACTCGCAGCATCACTACTGATTTAGAATATCTTTCTTGAATAATAATACATTTAGTGCGCCAAGTGCAGGATCTCACCTCCAACCATAGAATGTTAGCATCTGCACCACTACTTCAGTGAGAGCGACTCTGTGTTACGCTACGATATAACTGATTCTTATTGCTAAATACAATTTATAATCTGTCCACATTGTGAATAAATAGAAAGGATTTAGTAATGATTCAAATCGAAGCTCTTATTGCACGACAATTCTTTAGTCGGTGCAGTCGATGCTGCCAGTCATAAAGAACGTATAAATGTTAAGAGATGTAGTGACCATTTACAATATTACGCACAAATTTCGATCATTTCAATTTACCTTAGAATATTGCGGTAAATCAATTAAATAGTTGCATGTTCGATTCCACACTCTGAGAATATTCTAATATTATACATATAATAGGTGAATAATACTGTATACTGTATAGTATATGTACTGCATATACTAATACTGTATAGTATATGCACGTTATTGTCATATGTATTACGCACATATTAAAGTAACTTTATTTACTTACTCTTAAATGCACGTGCAAGGAGAATATCTGCTAGCTACAGATTGACCTAATAATAAAATGAAATTTTGTGCCTCGTCACCTAAGAAGCTTTCGAGAAATTCCCACAGCGATGAGCGGCTGAGCTGCTCACGAGGGCTTGTGAGGAACGGAAGAGCGACATCGGGGCTGATGGGAAGTGGCCTGAATTTACCACTTCACCAAGAACTATTAATACACAGTTTAAACGTATAACTACCTCAAATTTATTATGAGTATTGTGCACAAATCATTATTACAACAAATTATATTGAATACATATTGCAATTAAGCCTGTTTCATTCATATTTCATGATAAGTTGATATTTTCAAAATAAATTTGAAGGGGGGTAATGTGAAATAATACATTATTAATAAAATCTGGAAGTTAATGAGCAACCATGGCTTGAGAAGCTCCGAAACATGGCCAGACACTCCAAGAAAAAAAATGCAATTACGTTATTATGCTGCCAAAAATTTCAACAACTGTCGAGGCAATCGTGTAGAGAGACAGCAACAGACGATAACTTCAATATTAGCCATTAATTCATCGACCAAATTTCATCTCTGGATCAAAAGCTCTGGAATAACAAAGTTTTTTAGAGGCAAATAAAAAATTATTCTATGACGCCATTAAAATTGAGGTGGATGAGGTTGTATGGCGGCCTTCTTAAGGTCTTTACGACCTGTCCCATTAAGCCCGGACCGTCATTGAACCGCGGTTAACTAAGCTGGCCGGTCAAAGGTTAAGCTTCCACCAGGCCTCAGAATATACATTAATCACATTTACGTTACAAATAGAATGAATGCAACGAAAAAATGCGATGATAAGAACTTTTTTTACGACCGACACCTTAACGCAATAATTTACTCCCTATTTGTAAGGTTGGTTAAAACCCTTCCAGGAGACCACTTGAGACACATTAAAATACATAAAATATAACCTCAAAATTTCGGTGCTATATAATATAATATAAAATATAACCTCTATACAAGTAAGGGCTATAATAAACTTAAAACTATTGTGTCCAAATTACTATAAAATTAACAGAATTTCGCCAGCTTCAGTTTATTCTCACGCGGAGGTCTAACGTACAGCCAAGCCCACCGTTAGCAATACCCACACTCGCCTCTAATATCCTGGTCCCATACTTTCAAAAAAAGTTAAGAGATCGTAAGTTCATCAGCCAATCATTGACGGCCTTTCAAGCAAAATCCACCAATCATTGAGAAGAAAATAGAGCGTAAGTACTTACGTTCACTTAGCGAGTTTTGAAAGTATGGCCCCAGTTCTCTTACGCTAGCAAAGCATTTCACGTCAAGAAGCGTTTATCATCGGGACAGCCAGGCACTGAACTCAACCGACGCCGGGCAATGCAATTAAAGGAAGCAGTCATCCTGGTGGATCACTTTGCCGCCATCCGCTCAATGTCGGCCTGCAATTTTGGGCGCAATCTCTGTAAATACTTAAATACTTTACTGATCTGAGCTCACTGAAGAAGATCCTCGTGTCTAATTTGAAACGTCGTGTTCAAGAGGAATAGAGGACTGTGACTTCTAGTCACATTAAAATAAATTAATTGGAATTGGATGCTTTGAATCCTGAACGCAGTGTCCAAAGATGCAAACTGAAATTTAGTCAAATATCACAAGGAGTTCTAATTAAACGCGCGATATTTATGACTTTGAATTTTAACTGGAGGTAAAATAATAATTCAGGGTATAGATTTTTAGGCTGGAACCATGGAAGTACGGGAACCCGTTAATTACTTGCCGTTTAATGAGCTTTTTGTTCAATGGTCGACATTGCAAGTCATGCGAAGTCGATTCATGACTTGAGGCTTCAAGCTATATAACGACCCACAAATGACATGAATAGTTCATGCCTCTACCGATTTTGCCATTCATTTGAAGAGCCCAGGAATTTCGGTTTTTGATGCACAAATTTCAAGGCACAATTAAGTGAAAATAAAAATGAATTCAAAATCGAATAGTGGCATGCATCATTATACATTGGTATGTAGAAATATCAAAAAATTGATTCAATCGTCGTGTTGTATATGTTCACAAACTAAACGATACAGAATTACGCATACGTAAAATCAGAATAATTTTTTTCTCTATAAGACTATGGCTAGTCGGGGTGTCAGGAGAACGCTTTCTCTCATATCTGAGGTTGCTGCATTCAAAAAGAAGTCCTCGTATGTATTCTAGGTGACGCTATTGTTTGCGCATAAAAGTCTTGTAATGATCAGCCGGTTATAAGAGCCTCCATGGTATTGTTCCATTTTATTCACAACTTTAGAATTACTTATTATGACGAGCAACGCTGTCACTGAAAATTTTAACACAATTAAAAGCTATTGGGATTTATTTTGCAGTCGACCTACAACTTTCTTGTATTACAGCGAGAACCAAATTCATTCGGAAAAAATTAAAATTTTTTATTTCTACTGACACGATTCAACTGTTTCCAAATAAAAGTAAGCTATCAAAGATAGCTTACTATTTATGTTTCCAGATAAATAGTATAAATGTTCAGTATGTAGTAATAGTAAGTTTACAAATAAATAGTAAGCTATCAAAGGAAATTACAACCAAGATTCCACACGACCGACTGAGTTGCCACGAAGCCACAGCACAAACACTATAGAGAAGCGCCGCCAGCTCCAAGCATCAATTATTCATAGCACTTTGGCGCCATGCATTTTGTATGGACGAAAAATTCGCTATTGACAACCGAGACAATTTGATCGGCGAGTCCGATTTCATCGACGAACTCGCGTGAATTTGTCGGGTCATATGGGTCAGAGGAAAAAAAATTCTCTGCCCGCAGAGTACGATAAGAGTATCGATAAACTGCTCCTTATAATATTTGCATAAAAGTCTTTCATATTCGTATTTTTCATTCAATAGCAAATGGTAGTGAATATTACCAATTTAGATAATGTTAAGGTAAAAGCAATTTTTCTATTTTAATTTAAAGCCTTCCGTACTTTAGGTTTTGTGTGCTTCCGGGGTTGATTTCATGGCTTGTTTAGGTTCCATGTTGCTGAGGGCTACTGTGCTCAACGTTCTTGTATAAATAATTTCCATAAAATACAAGTGTGAAAAATCTGTGCTGTTCAATATGATCTGAATCTGCATGAGATTTAGAGAACATAAGCATAGAAACAGAGAGTAGTCCCTCAGCAGAGAGAAATAATATCACGTGCAAATACGTTAAATTATTTCATCTTCGTCTTCATAGGAAATAATTTGTATAACTTTTCAACGTCGGGAAACCATGTAGCTTTCGTTTTCCCCGACGTCTAACATCGGCTTGCCGTGCTCACTAAACTACTAATTTTACACCAAATAAAAATTCTGATAAAATTATTGTTGACTTGCCGTCAGTGTTTCAGTAGCCATGGAAAAACGGCGACTGAAAGCGGGGCGTCTAGCGCCCTCTGATGAACATCGACCAAACCAGCGATTTTCGACAATCAGCGCTCGCCCCAAACTCAAAAACTGGCGTGCAGCTCGTGCCCTCCAGGGCTTCGTTAGGCTCAAAGAAAACATTTCCTTAAACTACTCGCCGGTTTGAATTAACCTACATGAATAACAATTCCAAACATTGGTTATATTTACCCAAATTATGATCACGTGAAGGTATTCAGGCTGCAAGCCGCAGTTTTATTTCCTAATAAATCATGCTACCCTCAAACAATTCGTTTAAAATTTAACGCAAGGGGTGAATAAAGCTTTCAAACTATTCAGCTCAGTGAGTGCACGAAAAAAAAGCTGAGCTCTCTTTACATATGCCATCAATAAAGGAAACGCTACAATTTCGAAGTTTGGTTGGGATTGTTGTTTTTTAAATGGCTAAATTCCACCGTCAATAATATATGTGAAAGAGTTATGCCTCGATGGTGCAACTCAAAACTCTGATTGCACATTACTGCAATATATTATTAAAAAAAAATAAACAGCAAATGGTTTATTCGGTTGTCCTGTACAGTTCATATACTTGATTTATCTAGATAAGTGAAAACTTTTGTGTCTGCATGGTCGCTTCAGACCGCGTACAGAACTCGGTCAGTGATACGTATACAAAGCATTTGAACAAACTTTGAATACTATTACTTATTAATGTAGAAGCCCACAAATTATATCATTTTCGCTAGATCAAGATAAAAAATTAAGCCCTCCAAGGAAAGGAAGCTAATTTTTTCGCGGAGTCCAACCTTCTCGACTGTGGCCGCAAAACCTGCAGCCAAAGAGTGCTCCCAGTTCCCCGCGTCTTTATAAGATTTATTAGAGGAAACCCTGCAGCGGCTGGGCTTTTCATACGAATGCTGGCGGTCTCTATTGTTCAGGAAGCACCGCCCAGCTCAGCTCCTAATCAATCAAAAGAAGCCAACAATAAATCGTATATCAATTGACGAGTCGTCCAATACATCCCTCAGCAAGACAAAGGAAACGTAAAGCGCCCGACTCAATGGCGATGATTTTCCAATAATCCACCCAGATATTCAGACTCCTTCCCCTATTAAACATCATGGCTCAATTATGGAGGCCTTCCATCTTCCATTCACAGATCCCATGACCATTTTTGATTTTCAATAGGGATGATAAGGAATCTGTTCCCTTGCGAATTCGGGTGGAGGATTTTGAAACAGGTTTACGTCTTTCCGATGCTTGCAGGTTTCGCGTGATGTTCCTTTCAATTTAGAATCGAGCAGCGTATCAAATGCCGACTATGCGTTATGGTAAAGGGATCGACTGTGCAGTACTAAGAGACGATTTAGGGATTGGATAACTGCTATGCAAATGCAGTCTGTTGAAGCAGGACTGAATATGAAATAGTTTAGGGTCTGGTAAACTTTGAGTTGGTTATGGAGAAGATATTTCAAATCTCCTTGATTTGGTGGGCTCTTATAAAGTAAGTAGAAATTTGGTTACATCGCGTAATAAAACCAGATTGAACGGGAATGAAAAGAGGATTATTGCTTTTCAGAACCTCTTATTTCATTCCATATTTCACTTGTAACTATAATTCTGTCAGCAACACTTTTCACTTAGGCTCGCTTTTCCAACAAGATGTTGACACAAGTTATTTCCTAGTTATTCGTTTTCTTAAGTAATTCGACAACTTTTCAAAGTCTTGCAAATAATTATATAATATAATTTAATTATATAATATAATCTTTAAATGGAAGCTTCATCACTCACTTCTTCACTTTCCCTTACTTACTATATATAACGATACTCTTTATCAGTGAAATAATATCTGTGTCATTCTTCCTCTCTTACATTTTCTTGAAACTCGCAAACGTTCTCTACTCTCTCATGACATTATCATTCCCTTCGTCTATCGTTATCCCGATATCTATTTTAAAACAACATTTATACTCCCGTATTTGCGCTCTCTCGCTCATGTAGGAATTATAAAATACGAGAACTCGTCAAAAGTATTTCAGTTGCCTGCAAACTTCTGCGGTGCTGGCAGTTCCGTCGTTGTTCTGCAAAGAGAAACATGAAATTAAATCTACTCTACAAATTAGTCCTGCAAGTATAATTTCAGTCCAAAGCGACCACAACTTCGTAATATTTGGGCAAGTTTGGGCCAAAACTTGGGGGTATGACCAATTTTGTGCACTCTCGAGTGCATCTAAGTTGTTAAGCAGCTTCCAGTTTTGGAGCAGTCAGGGCAAAAGTTTCGCTGTCTAAACCTAAGCCCGAGCCTTCATTTGCCGGACACAAGTAGGCTCTTTGCAGTGACAATGGCGAGGCTTAGTGCCTGAGATGCCTGAGTCCATATAACGGTAGCGTGAAGAGTTCATGTATAATGTCATAGACACCGGGATGCAACGCGTGAAACTCGCTCAAATTCTGCAAACAATCACAAATAGGCCAATTCCCCAATTATTAAGTTGAGACATTAGAAGTTCAAGTAAATAAGGTGAGGTACAGACAGAATTCGATGATATTTTCAGCTCTAAATTATATTAGACGTTGATAATAGCCAGCAATTTTGAGTTTTGGTTATCATTCACATATTTCATTCTCAGGCACCGAATTATAAACCCTTCAAGACTAACAATGCAATCATTGTTACTAACGCAGTTGAGACTCGAGATGTTTTCATTTTTTTCTTTTATTACCAAAGAAACAAACATTTGAATGGCCTACACTTTGCGAAATAAGTCGCACTTCAAATTCATTATGAAACTTTCATTGAAGCATGATCATATGAACATGCTCACTCATGGCCAGAGGTTATTAATCTTCCTTTTAAGTGACTCAATTGAAATATGGCCGAATTAAAGAACTTATGATATAATAAACCTCTACATTACCTCAGAAAATTTGGTTACCTTTGATTTCTTCAGTTTGAGGACACAAGCTGTATTGAAGAGAAGAGTTTATACTATAAATCACTTCCGCATTACCTCCAAAATTTGATAAATTACTAAAATTAATTATTCAAGATTGGGGACAAATGCAGAATTATAAACCTCAGGATATGATAAGCCTCGTAATTACCCCGAAATATTCTGTAATTTTTGTAATTGATGATTTGCCCCAGATTGGGACTATACGGCTGTATGCCGGCTCTCAGTAAGACGAGGGCCGATGGCTCGTCAGCAGCGCGTAGGCCAATCGTGGTCGACGTGGCGACTAATTTCTTTAAAGGATCATTTGGCTCGCCTGGCATCAATCACGAACAGGTTGACAGCTGTCGAAACTTCAGGCAAACTTGTCGAAGATTTATTGCACTTCCAAAGATTTAGAGCAGGCTTGGCTCATCGATGATAAATGATAAGATGATTTTTAATGTTTCACTCGTGATCAAAAATTAAATACTTTTTAACGATCATGGTGTAAATTTAGTTAAAATTATTGTTTTATTGATATATAATTAGAAATTTTAGATTTCAACATTACCGTAAAGCTTCTTACATGGTAAAGAGCACTGCTCATAAATTGGAGAATATTCTTTAGAATAAGAATTAGAATTAAATGTGCATAAGCGCTTCGAATAACTTGAACTAATAACGCAATGGATGATCGAAGGCTGCTCTGGGCCGTTGACGGCCGTGGCGTTATACGCAGCACACCGCGCGTGTAATGGCGTTTTACGCAGCACACAGCGCGTATAATGGCGTTATACGCAGCACACCGCGCGTATAATGGCGTCGTACGCAGCATACCGCGCGACTCTCCTGCCAGCCAAGATGGATGATGTCATCGCTAGCGCCTCCTCAGACCATCCATGGCTCAGTAAAAGTTTATGTTTTACCGTATATTAAAGTTCGTACGGCGATGCCAATAGCAGCAACATCTGATGGCAGAAACTCGTCCGTTACATTCGCTTTCTGAATGACAACTTTCAAATCAACCTTTACAATTATTGCTGTTGAACTTATCATTGCAGTGAAGACATTTAGCCCTCGCACAAAAAAATGAATGCCTCTAACCATAAGCTTATTTGACACGTTCTTTTAACTAATTAAATTAGTCAGAATACTTTTTTCCTGTTTTAATATACTCTTCAAAATGATGATATAATTGAACATCTCTAATTCACAGTACAAGATAATTAATCAATGCTAAAGACTTAAAAAGCTCTCTGCAAAATTTATCTAATGAACTCGTGAAGGCTGAAAGTTTTCTACTATTGTCAGAATTTTTATTTCCTAACAGCGAGGCTTATATGTAGATGGGAAGAACTAGCGCAGATCAAGCCTACACATTTTTTAACCTGCCTCTTCTTCACCTATGTGCTGGCAAATGAATATGCCTCAAAATATATATATGTTCCCCATGTTCATTTTGGTGCAAATGTGCAATCGAATAGATCATTCAATATTCTGACAAATTCTGCGGGTATTGACGTAGCAAGATAGAAATTAGCCCTTATTGTGTTCTTATATTTCTGTATTTCTCTTACTTAGGAGAACTGATATAAACATATTGGCCAAATGCACTCAATGAACTTTTTCAATGCACCCAACAACACTACTTTAAAAAACTTTTATTAATGCTCAAACTTTCAACACATCATGGCACTCTGGATGTGCAGGGTAATTTACACAAATAGGAGATCACAGACGGGTATTACTTAAACTCGTACTTCAATGACATAGTCTAGTTGTCTTTCTTTGAACCTTTTCGTCATTGCGAATTCTTTATAAGCCTGAAAGTAGTAGCTATAGAAACACATATAACAATTTATTTTATATGTCGGAGTGTGACATCACAAGGGCACCAAAGTTGCAGTTTTATAACATGGAGGTTGCAGGGATATCGTATTTCTCACACATGTCGCATAATGTCGAGCCACTTGTAATGTAAGGATATGAGGACAATTTTGTAAGCGTTAACTGGCTCTGGAGGATTGAATATAACACTGCACGATAAATATGTTGAATACAAGGGGCGTATGCGGTGTATTGCACTGGGCTATCAGCAATTAATTCTTGTTCAATATTTTGCACAGTGTTCAGCCATTTTCATTTGGTTAACACTACCTAACTAAAACTGTGAGCATACGTTTTAAGCACATTCAAAACACCACTGAAACGAGACTTCTGTGCCAAGTGTGAATTTGAATGAGACTCTCTTTAGCTTTGTTATTTTAGTTACAAAATTATTAAATGTATTTAGAATTTTGAATTTCATGATGGCGGGATTTTGAATAATGGGATCCGCAAATCGCCAAGAAACTCTCCATCCCGAGAAACGTTTGGCTAACTCGCTAGTAGTTTATTTTTCAAGATGTGACCATGCTCAATTTTTCAAAGGCCATTGGAATTAATTCATTCCACGTGTTTGTATTCATTTCTTTAGCCTAGAGACGGCTTACCCCAGACCACAGAGCGCATTTTCCGAATATTAATGGTTCATAGCTTGAGCTGTGACGGCACCGTGAATAGTCGAAATGAATAAAGAATGTATCTTCTCATTTCGAATGCGATTAAAAATTGAAAACTCTCCGAAAGTTGTCCTATGAATGAAAAAAAAGAGTAAATTATTCACAGAATACGCCCGGCTATTTATTAGTCACCATGATGCTTAGAGTGAAAATTTTTTAGACGCCTAGAAATCCTGGAATATTTTTCAGGTTTCAAAGGCAATTTGAGATCTGACATCTGAAGAGTCAAATGCTTAGTGCATTAATTCGTTTAGAGTAAAAAATACTTATTTTATTCCAATTGATGAAAACTTTTATTTGGTGCAATGCGCATTGAAACGTTTCAGAATTTATTTAGTATTTTGCCCCTGCAATTTAGATTATTTACCAAATATTTTTTTTCACTATCGTACATTGACGCCGTTTAAAACAATTGCAAACGTAGAACGCGCTGCAGCAGACAATCTAATAGCATTTGCATGTACAGAATCAATTCTATTTTTGCTTCCTATAATCAACGACTGCAAAAACGAAAACTAAACGCGATGAAGAGCAGACGAGCGATGCTGCAACGCGATGAAGAGCAGACGAGCGATGCTGCAGCAATGAAGAGCAGACGAGCGATGCTGCAACGTGATGTGATGAAGAGCAGACGAGCAATGCTGCAACGCGATGAAGAGCAGACGAGCGATGCTGCAACGTGATGAAGAGCAGCATTATATTTTCGCCAATCTTACGTGCAGAATTTGTGAATCAAAGTAAAATTGACGTATTGTTTTGGTCGTTTTAGTACATATTAAAAATCGGTTAAATATTATTTGCATACCGATTAAGTAGGTTATTAAGATTGACAAATAATAACCATAAGCTCAAAAATTTTGCATATAGTTCGATGTAAACCATTTGATGATCGTCAGACAAACAAAGCATGGTAAAGAGAGATGCAAAATTTTCCTACTCACCGTTGACGTAGCAGAGGTTTGGTCACTTGGTGAGATTTGACTTTGAACTTTTGAAGCAGAGAAGTGTTCAGCGTTCGCGGAGAAATGTTCAGGTTTTACACAAGCAAGAATGTCAATATTTAGGGAAAAAAATTTTTGTCGATCAGAGCTTTCTCTGAACTTGAAGGCCACAATTTATTTGCCAGCGTTTGCAGCAACGTTTACTCTATCGGGGTTTTCCCTGCTTCTGGACGCGGTCAGCACCGAATCTCAATTTTTAGCACCAAGGTTATGTTTTGGTTAATGTAAAATATATTTTCAATAAAACAGAAGTTTTCTTTCGATTGAGAAATGAAATTATGTTCCCATACTTATAAATTACAGAGAATACCTATGAGTCATCGTTATTGTTGTGAACTTCGGAGTCAAACTCAAACCGACAACATTATCTATTTGAAAAATTTGAAATTAATTTGAACATTTTCCGGTTATGAGCTAGAACAGGGAAGTACGTTTTCGAAAATGAAATTTAAATTGAGGGATTCGCCCGAGCACTCGAATTCCACTAGCTTCGATTGATTTGTTACTGAGTTCAGTCACAAGAAAGTTTGGACTAGAAACATGTGGGTTCATCACATTCATAGGCAAAGCGTGCGCTAGAGGGAGCTCTTGCAGCGGAAAACATTTTCATTCGAATAAAAAAGTGTCGCAAAATTAGATGTGAAGAAAAATACTTTTAGCTGCTGATCAGTGAAGGAAAACAATTTGAATTTTAATTTGTCCATTATCGATAGGATTTGTTATTTCTGTGTTCTTTATACCCAAAATTTCATAGTGTTTGTCTGCCTTCAGATGATATAATCCACAAATCAAATGTCGCCATGAGTGATTCCTGGAATGCGTGAAAATACGGATGGTGAAGGAGCATAAAAAATTCTTAAAGATTAATAATTTACTATAGACTTTATTATAGAACAACTATCACTTATAAGTAAAATATACAGTGTGCGTTCTCTAAAATCAGATATCGTACGGCAATCATTCATGATGAAATCTAATATAGATTTCACAGGGAAAAATTCGCCTTTTTCTTTCGTCACAAAAAGTAATTAACGAGCATTTAGTGAAATGCCTCTTGAACTGAATGAATAATCAGCATACTAGGGTATTCTCTCACAGTAGAGATTATTATAAATACATTCAGAGAGCGGATCCCGAAGTTGTCATTGTTCAACAGGCAGGTTTCGAGTTTACCTTTCAATTTAAAAATCAGGTTTCGTAAGGAAAAATAAATCCTCGTTTTTTTTCAAGTTGCAGATGTAATCATCATAATGCAAACAGGGAATCGGGGTTATTTAGAAAATAATAGCCATTTGCAATCACGCGTGTGATTTTTATTTTCAATCTAAATAGCTTACTGCCAGCTTTCAGCGGGCTTCAACCCGAATACTAGTCAGCTAACATAATTTTGTTTTTCTTTGCAGCAGTCATGGAATGGACCAACGTGGAATGTGCTTTTTGCGGTTGAGGTATATTTTTAATGTGACAAATCAATCATCGCCACACAGCATATATTTCGCCGGCACTTCCACGTTGCACCTCGTGGCCGTGTTCCAGGACGACAGTCAATCGCTTCGTGTGTGAAGAACTTCAGGGAATCTGGAGACGTGAAGAAGAAGAAGAAGCCTGGTCTCCATAGGACTGAAAGATCTCCGCAGAACATCGAAGCGGAGCGGCAATCCATCTTGAGGTCTCCCCGACGATCTGCTCTCAAGCTTGCATCAGCTCTTGGGTTATCAGCTAGTTCTGTTAGACGGCTCCTTTATGAGGAATTGAAGTTCCATTATTACAAGATTGTAGTCGCCCAGGAACTGATTCCTTGGGACTTCGGAGCTCGTGAGGCTGCGTCTAGAGCCCTTCTCGACTTGCCTGATGACACGTCTGTGTTCTTCAGCGATAAGGCGCACTCCCATGTTTATGTTTATGGGGTATATATTTAACAAGCAGAACATGCGGTATTGGAGCGCAGAAAACTTACGAGACCTTCGCCTACGACCTCCATGCTCGCAAAGTGTGACTGTTTGGTGCGCAAAATTCCTATTGAGATGCTGAAAAGGGTCGACACCGATTTCCGGACACGAGTGATACAATGTATATCGACAATAACGGATGTCATTCGCGTGATATCATCTTTAAAAATGACAAATTGTATAATTTACTTGTACTTTATTATGCTATTACAGAATTCATTTGTATATATTAAATACTTTTCTTATAATTTATGTTTCAAATAGGCACGTTTCTCTGTCCCACTCTCTCCTAAAGGTTCGTGCAAGGAACGGCGCAGTAACCTGGCCGATGAATTCTAACATGAGGATCCTAAAGTGCACCGGTAAGCAGCTGTAATTGAAAGCTTGCCTATTAAATGCAAGCTGCTCACAATTTACAATGTTAATTGCAAGACAATGAGGCTTTAAGATCGAAGCAGCCTTAAGATTTTTAACTCAAGCCGCTTTAATGTCAGCTCGGCTTGGAATTTCCTTCGTGGTTATAAGGCCTGAATCTATTCTGTGCAGGTAGTGGAACGACGGCCTAACCAAACAAATTCTCAATTTTTACAAACTGAACAGAGTTTAATGTGTCTATAATGAGGCTTAGCTTCAAGATTATTCGAGTCCCACAAGCCCTAAAAATCCCTTTAATTGAGTTTTGAGCTTTCATTTTAATTTCAAAGTCATTTTATATATGTTATTTCATTACTTGATGGAAATAATCTTGATAACTCCGCAATTCAATTCAAGCTTACAATATTTCTTAAAAACTTGGCATAATAAGCAAAAAAATTGTCTTTCAGAATGGATCTTTGGCTTCTTACGAGTTCCATGCTTTTTATTGAATACTCATAATTCATCATAATAATACATAACATAAATTGTTTTGCTTCAGCTGACTATGGAGAAAAAATACGACAAATTACAAGAATTAAAGCTTTTTTGCAACAGAATTTGCGCACGTTGGCAGCTTTTCGAGCGAATATGTGAAATTTTGATGGTTAAAAAGGCTCATCTCTTACAAATAGCTTTTTATTGCGGGAATTCGACTCAACTTGCATGAATTAAACTTATTTGGAATTTATTCAAGGATTGCACAGATAATGAAGTATATTTTCTCACTTTTCCTGGTTAAAATAATCCACATCTACATAATTTTTCTCATCGTCACTGAATAATTAAACCAAAATGTTGTAGTTTTATGAAGATTTATTCACGTTCAACGAGACAATTCAACCTGGAAATGAGATTGACTTAAAGACTTTTCGAAATACGTGCTAAACCAGTTTAAATATTAATGTTAAACGCACCAGTCACGCTTCAAAACATGCAGAGCGCCCCATTCGCGGTAATGTTGCATTTGCTCACAATTTTGTTCCCATCATGAACGTGCGCAACCAACGACCTCTAGCTCACCATTCGGCCTTGTCAGAGGAGTCTCAAGAACGTATTTTTTGCTAACTTCCAGGGTAAGTTCTAAAAATTTCCCTCTGTGAATGTGGCGGCCAAACTACAAACTTCGAGTCTTATCTTACCACATGAGCAGCGAGGAAAGCCTCAGAAGTTAGCTGTAAAGTCATGAGGGTTCGGCAGCGACCTCTTTGAAGATGCAATATCGGTAGAGCATCTCTGATACTTTGCTATACAAGCACTCTTTACTATTGTCGTTTTCTGCTGATATAAGTTTGGTAATTCATTAAAGCGTATTATTTTTTCCTTCATGGCACCCATCAATTCAACTTTACTCGTTTTTTTATTCCCATCAATATATTATTTCTTCCGTTGACTAGGCGGATAAATGTGCGATTATACTTGTATGAACAGGATTACGCGCCACTAATACGCCAGTTTTCAACTGTTACAAATATATTTTGTTTATGATGAGCCAAATACAGAATTCAGTGAATATTTAGTACAAAGAAACCACTCCAAATGCTGACGCCAAGCCACGTTGAAATCGCACTTGCATTCCGCTTGCTCTTCTCTCCCAAGCGGGGCACTTGCATTCCGCTTGCTCTTCTCCCCCAAGCGGGGCACTTGCATTCCGCTTGCTCTTCTCCCCCAAGCGGAGCACTTGCATTCCGCTTGCTCTTCTCCCCCAAGCGGAGCATTTGCATTCCGCTTGCTCTTCTCCCCCAAGCGAGGCACTTGCATTCCGCTTGCTCTTCTCCCCCAAGCAGAGCAGCTCTGCTCCCGAATACGTTGAGAAAACGAACCACTCAGCCATGAATGTCTGGCAGGACACGACAAAGAGCTATGAAAAATATTCGGAATTTTATCCACGAAGAATTCATCTGACCCAAAGGATCGCGTTCGCGGACCAGCAAATGCGTTCGATTTTTGGAGTAAATGTATGCAACTTTTAAAAATTTTAGGTTTTTACAACCTATGCGTGGCCGATGAAGCTTTATCCTCCTCTATGGCTACGGTAATCTATATTTGTATATTACTGTTTAAATAAGTATATTATGAGCGTCTGGGAATTTCATTTTTATTTAAGTGTATGATTGAATTCGCTCTGGCGACGAAATTCCGTGTAACATCGCTCTTCCAGAAATCGTTTATCTATCGTTATTTGTAAAGTCTTCTATGATAATATGATTACTATTGAGGAGGACAAACTTCATAGCCAAATTATTCACGAATAATTCTTTTGCTAGTAGTAAAGTAAAAAAATACAATTGATATAAAATCTTTTGGTCTATAGTGTACGTAGCTTATAGTCTCACTGATATCATCTCAAAAGGAAAATGTATTCCGTATAGTTTTGCGCTTCAGTGTTAGTTTGGCAGTGTGATTTAGGTGTACCCAATTACCCATTCTCAGAACATTCCAGAGATGAAGGCGTGAATTTCCATGCCTGATTCCATTTTTATAGTTTTGTGCACAGAATCATTACGAAAATGTTCATTTTTGTTCGGAACGTCGGAACGTGGAATACATCTTTACATTCTTCAACTCTCTAACTAAAAGGCGAAAAAGTTACAGCGTTACACTCAATCAATTACGCCTTGAGTCTTTTTATCAATTATTGTACCCTTAAATTATTGCTCTTAAATTCTTAAGGTTATTGCGACAATTATTATTGTGTGATTATTGTGCCCTTAAACTTGGTATTATTTTTCGGCAGACAAATTTTTCCTTTTTAGAGTATGTGGTTAAAGATGAAAATTTAGTTCCAACGTTCAATTGCATTCAATCCCCGATATTAAAGACACTTCTAGACCACGCTCTTATCATTTCTCGGCCACGCTCGTATCACTTCTCGGCCACGCTCGTATCACTTCTCGGCCACGCTCGTATCACTTCTCGGCCACGCTCGTATCACTTCTCGGCCACGCTTGTTTCACTTCTCGGCCACGCTCGTATCACTTCTCGGCCACCCTCGCATCACTTCTCTAACCGGCTTGCCGCACGTTGCAGGAAGGTTCGCATTATGCGCTGCAATTTGCACAAACCAATGCGCTTCACTTTGTCCGTATATTTGGGAGTCGAGGAGCAGCAAAGGAACGCCCTCACCCCCTGCAAACGAAAAGATTGTGCCATCGTAGCTTTGAAGCTGAGAGAAAAACTCTATCATTTGCATGAGGCCTAAATCAGTCTCTTTGTGGGAGTCAGAAGCGGAAGAAATTCTCAGAAGAAGTTATTAAAACGGTGTAGAAAACTGCCTCTTCCGTCTAAAACAGTCCAAGCCTCCTCGCGTGAAGGTCTCAAAAATTCTCGTTTTGCAAAAACTTGTGTTTTATATCAAGTAAAAAAACAACTAGGATGAAATAATTCATCTGTTAGCTCACCGCAATAAAATTACCTGTACAATTTAAATACGATTGTTTTCCCCAAAAAAGAAAGCAATTTGCCATTTTATTAAATTAAATTCTTGGATAAATATTTGTATTTTATTACGTCACAAACGATCGAAGTTCTAATATCATGGCTGGTCGTATCTTATCAATACATCATTTAAAATTATGTTTGTGTTTCAGAGTGTCTCATTCCTTATGTGAAATCAGCTTTTTTGCGCTACATTCATACCACCTGCCAAACATGTTACTCACTTCATTGCATTATCTTTCATGTTCAATATGCGTTTTTTCGAAGGCATTTTTGAGTTTCAGAAACGTATTGAAAAATATAACAAGCTGAATATATTGCAAAAAAAGTTCCAAGGTCAATATGGAGCACACCCTGTATTCTCGGAGTCAATTAAGCCATAACCAACTCTTGAGTTAAATCATTTGGTGCACAAGCTGATAAATTTGTCATTTGATTCAGAATTTCATTTGTACCAGGATTTCCAAATTAATCGCATATAAAGGTCAAGATATAGGCCTGATGAATTAAAGCTCATCCATTCATTAGCTATGCACCCAGGTTATTATCTTTCAGGCTTTAAAAATCTCTTGCCAGCGAGCTTGAGTACTTGCGCTTGTATAGTATAATGAGTGCGACTTCCATGAAAGCAATAGCATACTTTAATGTACCCCAAATTCAATAAAAAAAACTTGCACCGTAAATATAAAGATGCTTCCGTGCTTGTACATGGGGATAGTAATGGTGGTCAGAACAACTTTCGAATACGAACATCGAGTATTTACCGTCTTATTGGCCTTTTATAGAAACAATATAATACTTCAATATAATTTAGTCGCAGTTAGTATTTGAAAGTGATATTATTAAGCAATATAATTAGAATATGAAAGTAGTACTGGCCCCCGCTACTACCCTCGTGTTCAAGCACGTCAATATTTAATTAATTAATTTCAATCACAAATTTAAGTAAGTTCGTAACTTCTAATGTCTTTTGGCACAACCTACACGTCCAAATCTCTTTTATTGCTTGGATGTGACTTAGATTCCCGAGAATCAATTATTGATAATGCATTCGTCGTGGTTGCGCTGCCGCAAAAGAAGCGAGGAGCTTGTGACCCAAGATGCTGGTGTCGCTGTGGCTTAGGCAGCGCGAGGTGGATGTGAGCTGAAAAGCTTCGTGAAAGCTTCATTGAAGCTTATCAACTCAGTTGAAAAGCTTCATTTCTTCGTGAGTTGAAAAGCTTGACGCAGAATGCGGTCTGCATTCACTCCATGTCCAAATGTTTTCATTAAATGTGAATAGTCTATTTGGTTACACACTGATTATTTGCCTGACTACATAAAGATTTTATTTGTAGTTAACTAATCAATGAAAATGCTTGATTACTAGTTTTGTGGATCGATTTTATGGCATTTTTCTTCACAATCTCCACTGTAAAGGCTGAATATTGCGTTTAATTTCCAGTGAGTAGAGCGAAGACTCCAGCTGCAGCTGGCGAGGAATAAAATTAATTCAAGATTACTTTTGATGTTTGGTCTCGTATTTTTGGGCACACAAGCGACTCACAGCTACACGGCGGTCTGGAATTCCATTCGATTACTCAAATCAGATTTCCTGTATCCTGTAAGGATAATCTGTTCCATCCCTGATCTCATATTGGTCGTCCTCCGGTGCTCGACTGCACCAGGTTGCAACCTGGCATGCCACGACCAACTCTCCGAAACCTGGTTTGCGTCCGTGGACATTTTGACGTGTGAGGCTCCAAAAACTGCGCTTCGGACTAATGTTTATGATTGATTTGTCACACAACCTTACAATTTATTTCAACTCTCTCAGCCATCGACAGGACTCTTATATCAAACTCAACTTCAGCGTCACCTCTAGATTCCTCCTCCGCTAATGCTTCAACTACGTCAGTCGTTTCGACTCAATCAAATCGAAGAAACTGCAGGTCTTTAAGGCTGAGGGTAGCTAAACTCAGACCACCTCGCTGGTCGCCACGTCTGTAAGTGGTCACATTGCCAAAAAGCTCACAGGTAACCATGTCCGCAAGTGGGGAAAACCAAAGTAATGTGGCAAAGTTTACCAATCCAAGGAATTCAGCGCAAATTTCGTCAATTACTCCTAGTGATCTTGTCTATCTAGACGGGAACAGCGCAACTGTGATTCAAGAATTTGTAGATCAAAATTTGAAAATAGCGGTTGAAATTTTGCAAGAAAATTCATTCTACGATAGAAATAGCACTGCACTTTATTAAATTAATTAAATTAAATACTTTATCTCCTTTCCTAGTATTATATTTATTACACATCTGGAACATATAATTTTTCTTGTTTTCGAGCGCAAGCTGACACTTTCGTCGCATATAACAAATAACGGAAAACTATATGAAAAATGTTCTAGTGACCAACTAGTGATATGTGCATCGTACAACGATTCAACGTAGAACTGCACTTTGTTTTTTGATAAATCTGTGGCTTAAATACATTTGAAATAAGAATATTTTGTTTCATTTTCACCTTAGTAAAAATTGTTATGCTTAATTTGCAAGAAATTATAGAACGGATCAGAGTAAGATATGAATTACAAAAAAATTTTTGTGAGATTTGGATAACTTGGTTGCGACAAAGTAGAAGCTTGCAACAATGCATTAAGCTATTCTATTATTTGTAAAGTCGCTGCTATACGTACTGGATGAAATCGACATCATTTATTACGCTCCATGTATCGAGAGATTGAGAAGTTAGAGACCAAGACGGCTACAGGTCAGTGGGTTTCAAAACCAATAAACTGGCTTTTGTTCCTCGAAACTTTATCGCCAGGCAAAGGATTAAGAGCGCAATTTTTTACGTCAGACGCAAGCAGTTTTGAGAATGAATCGCTTTCAAGAGTCTCTTCTCCACGACGTTATCCGACCACGGACGATTGGCGGCGACTCTTCCGTAGATTAATGACTCTGACCATGGCGGCCGAGTCGCAGTCAGGCATGCCTCGGTCTTTACCGAGGCACACATAACTTTACTTCTGGCACATCTAATGCAGAAAAGTCCGACATCAGGCACACCTTATACTGAAAACTATGACTTCAATCAAATACACATAGTGACGACCAGTCTGACTTCAATCAATTATACCTCGTTCCAAAAAGTCTGACTTCAATCAAGCACACCTCGTGCTGAAAAGACTGATTTCAGGCACATCCAGCGCCGAAAAATCTTACTTCAACAACCAAGCACACCTCGTGCTGAAAAGACTGATTTCAGGCACATCCAGCGCCGAAAAATCGAACTTCAAGCATATTACGGAAAGTCTGAATACAAACACTAGCGTGCATTTCAATCAGACTACAGCTTGGAGCTCAGTTTAGCCTCTGATGCACTCACTGCATAAGATCACTGGCTATATCACCTTATCCACGTGTGATATAGCCAAGTTTTGGATTCCATGTTGGGTGATGCTTGAGGATGATGCTTGACACATTTCACGACTGAGCCAGACTTCAGACTCTCGTCAGACTCAGAATTAAGAAATGTTGACTTCAAGCCTTCATTCTACGCCAGATTCTGATTTGAGGCCCACAATGCAGAGCGGCCTCGACTCTACCCAGTGAAAATTTACAGTCGCGGTAGCTTCTGATTTGGATTACCAGAAGCTGGGGCGACTCTAAATTTTGTTAGGGTATGGAGTTTCATGGACTTGAGGGCGCGGCGTCTTTATCTGCAGGGACTTTACGATCCTGAATCATGGCCGAGATGTGGTCACGGAAAGTCGCCCTAAGTAACTCTCAGAATTTTACAGCCCATTCATTTCAAACCCACGTAGGAATAGCATCATAAATAAGAAAATGCATTTTGGCCTGTGATAGTAAAAAGTTAACTTTAAATTTAGATTGGAATATCTAAGAAAATTTGGAGAAACACATTGGGCGGTAACTTTGAATTGACCGCACAATGGCTTGAAAATGCTTAGTTAAAGTATGATTAACATAGCCGAGAATGATAAGATCATTTGAACAGGCTTCTCTAATCCTATCAGGGTTTGAAAGGTTTGGAAACTACTTTTTCGTTATCACAATTTCCAGTGTAATAAAGCTCTAATTCGTATTACAGGTAGCTAAAAAATCAACTGAATGGTATATTGACAGTAGCAATACGCTCAATTGATTATTTATTAAATGAAACAAACGGAACAATATGTGACTTCAACGGTAAAAGCTTCAAGAGAACAAACAAAGGAATAAATCTCTCAGATTCAGAGCTGCAGGTTATTGTTAACGTAAATATTGACAACCAAGTGAAGATTATACCTTATTACTTGATTGTACCTTTGAACAAATGAGTACTTATGGTGATCTCAACGAATAATTAGAAACAATTATTATTCACAACCTAATGTTTCGTCTTCAGGTATTGAATGATTCGTATTGGATTTCAAATATCTTAGAAGATGATATTAATGGTCAGGAAGATGGATCGGCCAGCAATTTATTTCCTCCTTGTTGAGAAAATGTGCAATGCCCTCATATGTCTTCTACATGCCTTAGAAATTTGCCATCAGCGCAAAATTCTGCCGAAATCCGAATTTTTTATATGGCACGGAGAGCCTCTAACGAGCGGCTACGTCCGGCGCTGCCCTTCCGCACATGCGGGCCGGCAACCCGGAGGCCGAATAAATAACTGTAGACGATATTCTTGCTTACTGTTGGTATCTTGAAGACGGGAAAGCTGTTCGCAAATTGGTCTTCAGTCGAAGTAATTCGGTTGTTATCTATCGAAATAAACACTTGGATGCCATTGCTGTTATTTTATTTAGATTTTCGACTGAGTTTTTCGTGTTTATAATCTCATTAAACTAATTGGCGAAAACCGGAAGATACGTATTTTATGTTACTTGATCTGATATGTATTTATAGATTACTAGAGGTGAATACGTTTCAGCAGCCTCACATTAACATGCGATTATTAAAACATAAATGATTAAGTAATTAATTATAAAAAATAAATCACCAGAAGCGATCGTAGGTTAGTGCATTAAATTAAATTCCATTCAAAACATATAATCATTAAAGTACTCTGATCATTTTCATACGAAAACGTTGAACCATAATTATAGCTTTGAAGTCACATTGGCAACCGCATGTTTTTACTCTGATTAATATTTATTATTATTCGTAGCATTGTCATTTGAGTCACGCAAGTAAGCCTTCTATCAATTCACTGCATTTAACTCAACATGAATGAACAATAATAGTCCGAGAGGGAATTTGTTGTCCTAGTAAACACCGTCGCTTTGCTGTTGTTTGAACGCGACCTGAGCCGACATATACCTGACAAATGACAAAGACTGCACTGCGAGAGAACATTGATTTGACATCAGACAAAGGCTGCATATTTTTGATTCTAGATTGCTCACTGGTTTTGCATGTTGATCCAGGAATGGAAGTTTGACTTGTGTGAAGTTCGTATTGGAGTACTACGATGGAGAGAATTTATTCAAAGTATTAAATTCATTGTATATTGAATTACAATTAGGATCTAAGGGATATAAATTAGAATTTTTCTTAATATCTACTCTGCCGCCTACTTCGAGGATAATAAATCTTCTCCCGTAGGTGGAGTAACAGTCACCAGGATTTGGGGTATATATTTGTTAAAACTGCAAGGAACCAGAAAACACGAGTCAATTCTAAAAGCTAGGTTCCCTTCTATTATTTCCCAATTCACAAGAAAGGTCGTTTAAAATATAAATGAATAAAGTAATAACACATTATCACTTATTTTAAAACTTACGACAATGTTGCTTCGGGGCTAGTTCAGCGTCAACTATTTTATTTGCAAAAGCACCCGACAATGCATAAAAGGATGTTGCCACTAGCAGGGACATAAAAATTTCTCTGAATAAATAATCTCGTGTTTCACACGAGACAGTCCACCCACCACAATTTCAAACACATAAAACAAATCATTGATTTCTCAGAAGTAAAACGATAAAAAAAAGGACATAAAAATTTCTCTGAATAAATAATCTCGTGTTTCACACGAGACATCTATAGTAATGAATTACGCTTCACGCTGGAAAAGTAGTCCATCTATGCATTGTCTGCGGGAGCGCCTTAGGCACAGACATTTTTTATGGCTTATTACCAGCCGGGTTCGCTTGGGAAGCCTTAAAATTAGATGTCGTTATTTTTTGTTAGCCATTCAAAGTCGCAGTTAAGTTGCGGCTCCAATTTCCACTCCGCGCATGCCCGTGATGCGCTGTTCCCCTAAACCTTCTTTAATCTTAAGAATTTCCCACAGAGGCGCAAGGTAAGCAAAAATTCGACGTATTCGACAGGCCTGACTGAAAAAGTTCCAAGTTCACCGGAGGTTTTGGTCAGTTTTTAGAATTTAAGCAAGGCATTGACGGCCGTACGGCGGCCACCGATTCTTTTCCTTGATTTTATTTGCCCGGTATTGGTCTCTGCGGCGCTGTTGCTCATGCAGAAATTTTTCCTGATGGCATCTTATATAGGTCAACGGCTTCAGCCTCATCGCCCTGGCGAGCTGCGGGGCTTACGGGGTTATTCGTTTGTCAAGGTTCCCAGCGCACAAAGAATCTTTCAGTAAACGTTTTATCTTATTTTCAACGAAACTAGTTCAGTTTTCGACATTGTAAGGAAACCTGGGGTATGTTGGGAAACCTACCAACATGTGGTGCTTGAACGCTTGCACTTTCGAAATTTATTTGTTCTCCGAAAAAGTTTTCAGCCAAAGCATTTGCTTAAAAGTCAGTCGATTTATTACTTATAAAGAAATATGACATATAATAAAGATCTTAGTTATGTATATTTCGTTATACATTTGATCTCATTCTTCAGTGAGGTAAAGTCCTAATAAAGTCTGCGAGAGAAATTGCCTCATCTCTTAGATGCCCAGCCGCGTGTCGGCTGATCGACGGAATGCAGAGAATGAGAAACATTTCTCGGCGACAAAAATTCGTCCTGCCATTTCTGTTTCGAGCTGCATGACTTTCTTATCGAACAAATTAAATTTCTGGCATTCTTTTCGCTCCTTGAACCTTTTGTCGTAAAATAATGAGATACTCCTAGGTTTTTTTTTATTTTTGTATTTCGAAACAGTCTTGTTTTATCGACACCAATAGCCTATAACAAATTTTGACATAATTGCGATTAATTTCTTTTGTTTCTTTAATTGATTCTGAGCATTTTGATTTCATCGTTAGAACATGCGTACGCGACTGTGACAAATAATGCTGTAGCAAAGGAAAAAGACATACAGGACATACACACTCAGATCATTTATCATCATAATTTATCGTCTAATAAAGCTACATAAGAAAGCACCCCAAATGATAATTCTTTATGACCCCGATGTTGTGCCACAGGTATTCTGAATCACAAAGACTAGGATCTTACTTTCTTCATATCTTGTTTCCATAGATTATTGTATTGTTTTCTATATACAGTATTGCTGTTCTCTTTATGTCTTGTAGCATTGTTAGCTTTATACATTGTTTCATTGTTATCTACACATAGTTGTATTGTTGTCCATGTATTGTTTTTCTCTGTGTTTTGTGCCAGAATTTATTATTGATTAATTCTGTGAATTATTAGAGGCCTAATAATACCTTTAATAATTCACAAACGTTAATGATTGATTAGGACTGGCAGGATACCGAGAGGTTCTGCACCTTTAAAGGGAAAACTTAAAATAATAAAATACGTAAGGAAATGTATTTTCTCATGAATGAAGCTTCTTTGTCTAGAGGTGATCAAGTGATGAATACATCAATCCTTAGCAGCATCAGCATCAACAATTTCACTTCGCGCGTTCGGTGGAAAAAATCCACGTTTATGTATATTTATTAGAAGAACGAAACGGGCAAAAACAAATAAACAGACTTAAATTTGATGCCTAGTCCAACAGAAAGCAACGTGCACCACTCAGGAGCCTTGAACAATTGTTTCGGTTTCATATTTTTAAAGTTCAGTCGATGCTCCAAAGTTCTATCAACCCGAATTGATGACTGTATATTACCTCGCTTTATTCTTCAAGCAAACTCTCACTTTCTATTTTAAAATGAAGATTTGAACAGGACCATGTTTTGAGTTTTTTCACTGCAGATGCTGGTTTATCGCAGCGGATTTTACGGAACAATTCAATAGGCTGACTGGGAGTAGAAAATATCTCATGCCCAGCGGTGGACAAAAACATGCCAGAGATACGTCAAGGAGCTGCCTCGAAGAATCGTTTTCGACTGAATTTTTTTTTTTAGAAATAGAGAATTTTTACATTCTCTATACGAGCAGCTGGCTAGATACCACGCTGATGATATAACGTTGTCTATGTTAGATACTAAACCTAACAGACATTTTTTACTGAACCTTTTCATAAAAAATAACTTTTACATCATATGGATGAAATGTAACAGATTTTAGGAAAATTATTGACACTAAGTTTCAAGTTATATGTATACGTATTCCTTAAAAGATGTTTAAGAAATACGTATTTATTCCTGAATTCATTTTATTCAATCGCTATTTCCTAATTTTAACCATTTTTCCAGATTATGTCCGAAAAACCTTTGCGTTGCTATATTCCACCCTTTATTAGAAATAAAATGTTGATCATATCATGAGATGTTGTTCTGCAGCTCAATGCTATCGAATTTTTTATTGTTGTTCTTTTTTTCTGCTCCAAAAAATTTCAATCTCACAGGAAATTTTCTAATAGAGCAAATAAGCTTCTCAGAAAATAAAAATAATACTCGTCCCTGAATTTTAAAATTGTAGCCTTCCAACGCCTGCTCGATGTTTCTAACATAAAAGAAGTGATAAGTTAATTTGTTATTTACGAAGATGCGCTGTAAAGAACGGAAATGTTTTGTTATCTCGTGCTTGGTGTTGTGGGGAAGAATCCTGTAAGTTACTACTATTAATTCTTTGCTTGTGTTTCCATTCTGGGATAAATTAGGATTCTCAACGATTTTATCCTTAAAATTTCAATCAAACAAACACTCGTAGTATTCGCGACGTACTTTATAAGGCATAATTAGGATAAGGGAATTCAACATTTTATTAGTAAATGTTAAATGTTATTATTTAGGATGAATTGCAATGCATTAAATATTTAAAATTATCAGCAATTATCATTTTATTATGTATAATTAAGCATTATTATTATGGATTATGACGCATTAAATGTTTGCAATTAAATTTGGAATTAAAGATTAGCCACTATGGTTGAAATGTAAAAGCATCTTTTAGTCCCGGTTAGAGAACTGGCTGAGGGAAAAACGTCGAGAATCTTTCCTTGGAATAGAGAAGCTCCCCTTCAAATGCACTCGAGTGCAAGGCTCCTCACATAACACAAGCACCACTCACACGCTCACAGAGCCTTTCTCTCCGCCTTTCGTTGATTGCCCGACGGTATTTACGCTGAGACGATCTTTTGAGTTCCAGGACTTCACTACCGGAAGAGCATTAACGCCGTCACCGCCTTTCAATTCCAACAAGAGTCCGGATTCTTAAGAGACCGCCAAGTAAACACGGCTGTAAAATTCCTCCTAAAACCATTTAAGGTTTTTATGTTTGTTCGTCGCGGGATTTTCTTTGATTATCTTGAGCTTAATTAAGTACGGTTAATGGGGCCACATTAAATGGTTGGGAAGTCAATTAGCGTCCGAGCAAGAATGGCAGTTAAGGAAGATAGTCACAGCTCTGGCCTCATCGGGATAAATGGCGAATATTTTACACATATTATCCCAGTTTTCCATTTTTTACATTTTTCATAGCAAATACTTTTGCTGAAGTCATTTACAGTCGTCACTTTGCATTGGAGATCAACTTTGCGAACATATTTTGTAGTTGGAACTTTTTTTAGCCTTTATACTTCTTCTCTTCTTTTAGCCTTCTTACTCAATCCTCAGCATTAATACTTTCACGAATGCATAATTTAACATGCTTCTATTATATATTTTTAATAGTTATTTAAATCCTTTGTGTTTTTTAAATGACTGTTTTAAAGAAACATCTAAGAACATTTCCGACAGTTGCATCCATATTTTCACTTGGAGCATTGCCGTTTTGATAGCGGACGATTTTATCATTTAACTTCTCAAACAATCATTCAATATATTATTATTATATTTCTTCCCCGTTTCTGCATGCTGTTTCTGCCGATGCTAGCGATTGAGTTTGTTGGTGCAGAGACTGCAGCTCAGAGCAATTGTTTTTGTTTCATATGTGCGTCTCCGACATATGTTTTGGTTCCCATCGGATGTTGGATTTCTTGGGGCGCTTGCAAAGACCAACAAATAACTTTTGCTGTAAACACAACCAAAAACTTCTTCTAGAAACCCCAGAAGAAAATGAGCGATAGAATTCAAAACGAGCTGGAAACTCAAACTGCACGACGCCCGTGTAAACAAGCAACGTCTTGTTAAACTTTTGCTACCGAAACTTTGGATTCAAGATTATTTTTGTCATGAAAAACATCTGTAAGCAAGATTTGCAACCTAGATTTTGTCTCTGATTGAAAATGTTAGCGCATAACGTCTTCGAAAGCTTGCGTTTGAATTGATTACTAATGGAAAATTACATCCAGAGATTTCATCAATTGACGATATACTTGAGGCTTTCCAAGAGATCGGAAAGATGTTCTTTTTTATTTTTATAGCCGCTTCTTATTTCGTGCTTTGATTTTTGATCACTCAAATATAATCCCACGACTTTCTCAAATACCAAGGAGATAAGCATTACTTAATAATCAGCTTATAATTAACTTGACGCTGAGGTTATTCAATATAAACTGAACAAAAAAGACATCGGTGTCTTCGGAATTCGATAGCTTTGTAAATTTTGAGACTTGAGACTCCGTGAACTTAAGAAGCAGTTGGAAGCGCTCAGATCTTTCCTCTGACACTGAGGAATGACCTCGTGAATAACATTACTTGTGAACATTTATTACCGTCCCTGGGACCCTTTAACACAGACATACCTCGCCTGAACTTATGAATTAGAAAAAAACTCTCACGTCGAAAGCAGTTGAAGAAAGAAGCGTTGAAATTCATATAAACTTGGAATGTATTACAAAAAAAACTGTGCTAGGATAAAGATATGATATGATAATTATATCATATTAATAAATATTCAAATGAAGATATAATGAATTAAGTACTTGAATAATGTCAATTTCTTGACTCTTCATTGGGCGACTTTGAAGTTTTTTGAACGGTTTGACAAGCTTCGGAAGACGAGTTCACAGCTTTCATGTAACTTTTTGCTACAGTTTTCACTGCAATTGTTGACGTATTTAAAGTCATTGCAATTGCTACGCATAATTATTTTTTTTATTATATACAACGATACTAATTTTTGCTTGAGAAGCAGCTTTCAATTAACTTGATTTATTAGAACATGTTCTGTTATAACTAAGGGCTAACATTAACTTACTAATTTGTGACTGAGATATTTGAATAAATTGGATTATCAAAAGAACATTTCAACGCTTATTATTAAACTTAATTTACTTAACTAACGCTAATTAAAAAACTCCAAAAGACCGTCTACAAAGCACTTGTAGTAATTAAGTTTCGTAATTATCATCGAAATCTTTGCATAAAATTATGTTTTCACAATAACTCAACTTTGTGAATAAGATAGTACTAACTATGAAACGAACAGGACTAATGATGAGCAGCACGGCGGGTCTGAGGTAGCGTTTTGCAAATAAGCATGCCGTCTGCACGCGTCCATCAAAGTTGAGCTATAGGCTTGCTTGGGCGCCCGTGCATCTCTCTAACTGCTTCATAAATAAAGGCCTTCGTAGGCCACCCTCAGCTCAGGCCTCTCTAACGACTTTCTAAGGAGTACTGAAGGCCCGGTGCCAAGATATACGACACCCGTCAAGCGCAACAGATAATGAGTGCTGCTCCAGGAAATAATCGACCAAACACTATAGTTTGCCGTGAAGAATCTCTACGTTTTCTATAATGAGGAGTGAAGGGAACCGTGATGAGGCTTGCCCTTTGTTCAGTAAACAAACTACCTAAAACTAGGCACTTATACCCTATATTTCAATGAATTTCTTATTTTCGTTTTGCATGAAAGAAGGAATGGATTCCAGGAAAGAAGGAATGGGTTTCGTCACCACTGAGATACGAGGGGAGTTGACACGACCAGTATGTAATATGCAATCGCTTGCGCAATACGGAATTCCTGTATTAAGATACATTTATTACAACACATGAAATTTGATAAAATATTCTCGTTAGCTGCAAAAATTTCAATGCAAATGTGAAAGTATCACAAAAACGTAGCGACTGATGAATAATAATTAGCTACTGCAAGTTTCAGATCAATCATTTATAAACAAATTTCAGACAGAATTATTTTAATGAATTTTAGCCAAGCGAAATAAAGTAATCTGTCATAAGTTGCTAGTCAACAATAACAAACTAGGTGTACTAATTATATAATGCAAAAAAATGTAATAATGTCGGAACCAAGCTCAAAACTAATTTATATTCATTAATTACTGCCGGTAGGGGCAAAACAAGCAGGGTTTTTGTTTATTACAATGGGATTAACGTTTTTCAAGAAATGACTGGCTCATCCAGCATAGACAAGAAATTATATTAGTTTCGTTTCGGAAAGGCTTTGCTTAAATTTTAAAACGAATCAAAGTCTCCAACAATGACGAGGGAAAACTCCCAAGCTTTTTACGAAGGCTCATATTGAAGCAGGACTGAGAAGCTTCAGGAATTGTTGAGTTGGAGAAACAAAAACAAAATTTTACTTCCTTGCCAACATCAAAGGGATTAGCTTGTTTGCCGTCCACAAAATCACTCTCGTTATACATCTCATTAAAAGCGACTTCCACTTCCATCCATTTTAGTCTAGGTCTCAGCTTGGGAGAGAGATGAAGAAAAATTAAATAGAGCCCAAAGTGAGACTTGTTTTCATTTCGTAAAAAAAAAAACATTTGAAAATAATAGCGTTTTTAACGTGGGATTTTACTGTCATGAATATGTACACCGAGTGAAGCATTAGGGGCACCGATTATATAATTTCATGGGCTTATCATTTTTTAAATGGTCAATTGGGAGAGCACCTGATCCAGTTTAAACTGTTGCTGTTATGTATGGCTTTCTTGGAGTTGCTATACCATTCTCAATTTTCCTAAGACTGGATTATGCATTTCTTTGAAATTCATTTACAACTTCATCTAATTTGTTTCTAGTCTAAATTCAATATGATAATTCTGATATATGTTACTTTCCGAATATTTTTTCACATATGAAACAAAATTCCACTCGCCTTGCGAGCAATGGTCATTATCCTATTTACTCATCTAAATGTTCAAATAGTTGCAGACGATCCCGGTATGTGCCATTTTGGGCCATTTTTACCTTTCCTGTTGTACAAACGCGCCTCCTCGGCCGGAAAACCATCGTTGCGCTGCGCCTTTTATCAAAAGGGCGCCAGGGAAAGCCGGAAACGTTATGGCGGAGCACTCAGACGAAGGCCTCGAAGAATACATAGCAGAGCAGCCTTCATGCGAGACCGCGGCCTCCGAAACTCCTCTGGGCGGATTTACGAGGGCATTACCTGCCGGCACTCCACGCATCACCTACATTCATTACTTATTTAATAACGCAATTGCTGCGGTGCTATTGCTTGACTGTGAGTTGCGGCCTATGCGGCTTGGGTTTTAGCCATGAATCACCGAGAAAGGAAATAGATACAGCTTGTTTAGTGGTGATCGTTTGCTTTGGTGATGCACAAACATTTGAGATGACAAGGCCAGTTGCAGCACTGTGCAAACATATCGACGAACGATTGTGATGACATGGATCATATAAAAGTACAAGCCGTATATCATCGGTATATGCCTCTTCGCCCGAATTTTTCTGTTGACGTGGCAGCTCACATTATTCTTGCTGGCAGTAGTAAAGGTCATATCAATGTAAAATATTTTCCTCCTGCTTCTTCCCCACAAGGATTTTTGCGGACTTGTGGCTCATATTTGCGCAAGATAAGTGCCTTGCTTTATCCATGCGGCCAAAATATGAGACCTTTCAGCCCAAATTCTCCGCCTGGGCGTCCATGTTGCCGATAATTCAGGACAATGACTGGCACTTGCTCGTCTCGTATGAGAAACAGCGAGGCTGATGAGAGGCAGAGGTCCAAAGGTTATGGTCTAGTGGAAGCTTTGTGGGACGACAGGAATTTCTCAAACAGATACAACTGATATTTTTTTACATGTACGCACTGTCACAGAGTAGGAAATAATTTTTATGCGATTTAATTTACGTCATTTAATACTCCTTACCAGCATATAGTGTGAACTTATAATTGTTATTCATTTGCTTTTAATGAAAAGGTATTTACCTCCATCTGAAAAACCATTGGCTTTTTCCTGCCAAAGAAATAGAGCAGCTTCATAATATGTTATTGCAGGTAAAAATTAAATATATATCCGATGTTCCATAAAACTTAAATATAGAGTTGTCATTATAATAGAATCACATTAGCCATTTTAATTGCAGTTTTAATATATCCCGAACTTAAGTTCATTATATCAATGATCGGGCTCAGATAACGAGTTCTATTATAATAATCATGCGTGATAACCATCAGTTTCCTGAAAAACGTATCCATCCCTCAAGCCATATCATTCCCTACGTACGAAAAATTAAAGTACCACAGATTGTCAAATTCAGCTATCCGCATCATATCATATATCTATTTCAGTTAAGCTGATTAATAAATCGTACCACACATACCAAATAAAACCAATACTGTCTCCTCTCTTACCACCCATCACATTTTGTACACAAGGTTTTCGCATCATACTCCTAAATATTCTTCGAGTGTTTTATGTGTATTTTATGTGTTTTATATTCGTGTACCAGCAATTCGTGCACGATGGTTGTCTGCCCGGGCAAATATGGTATGCATCACAATTTGCATTGAATGCCATACGCGCTTTATATGCCGGCATTGCAAATGAAGGGAGTTGCAACCATTTTTCAAACTCATGACTTCAAAGGACTGATCAAATATCATAAAATATTTTATTTTAGAATCCCGTAATTGGACCAAGTTTCGACAAAATTCTATCATCTGAGAAATACTCCGTCCGAGTCGAGGGAAATGATTGAAGTTAGTAATATCTTTTAAATTGTGCAGAAACAAATGCAAGACTCGTAAATCGTAAGGCTTTATGAATGTTATCAACACACTTGAAGTTTTGTTATCGAATCCCCCCTTAAAGGCCGTGTTAATGCAACTGATAAGGTTTTCAGACGTTCAAAGTTACTTAAATACTGGTTGCAGATTCCGTAGATTATTCATATTCAACAGGCCTTGTGATTATAACCATTGCTTTAAATAGGTAATTGTCCTGTGCGATAACGTTAATATAAGTAGCCACCAAATTTGTATTCACTTACGCAGATATAATGGAAATTTCTATTCTCATCATTCTTGAAAAAAAAATTATACATTTACCAGAAGGGCACAAGACAATTACTGACCCAGACCAGTCGGGCCAATTTCTTTCCGATGGAATAATATTATAAAACCTCTGGCATGGGTCATTTAGACCCACTTAGGCTCGTGTTGTCCTGATGCTATTTTTATGTGCCCATGTTTACGATGCCAGCCTGCGTTGTTGGTTATACTTGTTTTGTCCAGCACTTCGAATGATTACCTTCGTATATTCGATAGTCTCTCGGTCTAGTACGTGTTTCCATTAAAAGATATAAAAAATGACTAATGGCAGCTCTTGTTTTTATTCATTTAAATACTGCTTGAAAACTTATTACTAATTTTGCTATTTATTCAAACATTTTAAGAATTCCATTCATTTCCAGTTATTTAGAATTCCATTCATTTTATTTATTCACGATAAAGAATTGAATTCTTGAAAAAAACGCCGTAAAGGCCGTGAAACTTCAGGAAATTTGTTTCTAAAAACACAATGCGTGCATAAATATTCATTTTTTGCAACATGTATGTAGTAGAACATTTAGCGTACCTGCTGCTGCTCTATTAATTCCCAGACATTCCATAAATGACGTATAACAAGAAAATTGATATATGACCTATTTGTTGGCCCTCTGACAACTGGAAGTTAAAAGTAATACATTGCATCCAGACTCAGCGTTAGTGTTCTCTACAATTTTAGAACGGCAACACCTTTTCTATTTTTAAAGAAAATTCTTCAAGTATTAGTCCATAGAAAATGCCAGCACAAGCTATGTGCTTTTTGAATGTTGGAGTCGTTTGGAGTCGCCCATCCGGTCTGTTCCACTCCGCCATCTTGAATAATGGCTGGCATTAGCGTGCGCTCGGAATACAGATGACTTGCAGATTCCCAGCAAATTCCAGCAACTTGATGAAGAGCTCAGAGCCCACCACGACCCTGTGGAGCCTGCCAGCGAGTAGCATTTAGAGTCCAAACCTCGTTGCGCATCAACGAGCCATATGCACACACGAGGATTCCATCGCTCGCTGCAATAATTGAAACTATGCATAAATATCGATGCGCTTATTGACCTTAACATTAAATGGGTCATCCTAACCTATTTTAGCGAGGCAAAAGAGCGTATCAATGCTACTTTTGTTTTTTGCTTGAACTGTAAAAATTCTGTATATGTTTAAATAATAAGACCCATTCATTCCTGAATTCCTTTCATATGTACGGCAAAATTGTCGGAATGGCTGCTATACTACAACACTCATCTCTTCATCGCTTTTTTCACGGCCCAGATGTCTAACCCTGCAATGTTAGGGTTAGGGATTGCAGAGTTAGGCCCATATTCTAACCCTAGCCCTGCATGCGTGAGATGGAATATACACAGGAGCAACTTTTAGCTTATATAACAATAAATATATTTGAATTTTGTGCGTAGTTTTTTCTTCCGCTTGCGAGCTAGGAATTGATTGGTGGGGAGGCGCTGGGTCGGGGTTACACATTGTGTTTATGATTCAGATAACTTTGTTACTGAAGGAATGTAATTATACGTACTTATGGCTAATCACTTTAAAACGCATCTATTTCAGAAATTATTTGTACAAATATAACTTCTTAAATCAATCAATAATTGTTTTAGATATAAATTTATATTGATTCATACATACGTATTATAAATTGTAAGTGGTCGTTGAAAATACGAGCTCAATAGATTCCTATGAGAAATGCATTTTTAGAATCCTGGTCGCTTCGCGGTCTTTTCTGAGAAAGGGGATATGGCATCTAAAATACTAATGATCAAATAGTAAATAAACGTGTAAAATATCACCTCCATTCTATATCCATAGGAAGAATTGAAACATATACTGTCGCACAGTAAATTATAAGCATTAATTTTCAATGGCAAGGCCAAGATTTATAATTTTCGTTCCTCTCAGTTGGATGCGATCCGTTTTCGGGGCGCTGACAAGTCCATTTGTCGGGTGACAGTTCACCGCTCAGCGCCATTAAATGTTCCCATACGCATCGCCAGAGAATGATTGCTAACTTCAATCCATTAAAACTAAAAGCATACTGCGCCGTCGCAACATGAGCGGTCTGGCGAGATCAGAGTAAAGTGCTTTGGATGGGCCGTTGTAGGGTCGTACCGTATTCTTGAAGTCTTATTCAAAATTTTAATATCATATTTATTTTGTCAGCCAAATCTTTTGGTCTGATAGTCTCAAAATGTATTCCAACTTAATATAATTAACGATGTTAAATTTTGCGTTATTGCATTAAATTTCTTGTTTAATTTCTTACATTGCATATCAGTTTCTTAATATTTTTCAAATCTTTTTACTGCATTCTAAAATTGTTTCAAAAACTGAATCGGAAAAAACTTACTGTTAATATTAAATTTTGAGAAGTAAATGTAGATTTATTGCATTTAGATTTCAATATTAGTTGTTGCTTCTCACTCAGTTCAAACAATCTAATTTTGTCATATATTTGAAATTCAGTTTATGCAAGTTTATAAATTAGATTAGATTATAAAAAGTTCGATTAACATCTTTTTGTTATTTTGGAGATAATATATCTTAGTGTGAGTTCATTCGTTGATTTCATGTTCCAATTAACAACAAGACATATTATCTCATAAATCAATAGCAAATTCCTAACTTTTGATCCATAATTACTTGCGGCAGTATGTAGATATGAGTACTTTGAGTTACGGTCGCTCAAATGGTACCTATATGCAAATGTCACTGATCGCTTCAGAGATCGCTACTCCCTAACTTAAGTTCATCGGTGATCGTCAGTGTTGGTTGCTTGCGAGTAACGATTAACTTGCGATTAACGATGGACTTTTTTAACCATTTATTATTTTATGTCATTTTCATAATATTTTCCTATGAGAAATACCATTGTTTTTAGCTCATTCGAATACTATTTATTCCATATAAGTATACACGGGGTTTATACAAGGTCCCAGAAAGAGTCCTGGAATTTGAAACAAGAACCAACACCAGGGGCCACGGTTATAAACTAAAAAAATGCGTTTTAACACATCCATGCGACAACATTTCTTCTCGCTTCAAGTCACCGAAAAGTGGAACAGCCTCTCTGATGGCTTTGTAGACGCTCCGAGTATGAACGCCTTCAAGAACAGACTAGACAAAGCAATGAAGGAACAGATGTTCAGTCTTGAAATGCCTAGCACCTTATAAACCTTGCAATAAGTCCAGCAGATATCTCAAATATAAAAAGATTGGTTTTAAAAGGCCGGATCCCCTGTGGAATCAAATCACGAAAAGTACAAGGATCGGCAACTGGCCATGGGCCTATCTCTTCAATGCCGACACTTCTCCTCTATTCTATATACAAAGTATAGAACAAGGTAACTGTGATGATGTCGGGTTCAGTTGATAGATAAAAAGTTTTTATATTTATTCAAGAATTCCAGCAGTTTAGAATCGCGATCATAACTGGACTATTAAACTACAGAGAGGAGAGGGACTTCCCTCTGTCCTGCCGATACAAATTGTTGACACAATAAATACACGTCGAAATGAACAATACAGAAAGATAATTCAATAATCTAAAATACAATAATTCATAGACACTTATAGCAGAGCACTAATCCAAATTCACTCGTACCTGAGAATAGCGTACTAGCTGCAGCCCATAATAGCTGCGTCAGCCTCGCAGGGACACCAGAGACAAAGTGCTCTAACTTGACTGGCTACTACAACAGGTACTATTCCGCGCAGTAGTGCGGATAACATTCTTACAGTAACAATCATTGAGTTGAAATAGTAATAATTAAACTAATTGGTGACGAAAAGTTTGGTTGCCACTAGCAAGGTTTGAGCGGTAAGTTACGTTTGGAGATCACGCTAACTAGCAGTGGAAACATAAGCGTGTCTAAAATAAGTCCCGGTTAACGTAAGGAAAAATCTCTAAACTATTGTAAACTTGGAATGAAAACAAAACTACGAAACCACAAAAAGCTATAAATTGAAAAAAAATCATGTACCGTATATCAATATTGAATACCACGAAACGTGATGAGACAGATCAGACAGTAGTCGCCCAGTGGTTACAGTTCAGAGTACCAAGATTGGAGCAAAGAGGAGCGGGTTCGATCCCAGCTCTGTGCGCCAGTTTCTGGTCAGAATCAGCAAGGAGACCGGGCGGTTAGGGAGACCGGCTTGGTCCCCGAAAAACTTCTACATTTACCAACCGATCTTTCTGCAATTTCACACACGTACGTAAACGTTAAAATAAAAAATCATTTGAGGGTATGCATTTTTCGAAAATAATGAGAGAAAACGTGAAATTGATAGAAAACAGCAAAAAGGGGTACTCAAAAAATTGATAACCTTTGCAAATTACACGCTCCAATATCGAGACACATTTCATGCGATTTGTAACGTTTTTCGATTTTCCTCATAGTTTTTCTTTTATGTACGGTTTTAACATTTTTCCACATTTTCAGCCCCCACCCCACTCCTCCCCTTATGGAAGTCAAACTATGCACAAATACAAAAAATATAACTCAGTACTCACTGCAGTGAGTGACAGAGAGCGCATTTTCTCGTCGACGAAAACGTGAAGTCACGGACGGACAGACGGACATGGCGAGCACAATAGTGCATTTTTTCCATTAATGAGAAAATGCGCTAAAAAGAGGCTCCCAGAGTCGCTAGGCATGGTCTTTACAAATCGAATCTGCAGCTTGAATACTGTAGGAGCTATAAAGTTTTTAAGATGGTGTTTTTTGGATTTTTAAATTGTTCCAGGTAGCCAAATAAATTAAAATTTGAAGAATATGTCAAACAAATTTTTTGATATTGTAGCCCAAGCTTCCCTATTGCCAATTGTGTGCATTTAGGGTACGCACAAATTATTGCATGTACATCCGTGGTATTTGCTTTCTTGAACGCACATCGTTTGTAGCTTTCAAACGAGTGGTAACACTTTGAAATTAACGAGAGTAAGGATCTATACATAAAGATTTATTTCAAAGAAATCTTTGTACATATTGTTAAAAAATGTCTATTTTATATATTTTTAAAATTGCTTTACGCAAAAACTAGAGCACACACCTACATTCGGTTTGTTTTGTTAGATGCGCCTTTTCAGCAGCTACGAAATGAGCTAAGAAAACGGAGAAGCCAAAATTTTCGACTTTTCATTAAGAATCGACACTTCAGCGAACTTGCCTGCGAACCCGCCTGCGCACTCGAATGCAAAACCTAACTTCACGTTCAACTCTGCCAGCCATAAATCCATCAATACTAAACGGATTTCATTCAAATTTGAGAAAATAAGCAGATATTATCAATGCGCTGTGGCCGGAATTATTTCAGATTTTTACATCAATTCCTTTTATACTAATATGGAAAACCTAACTTCATGTTCAACCCTGCCAGACATAAATCCATCAAAACTGAACGGATTTCATTTAAATTTGAAAAATAAGTAGACATCACCAATGCGCTGTGGTCGGAATTATTTCAAAATTTTACATCAATTTCTTACACCATCAATTTTACATCAACGGTAAACCTAACTTCACGTTCAACTCAGCCAGCCTGAGTTAAAAAATGCTACCCGTTTTTTTTTTGCAAGAATTCATAGCTAAAAAACGCCGACTTGCAGGTTAGGTTAACATAGCATAGTTCTTGTTTTTTTTTTAATGCTACAAAATTTTGAAACTTAACCTGACTAGGACCCAACCTGCGAGGTGAACGTGAAGTTAGGTTTTCCGTATTAATAAAAACTAATTAATGTAAAAATATGGAAAAAATACCTCCACAGCGCATTAATAAAATCTACTTATGTTTCAAATTTGAATGAAATTCGTTCAGTATTGATGGATTTATGGCTGACAGAGTTGAACATGAAGTTAGGTTTTCGGTATTAATAATAATATAGCGGTTTCAGCGTTTATTAGGCCGTAGACCTGTCGCCGATTCTTAACATCGCAGAACATCCACAGCTTGTTGCGGTCTCGAACTCACATCTCACTGATTCAATTTCTGCTTTGCTTAACCGCCCGGCCTCTTTGCCGATTCTGGCCAGAAACTGGCGCACAGAGCTGGGATCGAACCCGCGCCTCTCTGCGCCAATCTTGGTACTCTGAACTGTAACCACTGGGCCCCTGCCCAATAAAAAAGGAATTGATGTAAAAATCTGAAATAATTCCGTCCACATTGCATTGATAATATCTACTCATTTTTCAAATTTGAATGAAATCCGTTCGGTATTGATGGATTTATGGCTGGCAGAGTTTAGCGTTAAGTTTTGCGTTCGGGTGCGCAGGCGAGATCGTAAAAGTGTCGAATCGGTAAGTCGGTCCCCTTAAGCAAAGGAAAATTGAAGCAGTGAGTTGCGAGTTCCAGCCCGCAACATGCTGTGGATGTTCAGCAATGTTAAGAATTGGCGACAAGCATACGGCCGAATAAGTGCTGAAACCGCTATAGTATTAATAGTGTGGCAGCTGAGGGCATCATCAATTCCTGAGGCCGCTGTTGGGAAATCTTCAGGGCTCCGACAGACAGTCTACGCAACAAAAATTACTCTATGGCAACCAGCTCACTCGAACCTATTGAGAAGCACCGTTGGATAAGTCTTCAGGGCTTCCACAAATCGACAACGGAAGGAACGTTATGGCCCAAAAATGGGCCATAACGTTTGGACATTCCGTGCGCGCGGATTCATTATCAACAAGTGAAGTTACCAGTCATACTCCGACCACACTTTAGTGTACGCCGACGTCCGACGGATCTGCTAGTTAGAGTTCGAGTCAGGCAGGCAGGCGGCAGCTTGAGTTAGGCATGATTTTTAACGATTAATGATAAAGAGCCAATTAATTAAAGAGATTAACAATTATACCTCAAAACTCGGTCGTGGGGCCGCATTGGACTGGTCTTTAGAGGCCCCCGCAAATTTGAAAGAAAAAAAAAACACCGACGGATCAGTCTCTCAAGCACTCAAGGCAACACTCGCTGCGCGGTGTACTCCCCAAGCTTTTGCCTGCAAGCCAAACTACCCCCCGACACTTCAATATTTACCGCTGAGCTCTACGCCATCAAATTTGTCACCCCACTACCAGGTTACTTTGTCATCTTCATTCTTCAGTGACTCACTCAGCTTTATATTGACCCTGAGCTGACTAACAGTGGAGTGGGTACATGGACACCGCGGCATTCCGGGCAACGTAGCCGGCAGCCGCAGATGCTCTTGCACATGCAGCTCTTGGCCACCATGGCTAACCTCGCCTTAGGCACAACTTCGCCCACACAAGGGACTGGAAAGCCAAAATTGCAAAGCACTACCGTAGGGTCTGGCATACTGCCTGGTCCTCCCTGCCTCCACATGTAACCAAATTCAACCCAACACTAGCCTCACTCACCCCCACAGAAATACCACGACGCGAGACCCCACCAAGTAGCCATCACTCGCATCCAACTAGAATCTTGCCTACAAGACTGAGGCTACAACTACAATTGTGCTCATTGCCTACAGGCTACAACTACAATTTCTACAAACAATGAAACACATTCTCATAGGCTGCCCACTATACACCCTTCAGCAACGTAGCCTATGCTCTGCCTGTCAGCAGTTGAACCTTCCCTTCTCTTTAACTTAAGCACAATTCTCCTGCCACCCATTGACCCAGAACTGATAATACAATTTCTGCTTAACTAGCTTAAGACTTGCCTACTGGAATCGATCTAAAATAAGGCGGAGTGGGGACGCTAATACCTTCGTCGGTGCTGCGCCTTATCTTAACAAAGTAAGTAATAAGTTTGGGTTGCTTGTCAAGTTGTCAGACACTCGGAGATGATGGAAACACTTCGTCGCACTTCATGATCTTATTACAAATTTTGTTTTCCTGCAAAGTATCTAATTTTAAGTAACTGTGATATTGCGAAGTGTTGCCGGCTTGACTGTGCCGTGTTTCATGGCTCTGCCGTGTTGCACTGGTGTGCTGTGTTGCGCGGCTTTGTCATGTTTCACGGCTCTGATGGGTCTCGATTCTCGTGCTCGCAGCTCGCCCGCTACGTGCATTAAGGCCGTTATGTGCATTAAGGCCCTTAGGTGCATTAAGGCCGCTACGTGCATTAAGGCCGTTACGTGCATTAAGGCCGTTATGTGCATTAAGGCCTGTCTCTTATACACATCTAGATGTGTATAAGAGACAGACGTGCATTAAGGCCGCTACGTGCATTAAGGCCGTTACGTGCATTAAGGCCGTTATGTGCATTAAGGCCGCTACGTGCATTAAGGCCGCTACGTGCATTAAGACCGTTACGTGCATTAAGGCCGCTACGTGCATTAAGGCCGCTACGTGCATTAAGGCCGGTACGTGCATTAAGCCCGCTACGTGCATTAAGGCCGTTATGTGCATTAAGGCCGCTACGTGCATCAAGGCCGTTACGTGCATTAAGGCCGTTATGTGCATTAAGGCCGCTACGTGCATTAAGGCCGTTACGTGCATTAAGGCCGTTACGTACATTAAGGCCGCTACGTGCATTAAGGCCGTTACGTGCATTAAGGCCGCTACGTGCATTAAGCCCGCTACGTGCATTAAGGCCGCACGACTGTACAGTAAATAAATAGCTTCGTTGTTAATCAATTCTAGATCAGTCTTGATTTGAAAAATGTATGTGTGGGAAACCTGCAAAGGCTGAGCGTTTAGTGAGGTAATTAAACTAGAAGTGGACAAAAGAATGTATCGATGCTGCCACGAACTTAATTACAACAAATATATCCATTTTCAGTTTGGTCCCGACCGGTTACGATTTGACTAACTTATTCCGTTATTCGTAGAAAACCTGCTCAGATCTTGGTCGAAAAGTGATCTTGGTCGTAAGTTGAGTATATTTGGTGAGAATTTCTCCAGTTACAATCCGCATTTCTTTGAATTAAATTCGAAATCAAATAGTAAATTCTTATGCGAATATTAAATTTTATTTCGACGTGGTCAACCTTCCAGGTTTCTTCTAACATGAATTGGAAGATTAAGACCAACTTCATCTTTCTAGCACACTCCAGGCAGCACAGCTAACCTGTAGAGATAGTTCGTCGTCATCTACGGTAACCACCGACGCTACGAGTCAACGAGCATCTTTGCGTTGCTAACTTCTAATTAACTGATCCGTTGGTGTATAATAGATTCCGTCGCCTTCAATTATTAGGACGTCTTAGTCTTAGGAGTAGGCAATAGTCGTATAAAAAGTTATAATATATTCGCAAGGTTTTACGACAGTGTAGATTCGGAAACTTCTAATCGTATAATCTGGCGATTGCACCCGTTTCACCAGATGTATTTTAATGGTAGTTATTCACTAAAATATCTCAGAATCATGAAGAAAATTTAGTTCGCATCACGAAGCATACTAAGCTATGTTATAAACTATTGCGAGTTACGTTCCATTCCCTCTAGCAAATTTCTTCCATTGAGTTGCCATCGGGAACATTTCGATCCCGTATCTACTTCATCCGTATCTACATCAGGCTACGGTGTGTTGTAGACGACATCCATCCTGTGTTTCGCAGTCCGTCTAGTTCGCCATTGCGTTGACGGAACATTACTGCTATGGCAGCGCAGCCGGTACAGTTCCCGTCCACCGAGAGCTACATTGATCGGATTATATGGGAGTGCTATATTAAGAAAACTTATGGTATCAACTGCGAACGATTCAAAGCGTTAAGAGTAGTGTAAAAACCTAGGTCGAAACCATAAATAGTTGTTGATATAAGCCTAGTTAGTATTAGAAAAGCGTCTAGGGGAACAACAAGAACGATAAAACTGTACCGAAGGCTTGGCTTGAATTAGCAAACTTGGAGCGCAGTGATCATAAATTTAGGACTTCGCATGGAGGCTTTAACTCCTTCACTTTGCTCCGTAATCTGTTAGAAGCCAATTCAATTTATAAATTGACGATTCCTCGTAAGACTGTACCTCTTGTGCAAGACTATAGAGTTCGGCACCTATAGTCACAGCATCGTATCGCTTAGCTAAATTGGTGGCAGCCGCGGGTCTACTACGTACATCAGGCTTGGAAAAACAGGTCCCAATTCCGGTGTGAAGTTATTCAATTCAGGCGACCTAAAACGTAATCATAATGATGGAAAATGCCTTATTTCGGTGAAGATGTGTTCGACGGTACCATCGCAACAGCCCGCAGGAATAATTTGAACCTTTTTGCTTACCGAGCTTGTCTATCATATCGTGCGCACGTAGTTCAGCTACATGTACATCGAAAACAGCTCGTATTGTAGAGTGACTAAGTGATTGTCGGTAGTCTACAATGGGGGGACTTCCATTTACGAGAAGTTGTAGCAACGACATCGAGGGCATTCTTTAATAGGGTACGAAACTGTTCACTAAATTTCCGACGTCTCGCGGTCATAGACATTTCCACCAGCTGGTTAATTCAGTACTGGGAAGAAGCGATCTCTCTGGCATCTACAATGCTCCACATAAAGTGAGGTTCCAGGTAGCATAACAGCCATTAGATAAATAAACTTGAAAATACTTCGGTGCTCAACCCGATGCTGAATGGATTACTCGTATAATCTAGAAAAATCTTACTCCGACCTTTCCCTTTTCGAGGATAAAGAATAGAACGAAGATAATTTAAGTGATCTTTATTTCGTATAACGCCATCTTTGCCATTGACGTACGTTGACCATCGTCACTGTCTTGAAGTTTCCTCCCAGTGCCGGCTGCAGCGGTGTGTTGAACTTAGAGTTGCTATACGGCACGAAACTTTGCCGTGCTGTGGGTCAAGAAATTCATATCATTACATCTACAGGATATTTCGAGTATATACAATATCCATGCATTCACCGACGTATTACACAGTGCAGTATAGAAATATAAATGTACTTTAGCCATCATGTTTATCATAGAGATCCGGCTAGGCCTGGCAAACGGATGGACGTTTCAGTTTCACTTCTACGCGTCCGCTTAGTAGAAGCTGCTGGCTACACCACGCACACTACTCACCACCACCACCACCACCACCACCAACTGGTGGTGGTGAGGCGTGACGTTAACGCCACCACCACCACCTCACCTGCTCCAGTTCCTGCTTCGCTGCTAGGGCTGCGGCCAGGGCCGCCGCAGCCTGACCCGCCTAAAAATACAACGCAAAATGAGTTTCAAGCAACGGTTCTGTAGAGAGGAATATCAAAGAATTGCCGACAGCCAAGTATTACAACGAAACCAAGGATAAAGGTGATCACACATAGCGACAATGACCGTAGGAGGTAGGTGACGCATGTTGTGATTAAATCTAAAACTGCCTTTGACGTAGGGCTTGTGCCCTTAAATGGTCGCTGCTTGACAGCGACCTCAAGGCGTAGGGCCTCAAGGGCAAGCGTAGGGCCTCAAGACAGCTTGAGGGAGTTGCCTCTACCAGCAACTCTGTTTACGTCCCGCCTCTACCAGCAACTCTGTTTACGTCCCGCCTCGACCAGCAACTCTACGTCCCGCCTCGACCAGCAACTCTGTTTACGTCCCGACAGACAGATGTTGTGATTAAATATAAAACTGACCTTAGATGTGGGGGCTCGTTCCTTCATGCGGCCTTTTCTCACTGCTACGCGTCCGGCTCTCTATTGAGCTGAGGCTATGAAAGTTGGTCACTATTTTTACAATATGACCACTTCGTTTGGTAACAAAAGCACTCAACATATTTTCCACGTTCATCAACAGTTTTATATATTGATCTGGAACTTTGACATTCGAAAAATTCAAATCTGTAAATAATTTATAATCATTTTTAGCCTTTCATCGAATTACTAGGCTAGTAGAGCAGCTAATGAACGATCAATAGCTAGCTTAAATATTCAAAGCTAACAATGCAACCAGATATCGTAGCAATAAGTAGAATCATTTTCATCTGCATCGAATTTCAACTCACATCGCTCGAGGAGGGCGCCTCGGCGCTGTCGGCGCCAGCGACACCTGGGACGTTGACGTCGTCGCTGGCGCCAACGGTTGAGGCCGGTGCGACGCTTGGCCCTGGCACGTGTAGCAAGCGACGTGGCCGCTTAGCAGCGCCTTGCAGGGGCTGGAAAACATCACTATTGATGCACAAAGAATTCGTTTCAGGTCTACTAACCTATATCCTTCCACCACGTTGCCCCACCCCACCTACATATATCGCCTAGTCACCTCAGTCCTTCACCTATCATCGAGCAACCAATTACACATCAGTAGAGAAGAGTTTACTGATAATCAGGACATCTAAAGATTTTAATTAGTCATTTTAAGAAACCAAACTCGCGCAATAACAAGAGTAGCTCATCTCTAACCTACTTACGTTAAGCTTTCTGGCAATCAAGTTGCCGAATGGTACATTGCCGAGAAGGCGAGCGGCAAAAGAAGAGGGCGGCTGGGGCTTCAAGGTGGCCCACAGCTCCTCCAGCCCCTCCCTCACTTGCCGCTCGCCTCTCAAGTTGTCCCGGAGCGCGGTGGCAGAGTCGGAATAATTCAGCTCAGCGAGCTGTATACTGGATTGCTGATATGCGCTGAATAATGTCTGTAGAAGGAAGAATAGCAAGGAGTCAACATAAAGTAATATAAGAGTAGAACAAATCATAAATGCATTCATGCGCCCCACTGGCACGCACTAAAAGCAGCTTTACAGCTCACCATTTTATCAGCGTATGCTTGTTTATCGCATTAGTGCATCGACGTAATCTGTTTTTATCCTCTCGTGTCTTTTTTAGCCACTTGTAACGTGCCCTCGACGTTCGATCTGAATGAGACGCCACGACAATCTCTTCGTGGAATAATAATAATAATAAAATCACGAGTTCATTATAATAAAGGAGAAAATTGAGTTTACGTGAAAAATTCCACCCGTGACAATTAGATGATATCTGACTGTCCCCCTACTGGCCACCAAAATGTGACGAATTGCCTTATATATCTCAAATAACCATTTGCGTCACCTTGAAAGTTCGGATTGTCTTGAATGCCACGCCCACCAATAACCGAAAAATAGAAGATCCACCCCTATTGGATAGATTCGCAATAGCTTGGACTGAACGGATTGACAACTCAAACAGCTTAATACAATGTTTATGGATAAACAGCAAATTGATGCTAAACAATAACAACGGATGCGAAATAGAACTGAATAAATTAACAAATCTGATACCCTGAGAATTAATAAAAGAATCGGACACGAGAGTTAAAGAATCAAATGCGAGGAGAGAGAGCTAGAGCTAGAGCATGGAGGTTTCGGGTATGAACGCTCGATCCCTGGCGTCAGGGTGAAAATGATGCATGCGAGGAATCAGTACGCAAGTCGGGATCAGCAGCTTATCTGACGGTCACATCAAATTTAACGCCCACTTCATAGCTGGCTGTGCATAATCTTTGTGGTCTGATAGTCAGTAGTGGGAAATTTGCATAGTACTGTAGTGGGCCAGCCTTGGCCGAGCTTAATTAAAACGCTGTTAGTTTTCTTCAGCCGCCGCACCTCTCTGACAAAGACAAAGGAGAAAAAGTATGAGTTGATAGTTTTTCGAGAAGCAGATGTTTAAGAATAAGCAGCAGACTTTTGCCAGGGTCACTACACTTTGTAATGTCTGTAAATATCTGTCTAAATGTCTGTATTGTCTGCAATTGTAAACCTAAATGAATTAAGTTTACAGTTCTATGTCGTGGCTACGGGTTACCTTATAACTCGACAAATTAAATATACCTTGTGGTCTTTGAAAATTTGCTGAACCACTTTGATAATCCTTGTACGTTAATTAAGGCCCGCAGACAGAGACCCAGTAACGTCAATGTATGGAGTGTAGTTCTCCCGCTACAGTCCTTCATTACACGTCCATTATTGGGTACATTATTTACTGACAAAGAACTCTTAACTTATTGTTAAATAACAGTGTGCAACAGAAGGCAAACTGTGCGGGAGTATAGCAACTTTTAATTAAAGTTGAGCGTAGGCTTCTTGCTGGTAATACGTGTGTACGTCAGAGTTCGAATTGGTTGCCTTGCCTAGGAACTAACTCTTCAGAGGTAACAAGAATAAAATGCACTGGATGCTTATTAAAGACAACGCGGAGCACATCCATAAATTAGCCATAGACCAGGAAATTTATAACCATCATATTAGTTTACAACGAAAGATATTTGCAAGTTTGCCTAGAATTTTATCTGATAAATCCTCGTCTTTACGCGGAATTAGAAGTGGCATGAAGATAATCCACTGTGGGACGACACGAGTTGACGAAGCAGAGCGATCACAACAAAACTAAACGGAAAGGAATTGCGATCCCAAATATAGTCCGCGACTGTGTCACTTGCCGCAAACTACGAGAGGTGCAAACGACTCCAATAAAGGCTGGTCCACATGCTCAGGTTTACTCAATAATTAGTCTGCGCAGTCCAAAACTTTGCAGAAAACGTCGCAGTTTTGAGCGCGTCTTGAGTTGTAGTGATATTTGAACTTCAGAGCATAGATTTTGACGAACTGCGAGGATAAGTTGAAACGTGTAGACAGTAGCACAGTTTCCTATTCAACTTGTGTCCAATATTAATTAGTCTGGCGAGAGTGGTGGACCTTCGGTAATGTTCTCGGGAATTTGTTCTCTATACGGAAGTTTTCCTTGCACATGGCGAGGAAAATGCAAGGACCATAGTAACAGGGAATTAAAGGCTGGGAAAAGTTAATAAATCGATGCGATCTGGAGCTGGAGAAGACGACATCTACAAGCCATCATTCTGGGACTTAGATTCCTTGCATTTCCTAAATGATCCATTTTTTACAAGGCACTATGCTAAAATTGAACAAATTACTGCCTCATCCACGATGGGAACTTACAAAAATAAGCAAACTACACAGATATGCTGGCGCCGCGTGTTTTGCGACGGCACTCATGGGAAGTGTCTCAGACTCAAACTACACGGCACACTACTTCCCGCAGATATGCCGGCACTAGCACTCGTGGGAAGCAGATTACTCTCCAGACGAGTTCAGTTTCAGTACCATGCTGGCTAGGCTGAAGCCGTGTTTATCGTCAACGTCAACAACACGCCACTTGATCCGTATCAGACAACTCTGACAACCCGTCACCCCTCTCACCCACGACAGTGCTACTCTGCCCACGGGACCCAACCTTTTCTCCATTAAAAACATTCATACCGCGGACATTCTGGCCTACGGAAAATGGCGACACCGACGCGTCCAATTCCTAGCCAGAACAGTTCTGGACGCTATGGCAAACGCAGTACTCTTAACGCGACGACACAAATGGAAAACGAGACGGAGATGTGCCACTACCGGCGACGTCGTGCTACGACGCGATGAACTAAGCACGCATCCCGTGGCCTATGGGTTACGAGAACCGCATCGTAAAATTTCCATCAAATCGCATCGTAAACTCGTTGCTGCTCAGCGCAATGATTAGTGTGAAAAAGCATTCTAAATTTTCCTTGACATTTTACAAGTATCGAGTTATTTTGTGACGTTCCCATTTAGCACTGAGTCCATGGAATCCCCGAAACGTCTCGGCACCCGCTACGGGAGCGTAGCCGTGCACCACCAATTTTTGTGCACCAATAAGCCCTGAATCGAACGCTTTGGATATCTCCGGACATCCACCAATCAGCCGTGCACCACTCGGCTTTGTCCTCTTCCAGCCTTGACCACCACCTGCCGTGAACCACCAGGCCACGGATCGAATCTAACTTCCGGGCATCGTTAAATTACGTAATTTTACGTTCACCGCATCTGAAGTTAGGTTTCAGATAGCATAGTTCTGTTCCAAAATTTATCGTCCTTCGACAAGTGGCCGTTCGACCGAGGGCTGGTTCGACCCACGGCCTAGATACGGACGGCTTGAAGTGATGAAGGCTGCGTTCCGGAATGCAGGAATCATGATGGTCCATTACATCCAGGGCAGTGGTGGTCTTCGGCAGGCGACCCCCCGCTACGATTCAAATATGACAGAGGCCTCCCTATCAGTCCCAGGTGGCGCAACCTTCAACTCCCCCACTGTCTAATCAATCTGGAATACGTATAGACATTTATTAATTTAAGATTTTTGACACAATTGTGTCACCAACAGAGAGTTATTACCTCTTAGATCATTCATAGCGGTTCACAATTATTGTTATCGTGCTAGCCTTTAGGTTCCCTATATTTTTCTACTAGGAGTAGTGTAGGAACCAGTATGGCGACCAAGACGTCGATCAACTCGCATGCCATGGTCAGGAAGATTTGTCAGTGTCAGGTGCGCGGGAATATATATTGTCATTTCATCAATCTGCGCGGTACCCCGTACTATGACGGTAAAAAATAGCAGTGAGCCGTACTCTGAAATAGTTCAAATATGGACACGCGGCAACGCAATCACACACTGTACACGCGAACGTATATCGGTATAACCGCATCGTGTTGCGGTAGGATACAAGTTGACCAGACTGCTAACGCGTCAACCCAGGTTCTACGAGTCAGTACTCGTATGAATGTTCATTAATAGATCACAATTCGGGCGAACATGAATTACACAACTATGAAACGGCGATATGGCTTGAGATGTCCCGTCGGTGCCGTCTTATAAATGACTGGTTGCAGCAAGTAGGGTGATCAGAACATTACAGCTACATACAGATAATAGTGCGAACCCGTATGTCGACGTCGGGACTACGTTACGTTCCCGACATTCTCCCGGCCGGTGAAATGAACACAATCAATACCTAATAACAATGCGCGTAAATGGACTAAACAAATGAAGTCGATACGGCATAATTACAGAGCGTAATTAGACATCGTGATACAAAATATTTAGGAAAGGAGAAATTTATCTCCTGATCTGTACAAAATAACTCTCTTCCAGAGTCTGTAACTAATTCTACAGAACGAACAAGGTTATCGTTACCAACAATGAAAGTAATTGTTCATCCTGATTTTCCAAGTACACGAGGGCGATCGATATAAATTTGTACAATATCTCCTATCTTGCCAGTATTATTAGAAGTTACATTGCTGGACTGTGTTCTTTCACGAAGTGAAGTCAGATTGTGTGAATACCAGCGTTTCCAAAAAATTTGAAGTAAAAGTTTATTGCGAGTTGAACATTTGGCAAGACTAGTCTTTTCATTGAAGGGTCTTTTCATTTCAATGACCATTAAATGGTCTTTTCAGACTTTACGACAAACGACGCAATATTTCAAGATATTTCGAAGGGGTCCACTGAAGGTATCCAGAATCTTAACCGCGAATAATTCAAAGTCTCATTTAATGCACAATGATGATTCATTCGATGAGTTTCTCTTAAAATAAGTTTAGCAAATCTCGAATTTTTAGACAATAAAATTAGAAATCTAGTTTGGTAACTCGGCACTTGGCGAGCCATTCTTGTTTAATTCGAATAATCTCAGACTGCTTTAGGTGAATTTCAATGTTTAGGTGAAGTTCAAGCAGACGCACAATGCTCGTAATTTTAGCTTTACTTTCTCCTCTGAAAAAGGACAACGTTTCGGCAAATTAGACCGCAGACTAGCAAAGATTAGCTTTATCTTTGCTGACCGCAATTTAGCACAAGACAACCGGCCTCCAGAGGGATGCATAGAAGCATCCATTAGTATGCGCTTCTTGCTGACACCATGCGCTGCTTGCTGACGCTGATTGCCCTTGTTGACACCAGTGGTAAGATTTTCTGTGCGGTTATGAATGAGCGGATGCTAAGATGTATTAGGAACGAAATAGTGTTTGGTGAAGAGCAAAAAGGTTTTTGATATGACAGAAGAGCAGAAGATAATATATATGTTGTGAATGAACTGATCGGGAGAATGAAAAGGGATGAAAAGAAAGTGTACCTGGCTTTTCTAGACATAGAAAAAGCGTATGACCGGGTGGATCGAGAGCTTCTGTGTCAAACACTGGGAAAAATTGGAATGAGTGAAAAATATGTGAGGCTTGTGAGAAGTATGTATGTGAATGCAAGAGCAAAATATAGACTTTGGGATATTGAGACGGACAGGGTGAGGAGCAGGAGAGGCGTACGACAAGGCTGTATCCTGTCTCCGCTTCTCTTCAACCTCTACACAGAAGAGATGGCCACGAGAGTGAGGAGAATGGATGTTGGTGTGCGTGTAGGCGGCTAAAGGTTAAGAATGGTTCTGTATGCTGATGATGCTGTGAGTATGAGTGAAATGCGAAGAACTACAAAGTATGCTGGACTGTGTGACTGAGTATGGGAGGGACTTTAATGTGCGATTCAGTGCGGAGAAGAGCCAAGTACTTATGAATGGATCGATTGAGAAAATGAGCAGAGTGTGGATGTTGGGGTGGGGGGGGAATGAGATTGTTAGGACAAATGAGTATAAGTACTTCGGGATGTGTGTGGACCATGAAGGATGTCAGAGAACAAAGGCCGCGAATCTAAGTAAGGCGAACCAATGGTTGGGCATACTTGGAAGTGCAGCAAAAGTGAGGGCGAGTAAGTATGAAGTATTGAGGGAAGTGTGTAAGAGTGTGGCAGTGCCTAGTATTATGTATGGATTGGATGTGATAGCATATAGTGATGGTGAGCTAGATAAATTCGAATTGGTACAGAATATAGTGGCGAGATTGGTACTAGGAGCCCCTAGGTGGAAGTCTGCGGTAGAGGCCCTGAGAGGAGACATGGGTTGGAGTACCTTTAAGGAAAGAAGAACGAGATCAGTTTTGAGGTATAAAGTGAGACTAGAGCGAATGGACGATGAACGTTGGGCTCGAAAGATGTATATGTGGAACATGAAGGTGAGCAAATGGGCACGCAGATGTCGGGCAGTGGTGCGTAAGTGTGGCATGCATGAAGCATGGGTGCGCCAAAGGCCCGCTGGGCCAAAGGACGAATGGGCGGTGACAGCACGGGGTACGTGCGATTGGGATAGAGTGGGATGAAAAAGAGTGGAATAGAGAAATAAATGAGCGAGTGAAAGACTATGGGCTGAATGTATGGAAGCAAGGAATGGAGGGAAAGGACTCTCTAAGACTGTATCAGATGAAAGCGATGCCAAAATATGAATGTATGTATGATGGTAGTAGAGGTGGGGACCTTCTGTTTTTTGTTAGGGCAGGCGCGCTAGGTGTGAATGGACGCACATACAGGTGGAATGAAAGGAGAGAAGATAAATGTTTTATGTGTGATGGGGATGAGAAGGAAACTGTAGAGCACTTGTTGATGGAATGTGGGGCGTATGAGAGAGAGCGTCAGTCTATGATTGAGGTGATTCTGAATGAGAGAGGTGTGACTAACGAGGTGGGGCTTGAGAGAACAAGCGAAGAGTGGATGACGATAATTACGAGTCTGTCTGAGGGAACAACTGCGGCTATGTTTGAGAGTGTGAAGAGATATTTGGAAAACGTGTGGAGGATGAGGGAGAGGAGGAGGATGATAAGAGTGGAGTCTTGAGGAATGGAGGGTTGTGAGAGGGGAGGGCGGGAAGACATATATGACTGTGCCGAACTGTTTTAGCACGTTGTTTAACTTTTTTGGGATTGTCAAATTTTATATTTTTTCTTAGGACAGCTGTGAATATGGTATAGGTATTTGAACTTTTTTGTTAACATAAGAGTGTGAACTTTTAATTTTTTTGATGCTAGTAAAAGTTTTTAGGCAGCGTGTATGACCGATTTAAAGGTCGTGACCGTAGGTCACCACGCACCCCAATTACAATTCCCTTTATCTCCAAGGCAACTGCTGTAGAAAAACTGCGGGCCACGGGACGCTCATATGCACAAGCTGTCAAAGAAGTGAACTCAAACACTCAGTGGAAAATCCCTAATCAGGCAGTGAATAGTGCTTTCCACCCTCAAGCATCAGTTGATGTCACATCGGATACCAGCTCCACTGGGGTGGACCTTTCCAACAGAATGGTCACTGTGGATGTGCATCAATCTCACGCATACAAGTAAATGGAAAAAATTCGGTAAAAGTGTTTTACGTTTTCTGGACGTTTCAGAACATTCTCTATCGATTAGTTCGATCTAAAAGTGAACTTTTCTGTGACCCGAATACATGGGTCCAGGTTTTAGTCACTTGGTCCGGCGCTCCCCGGACCTGAAGTGAAATTTTTCTAAGTAAATTTTCGAAAATTCGATACCAAAGTTTTATCTTTTCTGGACGTTTCAGAACATTCTCTATCGACTAGTTCGATCGAGAAGTGAACTTTTCTGTGACCCGAATATATGGGTCCGGGTTTTAGTCACTTGGTCCGGCGCTCCCCGGACCNCTATTTACTGCCACACTGGTTGGTGGAAGTGCTGAAAGAGAAATACAAAGTGAAATCAACAAGTGAAGTGGAGTGATCAAAATCTGAGTTGTGCTCAGGCTGGGAGGTGTGCTACCTCTGTCTCTTATACACATCTAGATGTGTATAAGAGACAGCCTCCCTGTAGTGCATGAGCACCACCCTGGATTGACCTGTGATCAAATCTGCAAGCCCAGCTAATAGATCCTTCAAGGATCATTGACACTTGACGCTGAAAACTTTCTGCTGTGTCCAGGTGTAACGAGTGGTTATCTCTCGACTACTTCTTCACCTTCAAGCCGTACACACACACACACACACACGAAGCTTGAACCGTTGTCGAAAGAGGACGTTCGTGCAAACCTCTCTGTTTCCTTGTGATTTGTGAAAGTGCTGAACAATCCCTCAATGATCAGTTCACCTGAGGGCCTGAGGGGCAAGATCTCATTGACCCTGGTGCTTCACCAAATGCATCAGGGTTAGAACTGACAATGACTGATTCTCAAATCAGACATTTCTGTGTTAGTGAAATTGTCGGCTTGAAAGATGCTGCTCCTTCTTCATCCCAAGCATAGTGGCAAACCACAGCTTTTTTAGAATCAGTTCATTTTCAATTTCCTCATTTACCAAGATTTAAATCAATTCCTTATTTATGATACTGCTGGTATCCAGGATACTTTACTGGTCTACTTATAGAACTCACAGATGAACTTGAGGGAGAGTCTAAAAAACTCTCTGCTTTGCCACTATGATCCCAAGATGGCGACTCGTCGGAATGCGGTACGGGAGCGGCACGTCGGAAGCGCAAGAGTTCACCTGCAGCCATTGAAGACATGTTGGGTGAGACAAAGAAGCGGCCCAATACTGGATCAATCTTTGTTCCCATAGAGAAGTCAACACAGAGGAATACCAGTGTTGTTGAGCAGTTGAGCTACAATTGCCCACCACAAGTCCACAACTGACCGGCAAGATTCCCGGGTGGTCCTCATCCGCCTAGCAGACGATAGCTCTAAACGCATGTTGAACTCACCAGAGCAGCTCTGCTCAGTAATGGAAGCACCACCATTTTCAACCATGCGTCGTCGCCGTCGCGTCGATGATGCGTGTAGGCATAGTGGCAAACCAGAGCTTTTTTGGAATCAGTTCATTTTTAATTTCATCGAAAACTCAAGATTTAAACCAATTTCTTAAGTATGATAATTGATAATGCTGGTATCCATGATACTTTACTGGTCTACTTATAGGACTCAAAAATGAACTTGAGGGAGAGTCTAAAAAACTCTCTGCTTTGCCACTATGCATGATACTTTACTGGTCTACTTATAGGACTCAAAAATGAACTTGAGGGAGAGTCTAAAAAATTCTCTGCTTTGTCACTATGTGTGTAGGTAGAAGATGTACGAGTGAACCGCAGAAAAGGATTGATTGCTGTCCAGCTATTGGACAACAGTGAAGAAGATATTGCCTTTCTTTTGGCTTTTGCAAATGACTCAGCTTGGTCCATGCCACTATGCAGAGGGTGGATGCAGCGTCGCCAATATATGGATTTTTAAGCCCAAAGCGTCGCCGGCCATTTTAAAGATGCGTCGCCGGGTAATTTTTAATGAAAAGCCATTTACGCTGACGCTGAGTAATGACGAACTATTTACAAGCC